>NC_051183.1:30433382-30771131 GCF_013339695.2 Rhipicephalus sanguineus | reverse complement strand
GCAGGCGTACATTACAGTTGGCACGAGACCGCCTCTTTGTTTTGTTTTTTCTTGCGCAGGCAGCAGCGAGGCTGGGATACTCACTTGTCACTCATTAGCAGGGGCGTAGCCAGAACTTTTTTTCGGGGGGGGGGGGGGGGGGAGTTCAACCATACTTTATGCATGTTCATGCGTTCGTTGTATGTGTGCGTGCCTATATACGCAAGCAAAACTGAAAAAAGTTCGGGGGGGTTTGAATTCCCCCAACCCCCCCCCCCCCCCCTTGGCTACCCCTGCTCATTAGTATCGCTACAGTGCATTGCCTGTGGCTCCTAAGGGCCATCGTTTCTGCGGATTTGCGGCTAAATCGGGATCGGGAATTGGCACATGGAACCCAAATTTTTAATAACCGGGCTGGTACTCACTGCCGCTTCAAATTATCCACTCAGATTTACATTGAAAATAAAGGGCCATAGAAATCCTTCTAATTATGCGGGATTTCGAAAATAAAATTCGAATTAATGAGGTTTACTGTATTACCCTCACATCGATTCATCATTCTTTAAGTTTAAAAGCTTATGTTATACCGGTTTATAGGCTCTAATTATAGTAAATTTTAATTAAAATATTTTACAGGTTATCACTTGCATTTCACCGAAAGTCAAATCCTGCTACTACTCAAAGTTGTTCGAATTCGCTTCGGACCTAAAATTTACTATTCGCACAGCCTAGTTGTTCCTATGCGACCTCGATCAGTTCTAATCGCGCTGAATAAGAGATGTTTCCATTTTTTTTTCTTTTTTCAGTATTGTTTCACAATACCGTCCCGAGCTTTCGGCAAGTCAACAATAGTTACTCATTCGTGGTGACACGCTCAGCGTGGGAGAGCGGAGCCGTTAATCAGCATGTCGCTGCGCCGCTGACGGTCATGCGCTGCGCATGCCATGATGGGCACAGCGAGGACAGCCAGTCAAATCAGCAATGTTCCCCCGAGTCTCTTTCAACCACGGAAAGCAATTCTAGAAAAAATCCAGGAAGACTTCAGGCGCAGGTGGCTGTTTTGGTCGGCGGTGCACGTCAGTACGAAAACATTTCGGGGGGGGGGGGGGAGGGGGCAGCAGCGACGCAGTGACATTGGCGGCATGCTGATATGCAGCGTCAGCGGCACAGCGACATGCTGATTAACGGGCTCCGCTCTCCCACGTTAAGTCCGTGCTACCACGAAGGAGTAACTAGTGTTGACTAGCTGGAAGCTCGGGACGGTATTGTGAAACATTGTTGAAAAAAGAAAAAAAAAGACGCAAAAATTTTTTTTATTCAGCGCGATTAGAACCGAGGTCGCATAGGAACAACGCATCATCCGAACGCTAGGGCTCTCTAACCGCCGCAGACATGAACGAAAATGTTACGACTCTATCAGAACAGTAACGTTGACGTTGACGCATAACCTGACAAAAAAAAAATCAGGAGGAATCGAACTGACGACCTGCAGCCATAACCCTACGGAGAGCGCACCAACCAACTACGCCATGAACTTCGCACGACGTGGACGTCTAAAACGACCAAAAATCTACGGTAAAGGGCCCCCGTCACTTTTACGGCGGTACTGCGCTGACGGGCCCCCTCACCATAGTCACCGCTTTACGACGACGGGGCCCGTCACTATAAGTACTTCGCTATTATGACGGGCCCCGTCACTATTACAATTCGCACTACGGTGACGGGCCCCGTCACTTTTACGACGGTACTGCGCTGACGGGCCCCGTCACCGTAGTCAGTACCAAATAGAAACCAGCCGCCTTGGAATAACGTTGTTTTTGATCGTCAGGTATGTCTTCATTTTTAAAGACGATAGTCTTTCTTGGGGAACTTAAACGCAGAAATTTTGGTCTGTCTTTCTGCCTGTCTGTCTTTCTGTTTGTCGGCACGTCCCCCGATTCAGCCACTCGGCCAAAGTTGAACCACTTGCCCAAGGGCCAGCCGTCTTGAACTGGTACGGCTGTTCATACTTGTGAACGTTGTCGATCAAAAAGTAAATATCATGCATATCTGAGGTGCAACATCACTAGGTAAGTATTAGGTGGCGTGTTCCTTTAATAGAAATGCATACATACGTAATGTTAAGGTCCCTAGTTTCTTAAGCTGCGCTGAAAATGCATAAGAATGGAAGCTTGAGCGAGTTGGTATTGCGTTCATCTTTGTTGAAACAGCGCTCACTAGACGACGACGAAGTAAAGAAGGCACAGGACAGGCGCTGCCTGTCCTGTGCCTTCTTTACTTCGTCGTCGTCTAGTGAGCGCAGTTTCAACAAAGCTGAAAATGCGACTGCGCTGAAATTTGCCTTCCTCGGTGCCCTTCGCACGAGCTCATTGTTGTGTTTCGGTTTCGGTTCTGTATTGCACTGTACGAATGCCATGGGTTGGTGTTGAAAAACTTTAGTTTTGAGAAGGCCAAGAAGGTGAAAAAAATATTTAAAAAATGAAAAAGCAGCGTTGTGGGCGGCCTTCAGGCTGCCGGTTGTGGGCGCCGCTCTGGCGTTCCTGTTTTACTCAGGCGACGTGTAAATAAAAGAGTGTGTGGAGAGTACTCGTTGAGTGCGGACGTTTCTCTGCTTCAGCGCTTCGCGCCAAACCGCGTTTTCGGGCTGGCTGGCGTCCCCGCCGGTCGCGTTGGTCACCGCTGGTCTTCGCCTGCTGCTGCGCCGGGACTACCAGCACGCAACACAGCACTCATGTTTCCCGACGTATTGCCAGATGGCGTCCATATCTCACACAGCGCCTCTTCTATCGTCTTTACACGACATTTGCAGCGAAGCACGCAGATACGCGGCCAATTTTTTATCTGGTCTGGTTCTCGAGGCAGTGCAGTTCGTGTTTGGCATTGCAGAGATATATCAGTTAATGGAACGTACTTTTTAACCACTTTGTGGTATGATTCGTACAATTATTAGGCCGGTGTTTTGCAATCTTGAGTACTATAAAACTCGGAAAGTGTAATAGCGTTTCGGTATTCTGTTTGAAAGCTTTCTCAGTTCCAACTCATCTGAACTAAATTCGCTCAATAGTTTTCGAATTTATAGGAACCATGCTGACTGTCTGGCTTTTAGAAAGAGCGATCCTGTCATGCAAGTGTTCCTACTGAAGCGTATTTCGTGTGTCCACACAGCCATTTTTTATTACTTTTCGGCGTTATATTATTGCATAGTGTCTATGGTTAGCCCAACGTGTGTGAGCTCTGTAAAGTGCACTCTGCTGAAAGTTAACCCCCCCCCCCAATGTGTCTCCCTTGTATCCACATAAAACTGTCTTCAGTTGTCTTGTACGAAACTTAAGGCAATGATATGTTATGACTGTTTCAAGATCGAACAGCAAAATCTGGCCAGTTTGAATCTCAAAACTGAGATGAAGCTAGATGCTAATATTGTTGCTTTGGCAATTCTCAAGTGCGGATGTTGCTAACAATTTCTTCTGCTTCTGCTGCTTTAAAGACCACATTATTCTTATATTATCAAACGACCACATTTCAGTACTTTAAGGGACACATTCCACCTTTTTAATGATAGACGCCAGGTCCGTGGCATTAATATACTGACATTGGGAAGTACAGAAAAATGAAGCTCACCGTAAGCTTGTTCGAGAGTTGCCAAGACACTTAAACTTGCCAGAACAATGGCTTTCACACTCATTTTAAAAGTGAATTCACCGCTCACAGGTGAACTGCGAAGCACTCGCGTACCTATGGAAGCGAAGCAAAGACAATTCGCACCTGTTCGGAGTGCATATGTTTCACATGGCAAAGGTATTGTTCGTGGCAGTGTTCTTATTCATTTTGGGCTCGGCGTGGCAATGCCTGCACTTGTAGAGGAGCCGGGCAAGAGCTGCTGCAGGTAAAAAAACGTATTTCTTTTTTATATAAAACAAAGATCTTTGCACTTCGTCATTTCAACGCTCTTTACACCTCGCATCGCAGGGGAAGGAAAAAAAAAGGAAAAGACTTCTTTGTTTAAGAAAAATCCTTGCGAGCGAAAACATGTCAGGCGATTATGAACTGCCTCTTGTGGCCCGCGGCCGACGCGATTGTGCGTTCGACACAACTTGTTCTTACACGACACCGCTAGAGCAGAACCTAGAAAATAAATGGGCACTGGTAATTTCATGATGTCACAGTAGATTGATAGCGACATCTCCTTGGCTCAATAAAAAGAAGTTGCAGTACTTCTACGCTATTAGCAATTGGCAGGATCACGGTGGGCAAAGGTAACCGTCTCACGGTTACTGGCATGCTTTGTTTACTGCTAATATTCAGCGTTTGTTGAAGTTCCGTGATCTCCATACCAAACAAAAGCGCCATTAAAAGTTCAATGAAGCATTTTTTCTATGGGAAGTTTCGGTTTGTGCAGGAGCGAAGTCTTGGCGGCTTGCGGTGCCGTGCCTTATCTCTCGCCACTCTTGCTAGATGTCGGCCAAGATCCTCAGCTCCTGTTTGTTCTGAGTGGCTTGGGAATCTCCTTTATTTTTCAAAGTAAACGGGTGAAAAGAAAGCCGCCGAAAAATAAAGAAAAGCATACGTAATGTCACATGAATTTTTGTTTCCTGTTGATGGTACACATGAGAAAATTAGGACGTATCTTGATCGGCCACTTTTGAACAAGTTACGATGCAAATTTTTTCACATTAAAAGTTGCAAACGTGCGCTTTGACCAACAACCTCGTATTCTTCGTGAAAACTTTGCTGTTACGTCTCTTGTCCTCGCGTCCGTTCACATAGTAATCTTCTTTTTATAGAAAAAGTATGAAATTAACAGTGTTTTTTTCAAACATTGTCTTGATTGCCATGTAGAACATGATCACTGCTATGGAAGCAATAACTGAGAGAAAAAAAGATATCTAGCTGCGGGAGAGAACATGTTTATAAATATCGCTGTTTCTCTCTCTCCCTCTTTCACGTTCTCTTTACCTTTGCTTTGCCCATGGATTTCAAGCCTTTGTACGTTAAATCTAAATTCTGAGAATCGAATGATATCGTCATTGGCAGCTTTTGGCTCAATTGTTTGGCGAGCTATTATTTTCCGAACCATAACGAGAAGTACGTGCGTCATTTTTGCCCAAACAATGTTTATTGTGTCCTGGGGCACTGGTTTGGAGGAACACAGTGTTTCTTGCCACTGAAGAACACTGTGTAGAACCCGGGCCAGCATACGCATGCGCCGTTGTCGCACGTCATCTCGCATATATTTTGTAGGGGTCCGTTGCACTTAGGCTCACAGTTAGACGTGCACAGCTGGAAACTGGAGTAACGAGGGCACTCCGGCGGGCACGTGGCCGCGAGAATGCATGGCATTTTGCCCCAGGGGTCACTGCAATAGAAGACAAAACGTTGTGTTGCGTGAAGGCATGTCAAGAAATGCATTTTTAACAAAATAACTGTCTTGGAATATCGCATCCAATATTTAATACTAACACCTTTTGAACAAAGAACAAATGCGAAGCTTGTGCCGACTCTAATGTCTAAGTAAATCGGACATATGTACAGTCGGTGTCAAAACTTTAGAGACCACTAAGTATGACAAAACGATCCATTTCTCAGCAATTTGTGAATGTGTATGGTCGAAGTGCACACTACATGTTGTTACAGCGTTTTAGAACAGGTTGGAAATCAAAACTGAACGCTGGCTGTTGAAGCAACGGGAATATTCAGCCTCTTCTTCTGTCCCCTGGTCCTTGTGACGCTTACTTTACACGCTCACAGATTTATGTGCATTAGTGTATAAATGCATGTATCTACATGCGAATAAACAATAACGCACGAATTACGAAAGAATCCCGCAGAATAATCATTTGCAACAGTCCTCACATCGATCGCTCTTTCTATGCGAAATCGACGAATAAACTGAGACTGCGAATAGTAACTTTCATTCAAATTTAGTCGCACGAACTGCTCTATTTGTCTTCAAAGATTTGGATGGTGCACAACCTTACTTTAGATTATTGAACGCAATGCATTTTGTTGTTACGGGTACTGGGAAGACAAGGTGGTTTGTGTGAGAGCTGGCTATTTTTACTTAAATCCTTGCGAATTATACACCACGTCTTGAGCTCATAAAATTTGCTTAATAATTGAAATTCTGCGCAAAAATAACACTGAGAAGCAGCTAGTGTAAAGACATAGGGGAGTAGGTTATAAATGAAGGAAAATAAAGTGGGAATGGTGGTCAAAACAAACCTTTGTGTTGTTACAGAACAGGGCACAAGAGAGGGGGGCGTTGTAAGAGGACAGATTTCGCATTTATACCATAGGATGAGTATGCCCGTTTAAAATAACCTAAAACCTTAGCATGCGATCCTGGTCATCTCAGTAGGCTAGGCAGAGAAGAGTCAAAATTGCACTTTGCGAATATTGTATGTCATCTATACACAAGTCCCTCGGCTACGCTTTGGTGGTTAAAGAAAGCTCTTATGCAATACAACATAATCGATTATTGATGTCGTAAACACAAGCGACCGTAGCTACGAGCAAGTGGACACATTGGTAAGGACAGTCACGAAAAGTGCACTAATGTCGGTCTTGCGAGTGTTCACCGTGGCAAATATTGCCTGACAACTATGAATTGGAAGGCGCATGACTCGAAATGTGGTTGGTAGCCAGTCACGAAAAGAAATATGTTTTTTAGGAGATTAGAACGACATGAAGATGAGCTAGTTGATTAAAGCGAGGTGTGCATATATAAACATAGGACAAAAGAAACAGGCAACAGAAACACCAAAAGCAGTCGGCGTTTGTGTTTGATAGTGAGCGTTTGCGCTTGTTTTTCTTCCACTGCGGGCGCGTCTGCGTGCCCTACATTTTTCTACAGTGACTCTCATCAGGAGCGTTGAGACACACGACATAAATGCCTCTGGCAGAGAGGGGGAGAATATGGCGCAGGTTGTGCGGTGGAATACTTGCCTCCAATAATTGCAAATCAGTTCTGCGGAATCCCGCAAGGTGGCGGAAGGGTTAAGAAACGAAAAATAGACAACCACCTGCTTGTAGCACGAAGACACAAGGAAATCCATACGGATTTCTCAGAAATAAAGTCTGTTAGTCACCCAAAAATTCGTCCTGGTCCGAGGTTTGAACCCGGGACCAAGACGAATTTTTCGGCGACTAAGAGTCTTTATTTTTGTGAAATTCGTATGGATTTCCTTGTGGCTTCGTGCTACAAACGAGTTGTCTATTTTTCCTTTCTTGTCTCCAATAAATGGATGGCGTTCGCTCTCCACCAGGCAGGTGGGCGTTCCCACTAAGTTCTTTAAGTATGAGTCCAGCTCCATAGTCATAACAAGGATGGGAACTTCAACACAAAACTTTGCTTTTCGTGCACTGTCGCTTTATGCTGTGCTTGCATACACTGTCATAATGGCATAATGTGTTACATATACTATGACATTACTTTTCACATACTTGTGTTTGCTTACTAAAAAGGAGAAGCCATTGCTACACCAAGGGCACATTTCCATGCTTTCACCGTTTCAATAAAAAAGAGGCGTAACGAAACAGAAAACGACATTACTCACAGTATATATCCTGGCGCGCAGGCGCAGCCTACCTCGCACTGCCGTGTACAGCTCTGAGGCTCTGGTTTGCCGCAGATTAGCGGGCACGCCGTAGAGCAGGCGTTGAAGTCCGCGTGACGCTCGTTGGCGCAGCTTTTGCACTCGCGGACAGAGATACAATCGCCCCAGGCGTTGCGCACGTAACCTTCTTTGCAGAGGCACCAGCGGTACATGAACAGCTCGGTGCCCAACGTGAGCCATGGCTTGCAGAAGCGATCGAGGCGAGGCAAATAGCTCCACACTCGCACCTCGTTGGAGTCGCAGTGGAAACGATATTCTGGAACAGAACCAACAGCGCTGCTGAAAATATAAGCCCGGCGCTTTCTGGGATGATCTGAGGACATTTCATCTTTCCGCAGAACGTCGCAAGGTCTGCGTCATAGCAGGAGGATAGCTTATTTACCTGTTTGTATCAATTATTACCGTAACATAGAGCATTTATTCTACAGTCTTGAAACTGCGCTAGCGTACGGCCACAGAGCCATCAGAACAGGACAGGCGCAGTCCTTGTATCATGTCTCCTTGTGGTTGTAGGTCAGTACAGTTTATTATTAGGCACTTTTTTTTAAATGCCACCATTAAAACTGTGTTTTTGTTAGTTATTGGAGTCTTCGTCCCATTTTTTTTATTGATATGATATATAAGGAGATATTGACGCACAATTATGGCGCCGGCTACTCCTTAGCCCTTGAGTGAACACATATAAGTGGCTTATATGCCTCTTATACAAAATATTATCAATGTTTTACTTTACATGCTTGTAAACATACTATGACTACGAGATGTACATTTTTTGGCCTTTTGAGTTCTTGCTGCATCCGGTGAATTCATTTAAGAGAAACTAAGCAATTGAGAAGAAATGATTCGCGAAAAATCGAGCTTGGGCATATTAGAAACAATCGGATATGCTACGTCTATTTTGGGTTGATTCTTTAGTGCTGTCCACGAAGAGGGACGTACTAAGAAATATGGAGAGCAAGGTAAATACAAAATAGTGTTGAATGTTGTCAAGCAAACTTGACAGAGCACGCACTGCTATGTCATCTGTTCATCTGGCTTTCTATAACAAATATCTGGTCAGAAGGTTAGCTGCCTCGGTGTTTCGGTGGTTACCGCGCTTGGCTGCTGACACGAAAGATGTGGGTTCGATCTCGACACCTGCCGTCGCTGTTTCGATGGACGCGATATTCTGGAGTCCCCTGTACGTAGATATAGGTGCACGGTAAAGAACCCCAGGTGGTCGATATTTCCGGAGTCCTCTACTACAGCTCGACTCATAACCATATCGTTGTTTTTGAGCATGAAACACCGCAATTTTTATCTCTTCTCATGATTCTGCATCATCCAAAAGCAGCTTGATTATGTGGACAAAAATTCCATTAGACTATCTAAAGGTCGCAAGCGCACAAAGGCGATTTTATTCATGCGTACGAGGGCCAGCAAAAATAACATTAAATATCTTCCGCTTTGTCACTATTCAGTCTCATCAAGGCTTTTTTGTCTTCGTGTTCAGAAAAGAGACAAGTACGACAGGTAATGACACGCTTTTGCTGGCTTTCCAGCAAAAAACAACCGAAGGCATTGCATGAATTCTAAGAACTGATAATGGCATTGGTCTTGTGAAATATCTATAGATTCAAAATTAACCGATAGCAGATGGAGAGATCTATCTGTGAGTGATATATGGATCCAAGTATTAATATAAAGGACACTACGGACACTACGTAGATCACTTGTCAGACATAAGATGCTTGGGTGGGACGATGCTAATACGAATGCGTGGTAAGTTGAATATTTGATTAAACCTTAATAAGCCATAGATGACTGCTACAGCGAAGGGTTCTGTATTTGCTGGCTTGTTGATAAGTCTGTCTGAACCGTTTTTCTCTGGTAGATTATTTTAAAGGCTGTGAACAAGCGAGTTCAATTATTTTCGTGCTGTATGTTAGCACATCTGGCTTCTCGACTTTTTTCCACTAGTACTGTAAACCAAATTTAGCTAGTTGAAAAAAAAATATCTGCCCATGTCTGTTCATCGTGATATGCCAAATGTTATTGCTCGTAACTATTATTCTGTCTTATGTCTATAAATAACTGTGCCTCAGGCAATGTTTGCTCCCGTTGCCTATTAAATATTCTCACTAAGCTGACCGGTAACTTCAGAATTTACGTGTAAACGTCAGTATATTCAGTACGGGAGCGATTTCCTATAATCTACAAAAATAAAGCAAAATATCTGGTTACTGCATGGAATACTCACCGACATACTGAGCACCTGTGGCGGCAAAAACCATTAGCAGTAGTAGTGCGGGTTGTTCGCAAGGCATTTTCCACATGAAATATCACACGAATTATCGGCACTGGAAGGTCAAGAATCGCATGACTTTCAGACTGCCCTCAAAGCATGGCGCAAAATTCTCCGCTCAAACGCGTTTTCATAAAAAAGAAGAAAAGAAAGACACGGGAGCTTCTTTTCTAAGACATCTGCTGAGTGCAGTCTTACCTTTGAACAATAGCGGATACATCTCTTTCTTCAAATATACCGCGAATACCATACATGTGCGAGCACACTACGCAACTACTAGCGCAGGCATATTGTTTTTGCGTAGGCAGTTGACACCTGCGGCAATGATTGCGTCGCAGGAGTAGAAAGTAAAACAGGTTGGCGTTGGAGTTCAGTTTCTCTTGAATTTATTTTCCTCGTGGTCGTTTTCCAGAGACCGGGAGGATTAGACAGGCTTGTGAAAACGTAGAAGCGATAGCAGCTGCGCTGAGGCCAGCGATTATGACCAAACAATGCGAACTACACTCTAAAAAAAGAGTATATATGACTCCTTTTGGGGAGTCTTGACTTGCCACTTATATGGCACGTCAACTCTCTTTTGCCTCTTTAAGAGAGTCATATACGTGGCCAGTCAAGACTCCCCGAAAGGAGTAATACATACTCCTTTTTTTCTTGGAGTGTATAGAGAAAGTTATTTTACTCTCGCCCCCGTGTTTAGAGCAAGTGTACGTAACCTTGACTCCAGCGGTCCCTTGTCCGCGCATCCAATACTGGGGTTGTGTGTTTTGCTGCGTCAAAGCTTATGGCGAGCGAACACTGGCGGCATGCTTGCGTTGACAAGAGGCCGGAAGCTGTCGTGGTCGTTCGCTCTTGCCCCCGCAGCCCCCGGCCAAAGATGGCTGCCCCCTGCAAGTGATGGAACTTCTGGCGTATAGGCAAAAATTTTCATGGCTTGCATGGGGCAGCCATTTTCGGTCAGGGGCATCCGGCCTGTCTTTATCGCATACCGGCTGCCAGTGTTCGCTTGTCATCACGTAACCAAACCCGCAGCCCCTACGCTGGCCACGCCGGCAAATGATAACTGGGGTCATGATAATTTGTGCTTACTCTGTAGGTGGGTCTCGAGGGTAAAAATGACCGGCTCTCTAGACAATTTTGCGTAGGACATATGGCCACCGCCACCTTGGGCTGTTGAACGAATGCTTTCTTATTTTTGTGTATCACGACGTAAATTAAATAAGGTCCATAAACGTCCAACGCACCAACCCAAACGTCTTCATGCGCATGCGTCTACAATAGCACTGTTTGTTTATTCAAGATACAGAATGGCAAGGTTAATAGCTCGATGTGGCGGCACCGAAACCCATCCTTAAAATAGTGTATTGAGCACGACGCGACAACTGTCGGGCTCCGACGGCCACGACGACTTCATTTTCGGTGCTGACTTGTCATCTAAGAGGAGTGATTTCCTGCGTCAGTTAGTGCTTGTTTGAAGCGAAATTCAAGACAGGTCTGTGTGTGCCATTTTTTAGATGTGAAGCATCTTATAGCGGAGTTCAATCCGGTGGTGGTGGTGGTGGTGGTGGTGGTGTGCGGCGTGACCACCCTTACTGCGCATGCGCAAACCTTCTCCACTTCACCTCTCCACTCCCCCTCTCCCCCTACCCCTCTCTACATCACCTTTCCCATTTCCTTTTCCCCTTCTCTTTCCCCCTCCCATTCCCTTTCCCCCTTTTCTCACCCTCTCCCATTTCCCTTTCCCACCTACATCTCATTCCCCCTCTCCACATTCCCTCTCCAGTCCTCCTCTCCCAACCACCTTTCCCCTCTCCCCTTTCTCCTCCATTTTCCCCTCCCCCTCTCTACATCACCTCTCCCCTTCCCTTTCCCCCTCCCCCATCCCGTTTCCCCTCCCCATCTCATTTCCCCTCTCCACTTCCCCTCTCCCCTTTCCCCCTTACCACTCCACCTCTGAAACGCGGGCTCTACATGCCGAAACACTGCTTCGCGTCGCCTCATGGTCCCCTTTAGCGGGAGATGGTGTGATTTTTTTTTGTCTGTGTTTGACCTTCGCTGGTTTTTGTTTTTTCGTTTCAAACTTGTCATCTAGTTCCAAATAAAGATGACTGACGCTGCTTGGTGCCGACTTATTTTTGCCCAAGAAAGTATTAATCAGTCGTATTCTAACAGACAAGCCTGCGTCGAAAAGGCTACGCTTTGCCCCGAAAGGCTAGGCAGTATTGGCTGCTTGCAGGACAGATTCTTTCTAAAACTGCATTTTATATATGAGAACATGTACGTACTTGCCTTGGTTTACCTGCTACACTTCCCTGGAACAACCTCGCCAGCCAGTTACGTGCTCTTACCAAAACAGGACCAGACAAAGTCAGGTTACAACGAGCACTAAAATGTAATCCGATGGCGGATTCGGAGCAGCCTTCTGTCTACGCGAGCGAGCACTCGACTCTGGCGTACAGCGCCTCACTGTCCACAACTATCTTAGCCAGAGCGTGTATATAGCAGATGAAAGTCCGCAAGCCTTCGTCAAAAGACTATCAATCGTGGCATCGCCATCGCTAGACTAAGGCAATTAGGGCAAAACTGCAGCGCAGGTACTTGCTTGTGCTGTCCTTGTTGGCTGCCTTGTCGATCTGACTTAACTACACCTAACAGGCCAATCCACTTTGCTTACACTTTCTTACAGTAAATTAAGAAAAGTCGGCCCTCTAGCGATCAAAGCAACAAAGAGGGGGGGCCGCTTTTGCTGCTTATGCATTGGGATTCACGGTCCCATAGACCCAAAATATTCTCATTGATGAAGTCATGGTACTGCGGCTAGTGTTCTCAAGCAATGAACCTCTGAGAGCTGCTGTAATTTCTGAAGGCCGAGGGACTGATTGATCGTCTGTGACGTCTAACAAAGAATTATTACGACGTCGGCCACAAACAGTGGCCTTTTCCGTCTCCTCTTAACTTTTCCTCCCCATCCCCAGTGCAGGGTAGGAAACCAAATTCAGCCCTGGCTAACCTCCCTATCTCTTTTATTCTCCTTCTTCCACTCTTGAGGGGCGCTTTCAGGGACATCAGCCCAGCAAATTGCTCAGGCTAGTATTCATTCTAAAAAAAGACAGGGCGTGCAAACACGGACACGAGAATGAATACTTACCAACTAGCTCAGCTCTCTGTTATTTAATTGCTCAGACTAGCTCGCTCGCCATTGAAACGCTGTGAACAAATCGTGGTATGTTGCGGTCCTCTGGTATACGTGCCTCCGTAGGCTACGTACTACGTGCCTCCAGCCATACAGAGTGCACGATGATCGCAACTGAATCAATTTTCGAGCGCGAAGTGATTTCTGGGACATTCTTTTAGCACGGCTTCTGGCGCATGTGGTTGTTTTGGTTGAGGGTGCACGGCAGCGTGATAAGATTTTCGCGGTTAGACTGAAGACCAGCAAGACTCCATTATTAGCGAAGCTGTTCTTGTCGTTACGCATCTTTGCGAAAGGAATGCGCTGATGAAGTGAAGGCGGGAGGAGCAGGCGACCAATGAGAGACCACGCGCTGGGTGCAAGGCAGGGAGACGCGCCGGAGAGGCGGCAACCAAAGCGAGGCCGCGCTGGGTGCGACGATAGCAGGCTAAGTGGAAACGAGGCGGCCGGCTATAAGTATAAGAGCAGAGGTTTAAGTGCGCAGCGCCCATTCCGAAGATAAGCAGCACTTCTCGTATGCCCGAGGAAGAAGCCCGCTCGTCTGGGAGCGGCGGCAGGAGTTGGCACTACAGCACATCGCTGTTTCTGCAGCTTTCACTGTGTGGTACTGGCTTTACTACTAAGTGCGTAGCACTTTATGGGTCTGGTTTTCCGTCCATACATAGATCTCGTGAGCTCTGATCACGCTCAAAATCGAGTGGGCAATACAGGCCTAAAACAAGGCTAGCAATGCTCAAAGCCGGGTAAAATAAACGAACGAGGCCTAAAATAACATAATCAACAGAAATAACCAAGAAGTAATCGCAATAATAAACTTAAAATCGCTAAGAACGCTTCCGAATCACGCGGCTGACTCCCGCTCTGCGCAGGAGACGGCGCCACTACCTCGCCGAGTGAACGATGGATTCCTCCTCCAACCGGTACTTCTCCGGCGCCGGCGTTACGAATGTCTGCGAGTGATCATTCATAGACAGAGAATAACAGCGCAACGGGAAACGCTGGGTGCCTGCGTTACGCACTTCCTCCGGTTTCACAGTAGTGGACCTGAATTTAGTGCAGGATTTAAAACTACGCCAAAAGCTACACAAGAACAATGTTAGCGTTAGATGTGAACAGCATAAGCGCTGGGTCTTTTTGTCGACGAGCCATCATAACAACCGTGCACGTACATCGAGGGGCACGTAGCAAGAGAAAAATTTCTTCGCAAACAAGTTGTCCTTCAGATGAGTGCGGCGTTCGCTGTAAGAGCCCGCTGTTGTCGCGTTAGAGGGTCAAAACTTATTGACTTGCTTTATTACGCGATAAATGTATACAGCTCTTTAGGTGCGTTCTCTTCCCACATACAAAGCTATAGTGCCCGGACAATTCGTACAAGTGATTCGTGCTGCGTGAGTGACTACTCAACTTAAATCAAACGTTCTATCATCTCAAAAAGAGAAAGGGGGTGGAGAGGGTGACTCCCCCATTCCTTCCTCGTTTGGACATGCGAATGGTGGTACGCAGTAGTCTTGTTCTTTCCACACAACCTTCACAAAGCGGGGCAGGCAGACGCACTTGCCGCTGTGGCACTTTGTGCGGCATTCACGCGGTTCAGGCTGATCACACGTCGCTTCGCAGACTGGCGTGCAGACCTGGAAACTCGAGAAGCGCGGACACTGTGGTGGGCACAGGTAGCCGGGAACGCAGGTCTTGTTATCCGATGGGTGACTGAGTAAAACAAGGGATGTAACAAATGTTATCTCAATTTGCAGAATAATCAGCGCTGAATATTTTATATATATACAGAACACTGCAGGCAAACGTACGACCAAGGCAGGAGTAGATTGTTTTCACAGATATAATGGTATGGCGTGCAGTAGCCGTGTATAACCAACGTTAGATAATACGAACATGCGTTTGCCATAATTTGGGAACACTTGCCCGCATTGTGCATGATTTAGGCTTCTTCACCCAACATAAGCCTGGGCTAATAAATACTGGCAGTATGTACAGGGGTCGTCCAATGTTCTCAGGCCGCGACCCCATGTAATCCAGATGGCAGCGCGGTCTGCGAGCTTTTTACGACCCCTGTACGTGAATATAGTAGTTAAAGTGAGGTTACCTTCACCGCTTGCGGAAACAACCGCTAGTGAAGGTGAATGCCCTGCGACTTGCCTGCAGCGAGTAATTCGCGGATATTTTTCGCGAATGATTCAACATTTGCACACCTTTTCACGAAGTATGTATGAAAAAGGACCCTAGGAAGATGCTGACAAAACACCTGCAGCATGCACTAAAATCCAACTGCTCTGTCTCATTTGGTAACATGTCAAACCGTTATCTTTGTTTGACTGTTGACGGTGTCAGTAATAACTGCCAGCCTCATGACGTCTTATCATTCTTTACGGCACTTTAACAGCGAAGCTGTTTAAGATTGCCGTAATTTGTACGGCCTATCAGAAAATTATCATCATCATGAAAGGTTATGTGCCACAGAAATTGGGCACATCCCACTACTCACCACTGGTTGACTGATAGAGAGAGAGAGAGAAAGAAAAGTATCGAAAGAAAGACAGAAAAACTGAGAGAAATAATGGAAATATATACGTATAAAAGAGACATATAAATATAGAAAGACAGGGAAAAAGAATGAAAGAGAAACACACAAAGAGAGAGATAAAGCACAGAAAGAAAGGGTCGTTTTATGAGAGGTGCGAACGCTCCGTTTTGGAGTTTGGACATCCGAGTCGTCACTAACTTAGCTAAAGCCTAGCAACGACCTAGAAGCAGCCAGATTAGACTTCAGACTCATCCAGTTTCGCTTTTTCAAGCCTTGTGCGACTTAATGCAAGCTTCACCATTTTTTTTAGACACCTGTCAGAATTTCCGGTGGCCATGCGCTTATCCCTGTCTCTAACCGGTTTCAGGCAATATTGGGCATTTTACAGTGCATGTTAAATATGCAGAGCTCGCGTGGCTGTGAAAGCGGTTGCTGAAGAAGCCATGTTCTATACAAAACGTTGAACCTATTTAGGTCACTCTGTAAGAGACGCAGTGTATGTGATTTTGCCCCATAAATTTTGGGCAGTATTGTCAAGCGATCACTTTTTAGACACACTCATGCGGTCTTTGAGACGTGTGCCGGAATCTTTCCAGGTCAACACACTGCAGCGTTCTGGTATTTCGCCGTCCTAGCAAGAACAGTGGGCTATGAGCGCTGTCGCTCTTTAAAGCCAACGTATGTGAAGCTAGTTCCTGGAACGTGCATGAAAGTTAGTCTCCAAAACACAATGCCTCTGCATGCAGCCTCTGTGTAACGCTAGCGTGGCTGTGGAAGCTGGCCCCGTCCGCAGCTGCTACGTCGCGTTAGTTACAAGCTGCAGTTTATGGTTTAAAACCAATTATAGCACAGAGACCTGAAATGCGGTATTGCTATGTTTGGTATCATTATGGCCTCGGCCTCTGCGTATTTTTACAAAACCAGCCGAAGCATCTTTTTTTTCTTATTTCAGCTGTCGTATGACGATTTATTAATAAAGCGCTGACGACTTCTGCTGTCGAAGTAGCACCGGCCCAACAGGAACGCAGATCACGTGCACTGCAACACACGCCCGAGTGTAGCTTCTTCCGCCCCTTCACTACACATAGTCGGCGATCGTTATTTTACGGAAACAAATTCGTTAATGAGTAATAAGCATTTCGGTCACTTGGCACTGCTATATTAAAAAAAGCGCGCACACGATTGGCACTGCTCCAGTGATAACAAGTGAGGCACAAAACGTTTTGCTGCAGCTATCGATGTGCGTTGCAGAAGAAGCTACAGTAGATGCCTCAGTTGTAAATTATCTAGGCATGGCCACATGATGCGTTAAGAAAATAGCCTCTTTATTGTCACAACTACCCCTAGCGTTTAGTCATTAACGTCAGGGAACTATATAATGTGAAGAGACTATGAAGCATTCAGGCATAGATGATATCAGGTGCCTCAATAGGAAAACAAAAGTGGCGATCATTTCAGGGTGCCCCAAATTAATCGATATATAAGTCACCTTTCTTATGAAGCGAATGTAACTGGCTACTTACAGAACACTGCCCGGGCTGCATGAGCATCCAGAGACACATTCGGTCGAGCACTCCTTTGGTATTGGTTTTCCGCAAGTCAAAGGACACTTAGAACCACAGTGATTGAAGTCCTGGAATGGTTTCTCCTTGCAGCTCAAGCAGTCGGTCATGTTAATGCACACTCCCCACGCATTGCGCACGTAACCTTTTTTGCAAACGCACCAATGCAGCTTATGCACTTCGCTAGGCAGTGCGAGCCAGGGCCTGCAGAAGACGTCTTGTCGGGGAAAGTAAGCTCTCAGGAATTCTTCGTTGGGTCTGCACTTTCGTTTACGACCTGTGAATGAAGCGTGTGTCATTCTAGACGTAGACTTCTTGCAAAGCCTTTCAATTCAGATTATGATAGCACATAATAGAAAGTGAATATTTGGACGCATCGTTCCAAAAGGAAGCGACATGGAACAATTTGTAGGGTTAACAATAAAACTTCGGCAGCTACAGACGCACATTAAATTGCCTTGACATTCGCAGTGGATTCCATTGCTCCTCCTGTTTTTTATTCCTGTTTTTTACACAGTGCAATATGTTACGGTTACTCTATCGCACACACTAAGTTTATACGGATTGCCCAGAAAGAAAGCTTTCCAGTTGAAAGCTTCCAGAAAGCTTCCAGAAAGCTTCCAGAAAGAAAGTTTCCAGTTTCGCCATGCATACATATACACGAGTGTGTTTATTAAGTGTATGCAGTGAGGTCATATATACAGTAGTGGCAAAGGAATCAGGCAGACCCCGGTGTAATAAGGAAGAAAAAAGAGAGTACGACGTTCTTAGGTTTGGTACAGTGTATTCGCTCATTTTTCGTCTGGTACACAGAACCTCTCAAAGCTTATTCGAGGGACTTTCTGCTTATCATGTCTGTCATGAAACCGACATTCACTATGATTGTGATTATGAATGATATATATGCGGAAGCTTTGCAGATATCACTTGACTGAACAGAGTTACAATACGGCTAGGCATAAGTAAAACGGATTTTGCCGCAGCGTACGCATGCCAGAGCTCTTATTAATGAAATTTTAAGCATCATACCCGGAGCAAAGCTAAAGAGAGAGAGGTTTATTTGTAGAAAGGCAGAGAGGTCGGCCTGAGCGATATTATGCTCTAGCCTGCTACTCTACACCGGGGGTGGGGAAAGGGGAGAAAAAAGAATGATGGATGACGATGGTAAGTAAGAGAGGTGAGTATGTACAGTCCCGTCTAGGTGGTGCAGTGCTATAGCCGCGCATCCAGTCCAGTGGCTTGTAGGAAAGCTGCAACCGCTCTTATGACCACAGTTGTGCTGTTGGCGTCAGGCCATGGGCCCAACACAACCTCATCAGTTAATGGCCTATTATGCACTCCTTCAGTCGAGGAAATCAGTTTTTGACGTTCGCGTGCGTATGCTGGGCAGGTACAAAATATGTGCTCAAGTGTTTCTGGCACTTGACAGTGATCACACTTGGGACCGGTGTCACTGCGGCCGATGATATGTGCATAACGTCTTGTGAAGGCCACACCAAGACGAATTCGGTGAATCATACTTGTGTTGTGTCGTTTTAATTTACGAGGCATACAGAACCTCATTTCGGGGTCCCATTTGTGTAATCGCCGGTGTCGTCGCTCCGGTTTCGTCCAGTGCTCAAGTGTGAGGTCACGCATTACGTACCGAAGCAGGGCGTTCGTGTCTGGTCGTGAAAACGCAGTGCGCACTTCAGGGCCACTGGTCAAGGCTCCTTTAGCTTCTGCGTCTGCGTCTTCGTTTCCCATTATGCCGCAGTGGGCAGGAATCCATTGGAAGGTGACGAGGTGGCCATTTGTTGAAGCAACGTGAAGAAGCTCCATAATTTCTATGGCTAAAATATAGTATGGACCTTGTCTCATGACGCAATTAATGGTTTGCAAAGCGGGTTTCGCATCGCAGAATATTGTCCATGTACGAGGTTGCTCTCCAGAAATGAATCTTATTGCCTCCCGGATAGCAACAAGTTCTGCGGCAGTTGATGTGGTCTTGTGGTCTATTTTGTACCGTCGAGCTATAACCATTTGTGGGATGACAAAGGCTGCAGCAGAGGTACATAGCGTGGTAGATCCATCGGTGTACACGTGCATGGTGCCGCCGTACGCTGTATAAATGTGATGTAGGGTCAGTTGTTTGAGGCCAATTGGCGAAACTAGGGACTTCTTCGTAATCCCAGGAATCACAAGGCTAACAGGCGGTTTAGGCAGGACCCACGGCGGTGTTCCAGGAAATCTCGGGGAAGAAACCTTGATGGTAGAACGTTTTCGTGCCGTGATATTGCTCTTGAAAAGCTGCAGTTTGGGTGGGTGGCACGGAGTGCTGATAGCGGGTGCTGCCTGTGTCGGGTCAAGAGGCGAAGATGCACTCGCAGTGGCTCGCAGTGCATGTATACACTGATGGGACAAGCCCGAGCTTCCGCGATGGTTCCATTCGTTGACGTGCAGCGTGGTAGGCCCAAGCATGTTCGCAATCCTTGAGCTTGAATACTTTCTAGCGTGTTCACACAGCTCGGTCTCATGTTTGAGAGCACCGGCATGCTATACCGTATATATCCTACAAACAGCGCATTGTAGAGTTGAAGAAGTGACGATTCTGATGGGCCCCATCTTGCTCCTGCCACAGTCCGAAGAACGAGAACAAAACTTTTCAATTTTGATTTCAGTGCTGCGACGTGTCTCGACCACGATAGATCCCTGTCTATGATTACCCCAAGGAACTTGTGGTGCGTTACAGTAGGTATCGCCGTTCCATTAATAGTTATAGGGTATCTTGACATATCTTTGCGCGTGAATGCAAGCACTGCGCATTTGTCAATGGAAAGAGTGAGACCCTGGCGCCGTAGATATTTAGCTGTTAACGTCACTGCACGTTGAAGTCGAGCACGCAATTGCGGACGAGTAGCTCCGGACGCCCATATGCATATGTCATCCGCATATGCGCTGACTTTTACCGTGCTGGGAAGTTCTGCTGCCAGTCCAATCATAGTAACGTTGAACAGAATTGGGCTGAGAACTCCCCCTTGGGGAACACCACGGTGAATAGTATGTAGATCGGTGTCTCCGTCGCTTGTCGTCATGTAAATGGTACGGTCACTAAGGTAACTTACGATCCAGGCGTACAGTCGTCCGCCGACGTCTAAATCTTCCAGTGCGTCAAGGATCGCATAATGCAGCACATTATCGTAGGCGCCCTTAATGTCTAGGAAGACGGCCGCTACAAGTCTGCGTCGGTTTCTTTCCTCTTCAACATTTGAGATCAAGTCGACCACACCGTCGACTGCAGATCGTCCTCTTCTAAAGCCGTTCATAAATGCAGGAAAGCAATTATTGCTTTCTAGAAGCCACTCTAATCTTGACAGCACCATCATTTCCATTACTTTCCCGACGCAGCTGGCTAAGGCGATCGGTCTGTAGGAGGAAAGGGCATGAGGACACTTCCCTGGTTTGAGCAACGCAATAATGCGACTGCATTTCCATTTAGCTGGGACATGTCCCGACTCCCACGAGTTGTTATAGTGGGAGAGCAGGATATGTCGTGCTTCTGTACCAAGATGGCGGAGTGCAGCGTACGTGATTCCGTCAGGTCCTGGTGCCGATGAGCGTCGGGAAACAGAAATGGCAGCCTCAAGCTCATGCATTGTGAAAGGCACATCGAGGCGCTCATCAGACGATGGGGGCGCTATGGTGGTAAGAGTCTCAATCACAGCATCAGTGGTGGCCGCGATAAGGCTGCAGTAGTCTCCGGCTATGTCAATTGCTCCCCGACCTTGATGTAGAGCCACGGCTCGGAATGGTTGACTTTGTTGGGGAATTGTCTGCAAACTTCGTACCACCCGCCAGATCTTAGATAGAGGTTGCCTTGGGTCGAGAGATCCGCAGAATGTCCTCCACCGCTGCCTGTCAATCTTGTCGAGATGCCGAAGAACGTGTCGTTGAGCTCGGCGACAGGCGGAGAGGTCTGACGGGGATTTCGTTCTTCTGTGTCGTCGTTCCGCGCGGCGACGGATTGCACGAAGGGCCTCGTATTGGGAGTCGATTGCTGATCTCTGCATCGGTAGGTTAACCTGTCTGGTTGTGTCACGCAGAGAAGAAGCAATGATATCCTCTATTTCGGATGATACAGTCGTTTGCTGACAGCCCGTCTTGACAGAGCAAAGCTAAAGTCTACAAATGGGCAAATGAAAGAGGCTTAATCCTCTGAGACGCCATGTACACAATTGTGTACACCACTTGTTTTTGCTATTTGTATCCAATAGGGGCTAAGAAAGCGCACGGTACATTGAGTTTTGGAAGAATTGAATCTCCTGCATATTAAATTTGTCTTCATTTAACTTCATTTTGCAGTGTGCTGTTGCACCTGATTACATTGCTGAAGGCACTACCATATTTGACGAGTCGTTATACGTGCCGCTTCCGGCGACCCACGTCAAAATTATAAGTTTTCTTTGTTCAACACGGACCTACTCAAAACGAATGTCCACTATATTTCTAGCCTGAGATTTCATTCTCTTTATGAAAAAACATAGCATGGATGGCTTCAGAATAAATATATATTTAAATACAAAGTATTTAGGAACGATCACTATAACACACATAAACGAGCATATTACGACACCATTTTATTGCAATATAATATCGAGTGCCTTAGAATAACATTTTACCGATCTGACGTACTTGCAGACAGTTCTTCACAGGTGGCGTCAGAAGGATTTAACTCAAGAAATGTGAGGGAAATGTGGGAATGAATTTTGTAGCCAATTATCAGTCCACAAAATCAATTTCCTGTCCTCTATGCTTGCGTACATCCACTGCGCTTATAAAATCATGTTGAACGTTTGCCTGTCGGATGTAGTTCTTGCTACTGAAAACTGCAATTCGGGAGTGCTTGGTTTGATGCTGCCATCAAAAAAAAAATTCTTTACAGCATTTCTATAGAGGGCTAATACAATCCAGCTACAGCATCACAAGGACATCGGCATTGTTTAGGCAAATAATACAAAAGAGACGTATCGCAACCTTACCCTGCGAGTGGACTCCTACAAAGGTAATCCCGATGACCAGGAGCACAAACACTTCCCTGTGCATTTTAGTAATATATTCCTGGCCGGTGCAAAGTCGACACTCGGTGATTTCGCTTCCCTCTGGCAGGCTTTCCGAAGCTACATACTCTATTTGTATTGTCTGAAAGAAAAACGATCGGTATAGCGCGAGGAAGCTTTAGCTTACGCACGCAGTGTTGCTTTTTGTGTTATACATATGCTCTTCTACATATATTGCCGGTTCATGGCTGCGAACTGAGCAAAACTGGCAAAGTCTGCTTGGCCCAATACTTCGACGGTCTCAGCATTTAAAGGTTCTGTGCGAGGAATGATATACCAGTGTGAACAATGCGTTGTTCGTAGAGAAGCGCGTTTTCTTGTGTTTTTTTTTCGTTTGCTTGGTTGACGTAAAGATAACGTTAGAGCTGAGGCATTCTTCACCAGCAGCTATGATATCAGTCCGGCAAGGTGTTTAGGACTGATACGGAGATGACACTTCTTATTAAATTGTAATAAGTTTGAAGAACATTTAGGCGCAAAATATGGTGGACAGGAAAAAGAAGAAGGCTTGAATTGTAATCTTGTGGCGAGTGTATTAAGCGTTACTGAGGCATTTTGCAGACAGCATCCATGCTTGGAATTATGAGCTACTCTGTTTTTAGTAACTTTCTTTCACTCACCTTACTACGGCGGACTTACTGTGGTTAACAAGACTAAAACAACCATGAATATCAAAAATTTCAAAGCAATGAAGAACTCGGATGGAAATTCTAAAAATTTGAAACGCTACAGGCTCCAGCGTAATCGGAACCCGTCCGCATCGGTCTCTCACTTGCTAGCCTCGCTTCTCTTCTCGATGGATGCCTCAGCCGTACCGCAAGGAAACGAACGTCTGTGCGCGTAACATTGGGCGTTTCAAGCTATCCTGGAACGCCTACTGCAAGTACAGCTGTGAATTGCCCACTACATGCATAATTCTTCCGCTTGCGAATCATCGAAGGCCCACAACGCGTCGGTAATGCAACGCGTGAACCTGCTTAGCTCCTCATTTGTTGATGCCTTTGTTGTTGATGACGACTAAATAAGGCTGGGCGCATCGCCATGTGTGCGCCTTTAAAACACCCACTCGTTGTGCAATTGATATGTTTTGACGCCTGGCGCGATTCTACGCTTCTGCCACGTAATATTACATGCATTAAAGAGACTCCTCCCACTGCATGAAATTCGTATAGTGTTTTTGTTTTCGATGCAGTTTCAAACAATGACGTGGCTTTGTGGTAAAACACCTGCTTGCCACGCGGAAGGCCTGGGCTCAATTCTCACTTGAACCGATTTTTATTATTTGTTTTATTTGCACCTTTCTGGAATCTTTCTCGGTTTTTCGGTAGCGGACAACGCTGGTTTTCGGCTCGCAACCAACGACGCCGACACCGTAATTTCTGCGAAACGAGCTATTTAACGATATCGCGTAAACACAGTCGCTACAGGGTAGTTCTTAAAGCCCCATTTAAGTTTCATGTGTCTAGGAGTAGCCGTGGAGCTGTAAATAGGGCTAGAGCTCCACGCTTCTTTTAGCAAGCTCTTCTCTCTTTTGTCTGTTCTAAAATAATATTTATTTAACAATGCAACAATCCATATTTCACGCGCGAACAAAAATTTTGAGTGGACTGCAGCGCAGCAAAGCAATGCTTCTACTGTAGAAAAAAGTATTACAGTTTGCGAGCGCAATCTATGGCAAATGTGCTTGGCAGTCATAACTACCTGATCTGTTACGTATAAAACACCCTTAAGTGGCGCCAGAGACATTGAAACACAGTCAATGAGTAGCAATCGCTGAACAATATGTCTACACTATCAATCAAGTCCCGCTTAAAGCGGTAGAAAATATATCGTGTAAATAGTCTACGGTCTAGTCTACCGAGTCGTCATTCACGTAACAATATAACCAGGAAACCGAATATATTTCGTCTGGTTTCCTGTATATAGCCTGCATTTAATCAGGACCTGATTAAGGATGCACAGAATGCATTAGCGAAGCAGCAGTACACCAACTCGCATAACAAGCACAACATAGCCAATGGGCAACGGCACACGAACCATAATCTGTTTCTAGGACCTCCATTCCTTGTCTACCGCCTTCTTCTAGCTTGAAAATCTTTCGTTACATGTAAGATTATGGAAACTCTCGAACACTCTTATAGTGTCACATTTTTAGCCGTACAAAGCATACAGGACGTCTGAGAGGGATGTCGCAGTCTATTATGTAGTTATATGTACAGTATGTCTCCTCATATTTAACCGTGTTTTTTTGTATAGTCTCTAGACTTGAACTGCGCAAATGTTTTAAAGAGAGAAAGTGGTATACATCGTATAGAAATGACGGCGGAGATACGTGTGCTGTTTGCCTGATTTATTCCCATATATGCATCCACGTTTGTTTCGCAGAAGCTGCGTCAGCAATTATGAGCAACGCTAAACGACACCAAGTTTAGTAACGCGGGCAAAGCTAGCTTTCTAGATTTTTGTGATCCATGACAATGGAGAATGTAAAAACAATAGCCCAACTTTTCGATTAAACTGAGGCGTTCCTCTACCAGAGCCCAGATTTTCTCAAGCGGATCTCAAGAACAATAGGCATGATCTCCAGAACTGGTCAGGACTTTTTTTTTCTCAGCCATTTTCAATGTGCGTACGAAGCAGCCATGGTCTAACATTGTTTAGAATTCTGTTATTAAAGTGGTATATTTTACGTGGTTGTGACGGCGACGACGCATGGCGAAATTGCCACGTAAGTTGCTGTAGTGTAGGTATCGTACGTTAATAACCGCCGTGGTGGTCTAGTGGTTATGGCGCTCTACAGCTGACCCCAAGGTCACGAGATCAGATTCCGGCCACGGTTGCCACATTTCGATGGAGGCAGAATGTTGGAGGCCCGTGTACTTCGATTTAGGCGCAGATTAAAGAATCCTAGGTGGTCGAAATTTCCAGAGCCTTCCACTACGGCGTCACTCATAACCACATCGTTCTTTTGGAGCGCAAAAACGCCAGAAATTATTATAAGCATCGTGTCATATAGTGCGAACTTATAGACTCGATGCTCGGATGACGTAATAATAATAATAATTGTTCGGGGTTAACGTCAAAAAACCAAAAAATGATTATGAGGGATGCCGTAGTGGAGGGCTCCGGAACTTTCTACCACCTGGGGTTCATTAACGGGCACTTATATCGAAGTACACGGGCCTCATGCATTTAAGCCTCCATCGAGAATGCGGCCTTCGCGGCCGGGATTCGATCCCGCGATCTTCGGGTCAGCAGTCGAGCACCATTAACACTAAACCTCCGTGGGTGGCGGTTAATTTGATGAAACCTCTTCTGGTTGGAAAGCAAACTCAATGGCGCTATGCGTTTGGCTACAACGCACTTTCAAACGAAACTTATTTCAAGCACACTCCCGAAGAAGCATTGGAAGAGTAGTTTAGGTGGTGCTGGTGGTGAATCTCTATTTTCCCAAAAAGGGGTCCTGAAGGACACCCGGCTAACAGCTAGGTGTAGAGGGCGCCTCTCACGTTGGGGCAGAGACGTTTATGTGTTGTTTCTAGAATTGTTGACGCTCGCTGTCGTACTCATTATGCACAGAGATTGGCTGCTCTTTAGTTCTTCTTTCATTGCCTTTATATTCCATTTATAGCCCAAAGGTTATACCATAAAGCGATATAACCGGCCGAACTACGGCAGCTGATTGTTCTACGTACGTCATGATATATCCGGAATTATTTTCATTTGACCCAAAAGCGCTCAAGTCACCTATGCATGTCCGCCAAGTCAGTGTCTATGAGAAACTGAATGCGCAAAAGCAAAGGTACTTTTTTCGGTATTTTTGTCTTAACATAGAAAAATTCGGCAGATCTCATGTACCGTGGGAGTCGATATTATGCGAAGCATGCGGCGGGTAGATGACTGTGGCGTAAGTTTTTTACATAGCGACACGTTATAAAGTGACGCTAAATATATGTATAAATTTTATACGCACACACATATATATGTTGAAGAGCCTCATATGTGTTATATAACCAGTTGTTTACGGTTCAGTAACGCTGCTAATGGCAACGTGGGTATTACCAACACCAGAAGCGGTAAGCTGATATGTAGTGCTTATACGTGTCCCGAAAACGCACGCATGATTCACGAACCCGTGTGCATGTGTTAAAGAAGTTCTTGACAGTTCTTGAACAAGGGCATCATCACCGTGATCAGTGAGCACCAGCAGCTGGTCATGAATTGTTATAGGATTCGGTCGTGATCGTGGTGACGAGGGGTCCATGTGTAGTGAAGTATGTGGTACAGTAGAGCTGTTGGAATTTGTGGATGCCTCGGGCATTGTGTCGACAAATTGTCTGTGGACAGAGCCGGCGACGTGTCGGAACCTGAAGCCACCCTTCGCGTTGGTGAGGTATAGGCCGTCGAGGCTGGTAGGCCTGGATAGTGATACGTAGACCAACATCAGTGGATGGTGTTTGTCGTATTCGTAGACTATACCTGGTCGTATGTGGCCTACGTAGCCTAGTTTACCAAGCGGCTGTCAGTCAATCTGGCATCGTCCTCGCTCAGCATGAGGCCATCGCACAGCCTCGTAAGAAATGAAGATCGTAAGAAATGCTGCGTCGTTCTGGCGGTCTAAGTGCACTTTACGGTGCGATGATGTGAATATCATACGTAACTTTCGTTTATGTAATCCTCCGGGGTCGAGCAATGCTTTAATATAGCTTGCTGAATAATAGAAATAAACCATATAGTTTATTAGACTGCTATAAAAGCGGAGCCAACACTGCAACTACAGACGTTAATCTGATATGACGCCTGTATCGTAGGAGTACACATCGTAGGGGTATCATGCAGTGTTTATTGCTTTCTTGTAAAATTAGATAGCCAGCACCACAGCCACAATTGACGTTGCACCGATATTACGCCTGCGTAGGCTGTTTTCCCAAACCACTTTACAGACCTGGCGTGGCTCAGTGGTAGAATACCTGATTGCCACGCTGAATGCTTGGGTTCGATTCCTGCTGGGATCCTAATTTTCATTCTTTCCATTCGTTGAGTCAACGCTGCCGATGTTGGTTTTCCTTAACGCTCTACCATTTAAGTTACCAAAGTCTGTTGTCACCCTTCCTGGGTAGATATAAATTGTCAATCACCTGTGGCTCATACCCGTACACCGCGGTCCGTGGTAAACGGGTATGTGCCACACGTGTCTAGTGGAAAGGGTTTGACGACGTACGCGGCAGGATTTTAACGTTATTCATGTCATGACCCGGCAGTCATATTCGTGAAATCCTCTTACCCCCCCATCCAAATTTCGGTCTACACCAAGTTAAGGAGGCGATCATGAGAGCACCCAGACGTAGGCGGCTAGATAGATAGATAGATAGATAGATAGATAGATAGATACGTAGATAGAAACGCCCAAAGTGCCAGAGGTTCGCTAAGAAATGCTTCGCATTTAATAGGCAAGAGACGTTACAACTGCAGCGCAGACATCTTAAAATGGATATCTTGTGCACGTTGTGCGAGTATCTGCGCTTGAAAACGGGCGTTTTGTTCCCCGATAAATGGGCTATTCTGTAACAGGACGAATAACTATGTAAGCCATGTGTTTGTTGGTATTTTAACTGTCTTCCTTCTGCTGTCTTCCTTTTATGGTTTTACATAGGCCAAATAACACCCCTACAAAGTACGAACAGACTGTTGAAAGTTTTATTCAAATGGACGTTGTTTTCGTCGACGTGTGTTTATTAGGTGTCCCGACTCCCGGCCGCTATTTGGTTAGAAGATACCGACAATATCAGAGACGAACAATTTAGAGTTATCACCGTCGAATCACCATAAACGTCCTACCTTTATCTACCTTCGTGCGATAAGTACTTTAGCAAGCTCCTCTTATGTTCAGCTGCTCTAGAAATATGCCTTGGATAAAATGCATTATTCATCTACAAGCGCATACACCTAGTCGTCGAGGTAAGGGATATCGACCTTCGCTGACTACTTTTATTGGATTAACGTTGCTCCCTTCAGGCAGAAAGCGCTTTTAGAATATTAAAAGCTGCACGGCATTGTTTAACATGGCTGCCAGGTCCTCTTGTGTCACCATTAAATCGACGTTAAAACGTCAGCCCTATGTACTTTAATATTAAGCGGTGCTGAGAACACGAGAGTGAATTTAAAAAAAATGAGATGTTGCGCTCGTCTCCTTCTCTGTTGCCAGCTAACGCTCATGTTACTTTCGGTCCTATTCATACTCCTTGGACATAAATTTGAAAATGCAACTATTTTGTTAAGCCACGGTTATCCTGAATGCTCTTTAACTGCGCTAACAAACACTGCCTTTACGATGAACGTCCACGAACCAGCCCGACTTGGCACTCTGCTACGTTAGTTACAGTTTCCGCTACAGGAACGAAGAATATACGCACCAGTCAACAAATCTCTATCATACAAATTTGGTGCTTTCTATAATTAATCGATTACTTCATCAGTTTTGTCAAATGCAAAGGTATTATACCATGCCGTTTTTTACTTAAATTTTGCCCCGACAGTTCTCCAAATAATAACTGCAGCGCAAGCACCACTGTCAAACCAGAATAGCCCGTGTTTAGACTGCGTGGGAGCGAAGTCGGAGTTTTAGAAAAACTGCTCTAGGGTTTCTGAAAATATCTAATCTATTTGTAGTACTATGCGACAAGGCCAATAAAACTTGCATGAAATTTCATGTATTCTTGTTTATTATTCTCGATACGAGCATCTGTTCTAGGGTACGCACTTCTCCTTTTCCTGCACGAGTTTCTTGTAGAATCTGGGCAGGCAAACGCATTCACCGTTGTGGCACTTAATTTTACAGTTCTGCCAGTAAGGGTTCTCGCATGTCTGTGGACAAGTCGTTGTGCATGTCTGGAAGACGGAGTTATACGTGGGCAGCTCGGAGTACAAGTGCTGACTGGAACGCAATAGGTCTTGAACCAGGGGCCGCTGGAACAAAAGCTTAGCAAGGTGGTGGTCATTGGGACAGTGGACAAGGCCCGTGTTCATTGACCTGGCGTAGGTTTTATTTCACTAAACTGAAATTTTTCCGCTCACGACACTACGAGGTACTCACCCGATGCATACGGGATGGCCACCATCATAAGTAACATGAGCAAGTAAAACAGGCTTAGAAATATACTTGAAAAGAAATGAGTGTCTTCAAACTACCAACACAATTGCTTAAATTGTGCGGCGAAGATAATGTAATGAAGCAAAACAGTGAAATTTGCAACGAACTACAAGGGAACACGACCACTTCAGGGAGCGAAGTGATTTTCGTGATGTCTGTCGTCTCAACGCGAAGTAAGCAGGCGCTTTTTTGATTTCTGCTGAGATAGCGCGCGCGTCACAGGTAGCGACCACGCCCTTGTGATCAAAGTTCACAGTTACTGCTCAAGCAACACAACTTTAGCACGCACGCTCTGTGCGCTCGGCTCTCTTATTATCCTAGAAATGGCAGCGAAGGTGCAATGCCCATCATCAATCAGGATGTGGCACCTTTTACAAGTAACAATCAATCAGATGGTCATCAGCTATAAATTTCATTAGTCATTTGAACGAAGGCCTAAGCGTACGCTAAGAATTTTGTGAAGATATGATGACTCCCCCGAACAAAACCTAGCGCTATTCCGTTACCCCTGATGAGGGCTAATACAATAAGATTAATGCTTGCAATGTGCGATAATGCAATAAGTGGTACCTAATTGGATGACAGATTTCGTAAGATTATTCGGGAACCTCGCTCAAGCACGATTTACCAGCTCGCGGTTTAGCAATAAATAAAGTCATTTTGTGCGATGCTGGGCGCATAACTTCCTCAAAACTAGCGTGTTTATCATACGCAGAAAGCGGTTGAAGCACTCACAGAACGTATCCAGGAGCACAGGTGCAGCCAATCACGCATTGCAACGTGCAGACAGCTGGGGGACGTTGTCCACAGACAAGAGGGCAGGCTGACGAGCACTGGTTGTAGTCCGCGTTGCGTGTATACATACACTTATTGCATTCATTTCTTTTAATACAGTGTCCCCAGACATTCCTCAAGTAACCTTCTTTGCAGATGCAGTGACGCTCCTTAGACAACTTTGTCGGCAATGCGACCCATGGCTTGCAGAAAACATCCCTAACGGGATACCATACTGGCCTCTCCAAAGCGCCGCATTGGTGACGGGCACCTGCGAATGAGCGTGGAAAATTCGCGCCCATAAGTATGGCCACTGAAAAGTTGGCCGCGTATCTGCATACTTCGCTGCAAATGTCGTCGAAAGACGATAGTCTTCTGCCGGCCGTACTATATGAGTCCTCCTCCTATATGTTGAATCGCAGCATCTGGCTCATAGCGTCGCATTTGCAGCGCAGCCTAAGAAACACTATGCCTGGCGACAACTTTCTGTGGCAGCACAGCGAAGGCTACGTGGGCGGAGCTTCTGCACATGTGTTACTACGCCAAGTAGTCCGTTCGTGGGCGATTTCGGTTTTGGTTTCGCGAGCGCATACAACATGTGCATTTCCTTACGAGTATTCATGGCTCATGATGTTATTTGGGAATTTATGCAGATAGTTTATTCACAGATGTAGTCGAAATCTATCACATGACTTGATACGCTTAAGCATGCAGCACAAATACCTGGAATCGTTGCTGAGCTCTTCTGCAAATCAAATTATATAACGCTAAGGTGCTAGCGGTTCAAGTCCACGTGCAAAGCGAGCACCATTTAGTATTATTTACATTTATTTTTTTGGGAAAGCGATAGAACATTTTGTATTACGAAGGAACGCCGAAATCAGCTTTATTAAAGCGGTCGGGTTTACTTTTCAAAGAAAAAAAAAAAGCCACGGCCCAGCAGTTACTGCGCAATTGGAAATCTTACGCAAAGGTAACAAGCCATTTTCTGAATTTCGGTGCACACAGGGTCGACATCGTCGTTTTCCTACATTTGGAGACGCTATAACTTTCTGGAGACGCTCACGTTATTTTGTCAGGGGACACGAAGGCATCGAAAGGCAGCAGATATCTTGGCCACGACCAGTCAGGAGCGGGCGTCTCACGTGTGCGATTATACAAACGGGTGAAACGCATTCCTTACTCGCGTGGTCAAGAATGTTTTTGTTTTTTTTTTGCAAATTGAAAATCACGCTGTCAGTCGCATAATAGACATGAGCGTGTCTATTGCCGAGGCAAAGCTGTGCATGGGTGATTTTGTCACCGTAAATTGCTCGCATTCAAAACGCCAAAACGCCTCCCGCCGTAGACGCCGACGGGCACGGTGTTAGACGCAATCTTCGGTGCGACTGTATCAGTAATAGTACGCAACCGAAATACCGACCATGTATGCAACGCATTTTATGAAATGGGTCACTTTACGTACTGTTTCCAATCGCAGTTTTGCTTTCAAGCGGCTCTTCTTGCTGAAGACTTGCAGGTCGCCGACGTCACTGTCAAGGAAGCTATCGCGATGACAGACGCTTGCGTTGGTTGTATCACTTGCACAGTTCTTTTTCGGTGATAGTACGGGTAAATCAACAAAAGTATTCACAACGCACCGCTGTCTTCGTTTCTTTCTGGTCGATGAACACAGATCACCTAACGAACACGCGCTTATGCTCACTTGCAAGCTTCGATGTGCACCTGTTGCAGCCGAGCGACGCCATCGTTGTTTAGTGGGGACGGAAAACGTGAAAGGGACACCAGAAAACCTGAAAACTCGAAAGAGAAAAAATCGCAAATCCTTTGCGGGATTATCATTCTTACTTTCAACGCAAGCAATCTTGAGCGTAATACCTGTTTCTTTTCTTTTTATATTTTCTTTTATGCTACGTATTCTGTAAAAGGTAGCGTTCGCGGACTACGTAGAGAAGCGGAGTAAAAAAGTGCGTGGTTCGGTTGCGTAGCCTTGGCTGTGCTGCCACAGAAAGTTGTCGCCAGGTATAGGGTCTTTACGATTACGTATCTATGTATTTTCTAGTAAAGGAACACATCACCTAATACTTGCGTATTGATGTTGTGCCTCCGATATCCGTAACATTTGCTTTTTGATCGGCAATGTTCACAAGTATGAACGGCGCTACCAGTTCAAGATGGCTGGGCGTTACGCAAGTGGTTAAACTTTGGCCCGGTGTCTGAATCGGGTGACAGACAGACAAAAAGAAAGACAGACAGACAGACAGACCAAACTTTCTGCGTTTAAGTTCCCCAAGAAAGACTATCGTCTTTAAAACTGTGACCGGCCACGGTAGTCTAGTAGTTATGGTACTCGACTGCTGACCCGCAGATCGCGGGATTAAATCCCGGCCGCGCCGGCCGCATTTTCGATGGAGGCGGAAATGGTTGAGGCCCGTGTGCTTAGTTCAGGTGCACGTTAAAGAACCCCAGGGAGTCGAATTTTCCAGAACCCTCCATTACGGCGTCCCTCATAATCATATCGTGGTTTTGCGACGTTAAACCTTAACAATTATTACTACTGAAACACTGTGATGCATAAGTGTAAAAGCATGCATGATTTGACGTTGTGCTGGAGGTGCTCCCGCTACCATGTATATTACGTGAGCATTTTTGCATAAAGAATCTGTGTCTGCATTCGTTAAGATATTTTATGAACCAAGCATCTCCTTATTGCCAGTGGGGATCCGATTGGTTCCATGTAGAGTCTTGTGCCCTTGCACTATGCGCACCTGCATGATGTCAAGATGAGTCTATGTTCCTTAATTGACAAAGTTCGTGGAGCCTCGCAAACTTTTATGCTTAAAAATTAGTTTCAAGTGCACCGAAGATGCGCTGCAAAGAAAATTTTAAACATGAACGGCTGCCAACCAGCCCAACTCATCTTCTTGATTACTTTCCCCGTATTAATCGACATTTTTTGCGTCTTGCTACTTATTTCTGTCTCTTTCTGCGTTATTTTTTTCACTTTGCTATTTCCGTTGCTTTTTCTTTCCTTCTATCTTTATTTCATCTATCTATTACCTCCTCCCAAACAGTAGGTGCGCTTTGTACCCCTCTTGGTGTCAATCCTCAGCTTGCTCCCTCCCTATTTACTCTGTGTCCTCGTGTTTTGTTTATACACATCCAATGCAAATGCAAACGTAAATAATAATAATAAGAAGAAGAAGACAAGAACAAGAAGAATAACGGTAATCTCAAGATGTACACGAAATACTTCAACATCCCTAAATCCTCACAGTTCAGTTGGCCATTAAGAGAAACGCTTTGTAGAAATCCATGATTTTATTCTGTCATCCTTTGTGACATTTAGTGGCAGCTGCTTCGGCTGTTGTAGCAGATAACTGATATTCTGCCTCTGTGATTGTGCAATTTGTCCAAGGCCAGGACTGATAGACTCAAGTGAAGAATTTATTATTTCTTACCGACGGAGCACGAACATATTTCGTTACCGAATAATTGTCTATTATCCGATAGAATTCAATTTACCGCAGCAGTAGCAACGTCTATATTCTTCGTGCCTATTTGGCCGCCACGTAAAGTTATTGCGTAATCACAGATTCAGTTTGTAATTGGATAAAGGTTTCTGGTATTCCTTATGGTAAGACTGTCGTCAACTCGCTTGTTTACTTTTGCTTTTATACCAGCTATTCCTAATTATGACCACCACCAGAAATAAAAAAAAAAATATGGCATAGTTGCGGTGCATTATTCCTGCTCGGCTCTTGTTAACAGTCACAAATTAAACACTGATTCCTTCTGTTGGATTTTTTTCTTTTGGTAACGATTCGTTAATGCTGAATAAAGAAAATTTCTATCAACTTTGTAGGAGTTAGTCGGATATGAAACTCTTCAGTGTCGGAGCACAATCACGCGGACTGCATCACTTTTTGAATGCTTCTGCCGTGGCACAGCCTTCGTCAGAGATAGAATAAAGTTTTATCCTGCGCAAGCGCAGTCTGCGCCCTAGTTGGTAAGGCCTACTTATTTTGGCTAGATTTGGGCCATGACCATCTCTCGTTCCTGTTCTTTCAAACTGTGACATATTAACAAACGCAATACACAATATCATTTGTGAATAATTCTATGTAGTGTCATTACTCTCTAACTTAGGGCCGTAATATTACATGTATGCTTGATATGAGAGGTGCGATGTTGCTGAGCATTCACTGGGATGTTACGAAGAGTTGCGAAGAAATTTGTATATGTTCACAACGCAGTTGGGAAGATGTACAAGTATGTACACCTCTCAACACGGTTGAGACCATGTACAAATTTGTACGTCTCAGTACACTCCCGTCTAACTATTGTAAGGCCAAAGACGTGCCTTTTATCGTGCCTTACAATATCGGCACGATAAAAGTATATGTTCCGGATTTTACTTACTTGAACATTCCAAGAAAAGATAGAGGGCGCAAAGGAAGAGGAGTCCCACGCCGGTGTTTGGCATATCTCAAGCTGATTGACTCCTACTCCTAGATGCGCTGGCCTTGGTGAAACGCTGCCGTGAAGAGATTTCTTTTATACTCGCGACGCCTCGGCAACACAACGCGAAAACAAGTAAGGTATCTCTAGAAAATATAACTTTCTCAATATATCGACGCACAGCATAACACCACACTATCAAAAACAATAGCATATTGAAATCAAATATCTTTTTTTCAGGAAACCAAAGCATTCATTATTTTTAACCTGTTTTTATACGTGGGATTTAGAGCAATAAGCATGACCTCAAGAACATTTCAAACGTTTCCGTAAATTTCTACGTGCGCACGAAGTAGCCGTGCTGTGAAATTGTTTACGTTCTATTATTAAAACGGGCATTGTCGCGTGAGTTGCTGTAGCATACGTACCCAGTATTGTAGGGCAAAGCTAAGGAAACGTAATCGATCACTGATGACACCTCCTTGTGTAGGAAACTGAACCCCAACGGCTGCAGTAGGGTATTTTGAGACAATGCGTACCCGTCTTGTTGCCACTGCTGCGTAGATAGGGTTCTAGAATGACCGACCGCGGTAGAACAGTGGTTATCGTGCGTGACGGCTCACCCAAAGGTCGCGGGAACGAATCCCGGCCGCGGCTGCCGCATTTCAATGCAGGCAAAATTCTAAAGGCCCGTGAACTCAGACTTAGGTGCACGCTAAGTAATCCCAAGTGGTCGAAATTTCCGGAGCCCCTCCACTACATTGCCTCTCATAACCTTATCGGGATTTTGGACTCAAAACCGCAGCAATTATTATTAACGCTCTAGAAATCAGCGTAAGCCTCGGCTGTGCTTGCCTAATATACGAGTGGTATTTAGAATATAAAATCTGTTTAGCTGTGATGAAAAATATTTTCTTCAGTAAACACATTTTTTCAGTGGCTGTAGTTTCAGGGAAACCTTCGCTTTGCTTGATAATGATGTTACCTTCTCACCGCCTTTTGCAATACTGTAACAACCGATTTAACCCTTTGAGACGTCATCGATATAGAACTGTTTGTAAATGCGTACAATTGATAGAGTGTTATTTCAAAGCAATCGATATTATACTGCAACAGAAACAATATCATAATACGTTCATTCATGTGCGTTATAGTAATATTTCTTAATTACTTTGCAATTAAATATATATTTATTCTGAAGCCATTCGTGCTCTGCTTTCGCATAAATCGAATGAAACCTCGGGCTAAAAATATAGTGCAAAGTCGTTTTCGGTTATGTACATGTCCAACAAAGAAAAATCATACTTTTGACGTTAGTCGCGGGAAGCGGCACGTTGAAGGACTCGTCAAATATGGTAGTGCCTTCAGCAAATTGATCATATGCAACAGTACACAGCAAATTGAAGTTTAATGAAGACAATTTTTTTTATGCAGGAGGTTCGCGTGTTCGTCGGCAAGCTGGAATCGCCGTACGCTCAGTCCGTGCAACAAGTACTGGATGTTTTATGTTATGTCCGGTACTTGCAAGCCTTCAGTAGGCACCTTGACTCGACTATCTACAGTGCACCGAGATACGCTCGAGATGCAGCGTCCAGTAATATGGAACGCCGCAGTGTTCTTTAAGCTCACGCGAATTTTTTGTATGCTCACTTCTTTCTATCTTCCTATCTTTTAATCCCTTAATCCCATTTCCCCAGCATAGGATGGCAAACCGAACGCACTTCTGGTTGACCTTCCTGCCTTTCCTTCCTGTCCCTCCTCCTCCTTCAATTCATGCGAAGCTCAATGGATCGGGCTCTTTCTTAAACTCCAGTCGATACAAATAGCAAAAATAAGTGGTGTACACAATCGTGTACATAGCGTCTCAAGGGGTATAACCCATCGGCATTGAAGTTCGCCACATCGGAATCGAACGTGTTGACAATGGGTGCATTGAATGATTTATATGCATTTCAGTGAATAACAGTGATTGCACTAGCCTGATTATTATTTTCTATTCTGCGTGTGGTGCATAGACGTCTCGTGGCCTTTATCGACATGGTAGGACAAGTAATCTCTCTTTTGTGGATAGCGGTGCTAGATCCGAAGGTGAGCATCGCAACCACTCGGCTATCCAGGCATGTATAGTATAGTATAGCAAGCGGGTGGGAAAGATAAGTGAGGATGAGTGGAAGCAGGAGGGGAGAGAGTGCAGCATAGCATAGCCATGTATAGCACAGTACATCAAGGGGTGAGAAAGTGTAAGCGCCACCAGCTCCACTTTTTTCTCAGTCTTTGCACCACTATTTAGTGTATAACTGCCCCATTTTTCTTTTATTGCGGTAACAATTATATGGACACTCTCGGCGGTTTTCGCCCGTTGCCAAAATAACTTTCCGTGAACAGCGCGTGTGATGCACGCGCTGTTCACGGAAAGTTATTCCTCTCTGCGGAAAGTTATTTTTTTGACAACTTTACTTTCTTCACATTCACATCATAAATACTACAAATAGCATAATCTATATTTTGCTTGGCTTTCTTGTCAGTTACTTCTAAATAATGCTGTGTCTATCAAAGAAAAACGAGCGCTTAAAATTCTTCTTTCGTTTGCACGTGAACGAACATTTATGGGATGGGCGAATCACTATGCTTTTAAATGGCCTCTTTCAAAGCAACGCGGATAACCGCGCGGAGTCTGAAACATATTTGTCACGTGCATCATTGCTGCTTTTCGTGCTCGAAAAACATAACCCGCAAACTGTTGCACAGTGTCTGAACATGCACCTTCATTTTTCCAATATCACCCAGGACGGCGACACCTGTCAATATGTCTTATTTACTACGCTTTTTGTTAGTGGGCAAAAAGACGCTTTTACTCGACTGTACGTACCAGTAGCACGGGCGGCTTTTAACGCAACACACAATGCAAGAAATACTAACATCTTCATGTACATAAGCATTGTAAAACATTTTTCACGACCAGAAAAAGAGTGTGTCGTCTGGGTTTTCTATTTTGAAAACGGGCCATTTGGAGCCGTCAGCGGGCACCTGTATTTTTCAAAGAACAATTGTTCCTTTCGTGAGCATTCCTCCTTAGCATAAACGCGAGGTCTGGAGCTGGTGTGTAAGCATAAGGGAAAGAAGAAATTACTAAAGCGGGTTTGTTGAAGTTTTCAGTAATAACAATACGCGCATAATCTCCTTCGGGACTTGCGTAAGTGATGCGTAAGCGTTGCGTTTTATTGTAGGTGGTGGCCGCCTCCGGAACGCCGTTTTTGAGAAGGCATCGCCATGCATTATTTCACTTTCTCTCTAGCACTCGTCAGCGTTTCGTCACTTCTCTAGCAGTCGTGAGTGTACCGCGGGGACGCGGATTCCATGACCATAGAAACGCATGTTCTTTTAGAAGCGAAGCACCTCAGGGTCTCGGCATGTCCGTTGTGTGGTGTCTGTGCTCACGCCACAGCACCGTGTAAAATCCCCTAAAAAGGTGCAACAATACACTAATATCAGTCATAATTGGGACTGAACAACGTAAAACACCTAGAATCATAAACCTTTTATGCTAGTCGGTGATTTCAACGTAGACATCATGGACCTTAGGACCTAGCATTATCGTCGACGTTCACTGTCCGCTGTCATGGTGGTTAGAAAACCATTACTGTAGTCGAAACATACGTGTGTATGTGATTAAAAGAAAGGTTTAGAATAGACGAATAACAATTGTAACTGTGACAAAGCAATATAAAACACCTACAAGCACATACCCTTTATACTAGTCGGTGACTTCAACGTACGCATTATGGTACTTAGGACCGAGCCTTCTCCTCAACTCTTTATGTCACTTTGTAACTGAATTTACATTATATGGGGCAACGCTCGGATAACATATGACACACACAAAAAAATTGGCCGCGTATCTGCGTGCTTCGCTGTAAATGTTGTCTAAAGACGATAGAGAAGGCGCTGCGTGAGATATGGACGCCATATGGCAATACGTCGGGAAACATGAGTGCTGTGTTGCGGGCTGGTAGTCCCGGCGCAGCAGCAGGCGAAGACCGGCGGTGACCAACGCGACCGGCGGTGACGCCAGCCAGCCCGAACATGTGGTTTGGCGCGAAGCGCTGATGCAGAAGAAACGTCCGCACTCAACGAGTACTCTCCACACACTCTTTTATTACACGTCACCTGGGTAAAACAGGAATGCCAGAGCGGCGCCCCATGGCATTCGTACAGTGCAATACAGAACCGAAACCGAAACACAACAATGAGCTCGTGCAGAGGGCACGGAGGAAGGCAAGCTTCAGCGCAGTCGCATTTTCAGCGCAGCTTAAGAAACTAGGGTCTTTAGAATTACGTATGTATGCATTTTCTATTAAAGGAACATACCACTTAATACTTACCTAGTGATGTTGCGCCTCAGATATGAGTAATGTTTGCTTTTTGATCGACAATGTACACAAGTATGAACCTAGTCAGCCGTTCAATATGGCTGGCCCTTGGGCAAGTGGTTCAACTTTGGCCGAGTGGCTGAATCGAGTGACGTGCCGACAAACAGAAAGACAGACAGACATGTTCTTGTTGTACGGACACTGTTTCTAAATGTTCGTAGCGTCCTACGATGAAATAAACTTTTTCTAAACACAGACCGACAGAAAGACAGACCAAAATGTCTCCGTTTAAGTATCCGAAGAAAGACTATCGTCTTTAAAAAGGTTGAACAGTGCACTAACATCAATCATAATTGTGACATAGCGATATAAAATTCCTACAAGCAAAAACCCTTTATACTAGTCGTTTACTAGTTTGAATTTTCCTTATTTGGGCAGTCCTCCCTGTCAGCCTGCAGAGGGAGTTTCCTTCACGTCCACAAAATTCAACAAAGCCTTCACAGAAAGTGTTATACCCCTGGAAACTGGCACATTTAGTGTCATTTTGAGCGAGTGCACTTTCACCCCCAAATGCAGCTTTGGCGGCGCGCTGCTTCACGAGAAAGAGAAGTGTACTTGGGGAATGATGGTAATTGCGATTGGCATATTCAGGTAGCACAACAGATATCCGTCATGTCAGGCATAAGTTCTTACTTAATAATGTGTTATAGACATAAACAGCGTTTATATTAAACCTTAGGGGCAAGCGCGGTATATGCGATCATACCTGCACAAGTCTGGTCTGGTGCAGTCACCTTTATGCCTCTATTGCAGTGAGAGTGAATCTCTGCATATATAATTTTAACGCGCACAAGGTTTACTAATCAAAGAAAAAGATTGCTAGATGAACAACTCCGAAGGTTGGGCTTCAATTTGTTACTTCCGATGGTTCCTCATCTTGGTTCTACCACAGGCACCGTCCACTAACCAGAGGGAGCTGCGTTGGTCACACTAGCCCGTCCCGATTTCGCTGACATTGGCCGTTAGGGCACGCAGGAAACAGACGCGCGCACGCGTACCACCTGTAGCCCGGCCCCAATCCGCCCACTCATGCAGGGAGGGAGACGCGCGCATCGCCTTCCATTTTGACTGTCCCCGTCTCAATATTGCTTTCTTTATCCGCTAGGCTGCGTGTTCTGGCGCTGCAGTCACAGTGGAAAACTCGACTGCACGGTGCCTATACTGGGTTTGATCCACAGGGGTGTTTGTGATGCCGTACGTGATTTCCTACGTGAGACACAACGAAATGAACGTTCGGGTTATCTAGCTTCAGCTTATTTTTCAGCCATATTGGCTTGTTATGACTTTTTCTTTCACTATATCAATGAGTTATTTAGGAAACCGTCTATTTCTAAACATATTTAGAATAGAAAACAATTTCATTTCTAAAACAAAGTACTGCCCGTTTCATGGCCAATCTCCCGCGGAGGGTTGCGCCAGGTTACTAAGAAACAACTAACCAACTAACCAACGTCGTGTCCTGGGCATGCACCCTTGCGGCCATGGTCGTAAAATGCCTGAGAGCGAGAATAGCGAACTACTTTTTGTGGTATAGTATAGCAAGAGTAAAAATAACGAAAATGATATTTTAAAGTACACTATGAATTCAGCTTCCCATAGTAACTTACTTATTTTCGAGCTACTGCTACCGAGGCTAGACACTCTGACGCAATGAAGTGGGGTCGGCGAACTCACTTTCCGGCAAGTGCGATGTGCAGCGAGTGTCACTTAGCGTTCCCATGTGACGGCGCGCAAATGACACAAGCGGCGAAGTGCACTACCTCAAAGTGCACTTAAGATGGCCTGTGTGACATTGTATTATCTTGCTACACTTGTTCGGCACCGGGGGTACAAGGCATTCATGTATGTCACTTATGTTCATAATTTGCAAGCACACACTTGTGGCGTAGTGATAAAGACACTCTCCTTCCGAGCGGGAAGGCACGGGTTCAAACCAAGTACCGAAGTGGGAAGTCATTTTCTTTTATTAAGGCGAAAGGATCAGATGCCTCATCAAACAAGAAAATCGACCGTCGTTGGCGTCGGCGTCAATGTGAGTGATGCAAAAAATCACCGTTACCTGATGACGTCATCATGATGTCACATATAGCCAAAATGTGTGACGTCATCTTGCTGCACATTGACGTCGCTATGACTTCCCATAACGCGACGTCACATGATGACGTCATCACATGACATCGTGTTTGGTCAAAGGTGGGCCGATCGTGGCGGCAGTGAGGTGAGGTGCAGAACGCTTGCAAGGCCTTTGATTCTGGAAACAGTTCAAAACTGCTTTAGGTGCAGAGAGCTTTCGTAGGTGGGCAGGTGAGGATCAATACGCCGACTGAGAACAAGAAGAAAAATACGGCTTTAGCCTTGGAGCCATCCTAGGCGAATGCATTACACAAAATGTATTGCACAAAATGAGCGCTTTGCGTGCACACGAATATTTTATCAGGCGCATAAAATACCGTGTTACTGCAATTCGCTAACCAGCGATATCGCCCCTAAATACTTCACGTTGCACATGTCAATTCTCAACTAGAATGACCCATGTTCGCGACATGTAGCGATGCATGAACTGAGCGAACTTGGACATTAATCGAATTGTGTGTGGAGCTTGTAAGGAGATCAAATATTCGTACAGTACTAGAACAAGAGACAATAACATTTGTGCCAGATTGCGTGTATTCGTATTTATTCTGCCGTGTCCGAACACTGGCGCCAGAGTACGCACTTATCCTCTCCGCGCACAATTTTCTTGTAGAATCTGGGCAGGCAAACGCATTCACCTTCATGGCACCGCTTTTCACAACGACGCCATCGTGGCTGATCGCACGTCTGTGGGCAAGTGGACGTGCACGTACGGAAGACGGAATTACGCTGACAGGTGGGAGGGCACAGTTCGACCGGAACGCAGTGCTTCTTCCACCAGGGGTCGCTGGAAGCAAAGAGTAGTGAGAAAAATGAGGCTTAGAAAAATGGATGGAAAGTTATTTACACTCCTGGACGTGGAATTGCTCATTGCACACGCCCTGTAAAGTCGGAACTTCAATTCATAAAAGAGCGTGACAGTACGATGTAAACCTTCGATCATCAAGTCACAGCTTTCGTAACGAATAAACTAGATATACAGTCAGCCACAAAAATAATACGGACCACGCCAGCGCGGGACAAAATTCCAGCCTGCGCCGTCTAGTGGCGAGCCGTCCGCTGTCGAGAGCATAGCTGTGGCCAAGCAATCAGAGCAATGCTCTCGGAAGCAGATAGCTCTCCACTAGTCGGCGCAGACGGCGACTTCACCACGCGCTCTTTTTGGTCCTTACTATTTTGGTTCCGACTGTACAGTAGGCAAAAGTGAAGTCCGTCTCAAGCATTGGCTAAGGTTAGGCTAAGGATTCGGTACATCGTTATAAAGACGAGTGTTTTTTTTTCTCATTACCGCTACCAAGACTACGTTTTTATGAAGAGAATCTTGATCGATTACTTCTGAACGCTGTTGAAATGGTATTTACAATTTCGCGATTTAGTAAGCAACGCATTTCGCGTTGTTTCATGCATATCTTCCTGAAAACTTCTGCGGTTGCCATACAGAGAAATCAGCTCAATGTACTCACAGTACAAATCCAGGAGCGCAGACGCACCCAACCACGCATTGCTCTGTGCAGACCGTTGGGGGACGTTCTCCGCAGACCACAGGACATGCTGACGAGCATTCGTTGTAGTCAACATTACGTATGTGCATGCATTTCGAGCATTTGTTATGTTCAATGCATTCTCCCCAGGCGTTGCGTAGGTAACCATCTTTGCAGACACACCAGCGCAGCTTGTACACCTCCACAGCCATCGTAATCCATGGTTTGCAGAAGCGATCCCTCACAGGTGCGTAGCGGTTTACCCTCACTTCCAAATCACCGCACTTTTGACGGCCATCTACAAAATCAAATTGAAAGTCATGCCCGCAAATGAAAGCGTTTTTATGATATCTTCGTTAAGGTATGCCTGATTTCGCATTTTTTCACAATGGCGTTTGGTACCTAGTATTCTGCACCCCTGCATCTTCAACGAGCAATGATCCTGTTTCTGCCCACGAATACTTGATCTCGTGGATAATGCAGAGATACCTAGTCAGTGAGATTGAATTAGGTTCTACGTGGGTCCTCCTGTCAATCCATAGTTCTCATCCGCATGATTTGACTGTAACAATTTCGGATATGTATGTGCTGCAAATACGTAATTTTGCGGGGTAATAATACTGCCACGAGTAAAAGATCGCCTAGTATTGTTGCTGGCAGGCTTGTATGTGCCGCTGTTGAAAAGATGATGAATTGCTTGTGAAAAAGGTGACGAGGTTGTTTTGCCAGTGATCGGACCAGCCTGATCTTCTGCTGTACCGCTCGTTACAGGTTTCCGTTACAGCATCACGTGACAATATCAACGCCATATCATTTTTCAAAAGTTTAATTTTAATCCTTACTTTCTTTATATTTAGAGCTACAACTGAAACTGCTTAAGGAGAACTTGGGGAGTAGGTGCATGGTGGAATGTTTACGAAAGCAAAGCCAAAATACACAGGGACAGATACACGTGAGTTCTGCCTATGCTAGAAATATATCTCGGTTTACTTATGTGAACGTGCTATTTGTAAATAGCCAGGCATGACCCATCCCAGAAAAAAATAGGTTATTGAATTTCCAGTTGCATTTCGAAGTTAAATTGATATCCCCAAAAAAGTTTATAATGAAAAATTGTGATGATTCTGATTAGCCATCATACTTGATGCTGTTGCCTTCTGCCACATATTTTTGCTTCGTTTAACGTCTGTTTTGTATTCTTGATAAGTCTGTTATAAACGCCCTTGCGTTCGAAAACATCGCAACATCTGCTCATTACAGCTGATATCTTTACTATAAAAAGTTGGTCGCGCATTTACTTACTTGCACGTCCCAAGGAGAGACAAACGACGCCAATAAATAGGAGCCTTACACCGGTGCTTTGCATATCTCAAGCAATACGTCTGCTGCTAGAAGAGATGCTACGTTGCACTTAGCGAAGGCCTGTAGTGAAGTGATAAGGTGTTGTATACATAGTCACGAAGACTACTACAACAATAAAAGTGAAATCCTAAGCAGCGCTATAAAAAGACACGTATATTACCAAGTTTTATGTTTCTAAATTCTTGCGATGATTAGCAACACAAGCAGGTCATACAATGGCAGAACGAAAATACTTTTTCAAGTAAACCGATGCGTACCGATTCGAGGCAGTCACGTTCTTAAGCCCGCTTTGAGCATGCGGTATTTAGAATAATGCGCATGACGTCAACAACAGTTCAGTATTCTTTCCACCACTTTCTACGTCCGTACGAAGCAGACGGGATGCGATATAGCTTTCAGTTTTGTCACAAAAGTGCGAATTTTCGCGTAGCTTACTGCAGTATCCGTATCTGGTGCGACACAGCAAATTCACAGGTGCAACCGATTGTTGGATTATGTCACCTCTGGTAGGAAAGTAAACTCTATGTAAATTGCGCAAGCGGTGTGTCGTGACACAACGCACGCCGACTCCTTACATCTTTTGTCCCGACAACATTCGAGAGGACTAGATGTTATCGAGCGCAGGATTATCATACAAAGGCTGCTCGCTGTTTCCAAATAATATGTCAAGTTGTGTTCTTCCTTCCGTCTTTGCCTCGTGTTTACCCAGCATTTGTGTCGCGTTCCTTTCCTACGGCTAGGTCTCATATTTAGCGTAAAATTCTCGACACGTGGACATATGTTGACGCGGAGATACTCAGACCTAACAACTGTTTTAACATAATCCATTCCATCGACAACATCACGGTGATCTTGACTGCAGCGCACTTTAATACGACGCTCCATTTTGAAATATAAATTCGCGGTCTCATTGGAATCATTCCTTAAGTGTCGGTCTCAAGATTGTTTTCATCCCATTGTGTAAATAAAGACAGTGGCGGTTGCTTCACTGTGCTTATTCGTTGTGTTTACATTCAATGGGTCCCTAGTCCCATATGCGCACAACGAAACACATGCGGCCTGCTTACATTCCCATGGTTATTGATCACACTATTGCATTCACATTGTACTGCGTCTAGGCGCTCGTCGGCCACAACTGGCCGTTGCGCCATTAAACACCATGTGTCATCATCCCACCAGGAAACGGGATCCAAGTGGCGGCGGCTGATCTGGATGCGCACGTTATTAGCCCAGCTATTCTGTGTAACGTCAGTACTTCCATCAATTCAGTGTGTTCGAGAGTGAACAGAGTACAAGCGTAAACTCTGTGTTTAGATAGCGAATGCCAGGCGACGTTACGTCGGGAGCGGACATCTAAACATGAATCACTTGCGCAAGTTAGGAAGTCATTGAAGCGGAACACAGGTACTCTGGCATCTACGTGAACGGGCCACTCGCTACATGACGCGCCTAACAATACGATGTTGTTATGCTCATACCACTATATAGCTATCACTAGTCCCGTAATTCGTAAAACTCAAGTTATTGAAGGCTCTCTCACAAAATAAAAGTAGATAGCGCTGCTTGAGGAAAAAAATGAAAAGGAACACCTTGTTCTTCTTCTTCTTCTTCTCCTTATTATTAATATTAATATTATTATTATTATTGTTATTATTATTGCTATTATTATTATTGCTATTATTATTATTATTATTGTTATTATTATTATTATTATTATTATTATTATTATTATTATTATTATTGTTTATTATTATTATTATTATTATTATTATTATTATTATTATTATTATTATTATTATTATTATTATTATTAATCTAAATGTTCTCCATCCAGCGAGTGGAAGGAAGAGTTCAGCTTCCTTCGAACTCTCTCTAAACGCCTATATAAACGGGATCATAGTTCGTATATTGAATTCTTAGAAAAAAGCGCCTCTGACAGGCCGGCTGAGTTTTGGAAGTATGTACGTAAACGGTCCAGCAAAAGCGGAGAGTCCTTCAGACTACTGGACTCAAATGGGGTACAAGTGCATGCCGTCGCTGACTGTTTTGCCACGCATTTCTCATCCGTTTATAAGGCCTCAGACTCTAGCACTGATATCAGACAACAGCCCAAGGCGGTTAGCTCATCCAGTGCTTTGTCGCTGGATGAAAATCTTATCTGCGAATGCATTAAGCGCTTAAAACCATCCTTACCATGTGGGCCAGATGGCATCCCCTCCGCCATACTAAAAGCTTATGGTAGTATATTTGTCCCAGTACTAACTACGATATTTAATAACTGCCTGGACACTTCCACATTTCCAAGCATGTGGAAAACTGCTCGTGTTTTTCCAGTCTTTAAGTCAGGCTCTAAAACAGATGCTTCTAATTATCGCCCGATTTCTCTACTATGTGCCACATCAAAGATCTTCGAGCTGGCTCTTCACGATATATTGTCTTTTAGTGTGAAAAACTCATTGATTCCTAATCAACATGGTTTTCTCGCTGGCCGCTCAACTACCACAAAGCTTGCTAGTTTCATGACGAAGATCTCCACACCTATTTCTCAGAGAGGACAGGTTGACGTAATTTACTGTGACCTGAGCAAGGCTTTTGACGTAGTCAGCCACACGCTGATTATGGTTAAACTTGCGCACTTTGATGTTGACTTGTCAGTTGTGAATCTCCTGCAGAGCTATCTGCTCAATAGATATTGTTATGTTGCCGTAAATGGCCAAACGTCTTCTTTGTATAAAGTGATTAGTGGGGTCCCTCAAGGGTCGGTATTAGGCCTACTCCTATTTTTAATTTACGTTAATGATGTTTCTTTTGCCATTCGTAATTCTTCTTTCCTCTTGTATGCAGATGACATCAAGATTTTTAAGGAAATTCATTCAGTTAACGACTGTCGCTTGCTGCAGTCAGACTTGCGCTCTTTTTCCGAATGGTGCGACGGTAATAACCTTTCTCTGAATACCTCGAAGACAAAATTCATGTCTATCACTCGCAAAACATCTAGCGTGTCATTTCAATACTCTGTCAATTCTGTGCCGTTATGCAATGTTTATGAAATCAGTGATCTTGGTGTTGTTGTTGACAGCGCGTTAAACTTTTCTTCTCACGTTAAGCGTGCTGCTATGCGGGGCCTTCGTTCTCTCGGATGTGTTTGTAGAATATCTCGAGAATTCAGGTCTCCCATGGCCCTACACAAATTGTACACGGCAATATGTCTTCCGCAACTTGAGTATGCGTCCGTGATATGGAATGGCATTGCTCAATCCAGCGGTAACACCATTGAACGAGTCCAGGAAAAATTCCTCAGCATATATAACCATCGCTTTGCTAAAAATGACTCTGGATCTCGTTCAAGTACTGCTGCATTATTATCACTGCCATCACTTCACTGCCGACGAAATCGCTCTGATCTCTTATTTCTTTACAAGCTAGTCCAGGGTATCATATCCTGCCCTGTACTTCTCAATTGTGTAAATTTTCGAATTCCGCGTAAGTTAACCAGAGAGAAACAGACCGTTTCATGTACCCGCCTGCTTCTTCCAACACTCTACCATTCACAGAATACAAAGTCTCTATAATGTTAATTTTCTTGATCTTGACGTTTTTCATAGCCCACAATCATGTTTTTATCCGAGCTTTGCACTGTTTTGACATAGTGTGGCACAATGTACAAAGTCTTCCCTTCTCAGTCTTTCCACATAGTTGTATATATGCAATCTAATTTTTTATGCCCCGTCAATATTTCTCGTGTTGTCTTATTTACTCCTCCCCTTTGTGTTCATTTCTCTTTGTCTACGTGTTTTTGCTCTTTTATTTCTGAAAACTGTCTGTATTGTATTGTTTATTTTTATTGTTTTTTTTGCGTGCGCCAGCACAAAGACCTTACGGTTGTTCCTGGGCACGTTAAATAAATCATATGATTGATTGATTGATTGATTGATTGATTGATTGATTGATTGATTGATTGATTGATTGATTGATTGATTGATTATTATTATTATTATTACTATTATTATTATTATTATTGCATTGCTCAATCCAGCGGTAACACCATTGAACGAGTCCAGAAAAAATTCCTCAGCATATATAACCATCGCTTTGCTAAAAATGACTCTGGATCTCGTTCAAATACTGCTGAGTCATTATCACTGCCATCACTTCACTGCCGACGAAATCGTTCTGATCTCTTATTTCTCTACAAGCTAGTCCACGGTTTCATATCCTGCCCTGTACTTCTCAATTGTGTTAATTTTCGAATTCCGCGTAAGTTAACCAGAGAGAACAGACCGTTTCATGTACCCGCCTGCTTCTTCCAACACTCTACCGTTCACAGAATACAAAGTCTTTATAATATTAATTTTCTTGATCTTGACGTTTTTCATAGTCCACAATCACTGTTTTTATCCGAGCTTTGCACTGTTTTGACATAGTATGGCACAGTGTACAAATCTTCCCTTCTCCGTCTTTCCGCATAGTTGTATATGTGCAATCTAATTTTTTATTCCCCTTCATATTTCTCATATTGTCTTATTTTACTCCTCCCCTTTAGTGTTCATTTCTCTTTGTCTACGTGTTTTTGCACTTTTTATTTCTGAAGACTGTCTGTATGTATTGTTTATTTTATTGATTTTATTTTGCGTGCGCCTGCACAAAGACCTCACGGTTGTTCCTGGGCACGTTAAATAAATGATTGATTGATTGATTGATTGATTGATTGATTGATTGATTGATTGATTGATTGATTATCCCCTCTGCCATACTAAAAGCTTATGATAGTATATTTGTCCCAGTACTAACTACGATATTTAATAACTGCCTGGACACTTCCACATTTCGAAGCATGTGGAAAACTGCTCGTGTTTTTCCAGTATTTAAGTCGGGCTCTAAAACAGATGCTTCTAATTATCGCCCGATTTCTCTACTATGTGCCACATCAAAGATCTTCGAGCTGGCTCTTCACGACATATTGTCTTTTAGTGTGAAAAACTCATTGATTCCTAATCAACATGGTTTTCTCGCTGGCCGCTCAACTACCACAAATCTTGCTAGTTTCATGACGCAGATCTCCACACCTATTCCTCAGAGAGGACAGGTTGACGTAATTTACTGTGACCTGAGCAAGGCTTTTGACGTAGTCAGCCACACGCTGATTATGGTTAAACTTGCGCACTTTGATGTTGACTTGTCAGTTGTGAATCTCCTGCAGAGCTATCTGCTCAATAGATATGTTATGTTGCCGTAAATGGCCAAACGTCTTCTTGTATAAAGTGACTAGTGGGGTCCCTCAAGGGTCGGTATTAGGCCCACTCCTATTTTTAATTTACGTTAATGATGTTTCTTTTGCCATTCGTAATTCTTCTTTCCTCTTGTATGCCGATGACATCAAGATTTTTAAGGAAGTTCATTCAGTTAACGACTGTCGCTTGCTGCAGTCAGACTTGCGCTCTTTTTCCGAATGGTGCAACGGTAATAACCTTTCTCTGAATACCTCGAAGACAAAATTCATGTCTATCACTCGCAAAACATCTAGCGTGTCATTTCAATACTCTGTCAATTCTGTGCCGTTATGCAAGGTTTATGAAATCAGTTATCTTGGTGTTGTTGTTGACAGCGCGTTAAACTTTTCTTCTCACGTTAAGCGTGCTGCTATGCGGGGCCTTCGTTCTCTCGGATGTGTTTGTAGAATATCTCGAGAATTCAGGTCTCCCATGGCCCTACACAAATTGTACACGGCAATATGTATTCCGCAACTTGAGTATGCGTCCGTGATATGGAACGGCATTGCTCAATCCAGCGGTAACACCATTGAACGAGTCCAGAAAAAATTCCTCAGCGTATATAACCATCGCTTTGCTAAAAATGACTCTGGATCTCGTTCAAGTACTGCTGAATTATTATCACTGCCATCACTTCACTGCCGACGAAATCGCTCTGATCTCTTATTTCTTTACAAGCTAGTCCACGGTATCATATCCTGCCCTGTACTTCTTAATTGTGTAAATTTTCGAATTCCGCGTAAGTTAACCAGAGAGAACAGACCGTTTCATGTACCCGCCTGCTTCTTCCAACACTCTACCGTTCACAGAATACAAAGTCTCTATAATGTTAATTTTCTTGATCTTGACGTTTTTCATAGCCCACAATCATTGTTTTTATCCGAGCTTTGCACTGTTTTGACATAGTGTGGCACAATGTACAAAGTCTTCCCTTCTCAGTCTTTCCACATAGCTGTATATATGCAATCTAATTTTTTATGCCCCGTCAATATTTCTCGTGTTGTCTTATTTTACTCCTCCCCTTTTGTGTTCATTTCTCTTTGTCTACGTGTTTTTGCTCTTTTTATTTCTGAAAACTGTCTGTATTGTATTGTTTATTTTTATTGTTTTTTTTTTGCGTGCGCCAGCACAAAGACCTTACGGTTGTTCCTGGGCACGTTAAATAAATCATTGATTGATTGATTGATTTATTGATTGATTTTATTATTATTATTATTATTATTATTATTATTATTATTATTATTATTATTATTATTATTATTATTATTATTATTATTATTATTATTATTATTACCACTGTTGTTGTGGTTGGTGGTGGTTTCCACTGTAATTTCTAGAGCGACTCTCCAGGGCATGAGTCACGTTTGCTTCCTCTGGTAGATGGGAAGTTCAGGCTGCAACGGAGGTACTTCACATAAGGAAGCGTACTACGTAATAACACAGAAGTTGCACCACGAGACAATCTGAGAACAAGCACGACGAGTGCTTCCAAACGCTTCATATCCATGTGATGACACAGCTTTACCTGACATTCAGGGGTGCCCTTCCCAATAACAGAAGCTTTCTCTATAAACGCCTACAAACGGAACCGCCATAAAAATCTACCGTAATACGGAAATATTACACAAAGGTTTGTGCTTTACTTCTTTTCAGTGGATGGATGGATGCAAAATTTAATTGAAAATCCTGAGGTGCGCGACTCAGCGCGCAGAGGCCACTCCCACGCTGGGACTTCTTTCAAATAATTTTATTTTATTTACCATCTTACGTGAAAATCAGAATACTGTAGCATGGAATCAGCAGTGAATTAGTTAAATTTTGGTGCGTCTGAATGCTGCCAGGTGGTCAAAGTTAATACGAAGTCGCTTGCTACGCCTGAAATAAAACAAAACTACAAATCACTTCCGTTATAATAATTTCGGTTAGCTGCGTATGACGTTTTGCCGAACAAAAAGTGGACCCCTACGAACACCCACTATTATCTCTCTCTCTCTCTCTCTCTCTCTCTCTATATATATATATATATATATATATATATATATATATATATATATATATATATATATATATATATATATATATATATATATATGCGTGTGTGTGTGTGTGTGTGTGTGTGTGTGTGTGGTGTACGGGGCATGTTTACACGATGGGGCCATCACCAGCGCTTGCCTCGGGAGCGCCGATCGTGCTTTGATGAACGCAACGCGTGCCCTGCTCTGACTTTAGGCCTCAGCACTGCTAAACGATAAACAGATCGAATGCTATCAGAAGCACATTCTTATCACGCAATCGAATTATCAATTCCTGAATGCCGATTAGGTATCCCCGCCTTCTAATTTTTATAGTTGCATAGGTACCGCTCTGCTAATTTACGCAGTCACAAGACAGACAAGTGAAACGAATTCCGTCTTTTTAATAGTCGTAGGACATACAAGTGTTTCTGTTCGTTATGGTCCTCTATATTCACTTTCTTTCATTTCGTAAAGCGCGATAGCAGAGTATAACTTCAAAAGATAAAGCAACACTACGGCGACCTGTGTCTTTTATTAAACCTCTCGTTTAGGTCGTTCAAAGGAAACTTCAGGAAGAGCGTATGATTTTCATAAAAATTAGGGGAAATTCTATCCCATGCATCTGCATTCACGTTACGAAATACCATGAACTCCTAGATCGGTTTCAGCTCTAGTAACTTCCCTGCCAAAAGGAAAGATGACGGGCTAATAATTTAATCAGTAACATTATAAGAACGGAGACCGCTGGACTGTCGATAGCCTCATCGAAATGAAAAAAAAAAAGCTTTTGTGTCCACAATGTCACAAAGAGCACTTACCACAGATTATGTATCCACTGGTTTATGTACCATGCGCACAAGGCGCGCGAACATAAGTGCCGAACTGAATTACTCAGAACAATATTTTCCCCCAAACGATGCCTCACTGGAATCGTCTACCATCAACTGCTGTGCATACTGCTGATAATGGCAGCTTCGCTGCGGCGCTTTCAATGTGAATGATCGCTTTCTCTATTGGAAACTAATACTGCCCTCTTGTATGCCATGCTCAAACACTTCTTGTATCGTGCTTTCATGCTTGTTAATATATGTATTTACCCCACCATTGTAATGCCATTAGGCGCTGTGGGGGATATGAATGAATATGAATAAATAAATAAATACAATTAGCAAAATGTGTTCCGAACCAGTGGGTTGCTTGCACATGCCTAAAAGTGAGGTTTATTGAATGCGGTTTTCACCGCGGATTCTTCATAAACTGATCCACCTGCTGTCATTGGAACTCCAGCCGGCGACATCACTGTGGCAACGGGATACATTGCGACTCCTGGAAATACCGAAGCACCTGGCATTACATTCGTAACTGCATAACCCGACGGGTAGGATGGTTGAGCTGGCATAACTGATGTTGATGGGTTCGCCGGTTTACTAGCCACGCTTGGCAGCAACACGGTTGCCTTAGGTGGCTGCACTGGTATTTTCGAAACTTGTGGTGGAGCTTCCGGAACTGTCGCAGGGCTTGTGGGCTTTGAAGGTAAGCTTGACTGATTGGGTGGAACCGGAGCTGTTGGAACTTGTGGAACACTTGGCACCGGATTCGGTTTTGGTGTCGGTAATGGAGGCAGTGGCGGCAAGGTAGGTGGAGGTGTTTCCTTAGGCTTCGCTGGTGTAAACACAGCGACACCCGGTCCCACACTTGCATTCGTAGTTGGCAAGCTTGCCTCTGGAGGCATTACAGGGGCACCTGGAATATGCAGGTCATCCTGATATCGCGTTTTTGACTTTGGACCCTAACACTGGATCTGCCGAGTCAACAATGCCAAAGCACTGTGCAGGTTCGACACATATCAGAGGTGTCTGCCGCAGCATGACGGTTCCTCTTTTGCATTCACAGCCCTCACCGGCACAAGTGGGTGGACAGGCGTGAATTGTTTTGGTATCCCAGCAGCTAACAGGGCACGGAGATTTGCACTTTGTGTAAACTTGGTTGATGCCCGAGCAACGCTCTGGAGTGGCGGGACATTCCGCGGCGCGGACGCAAATGAGCGGCTTTTCTAAAAGTTGTACGTAACCCTTTTTGCATACACATCCTTCCCCTGCACAGTCGAGAGTACAGGGTCCAGGTTCTTTGTTCTTGCAAGTGGCCGGGCATCGTGACTTGCAAGTTGTGTACACCTGGTTTGAAACTGGGCAGTGCTTCGGTAACGAAGGACACTGCTCACGGCGAACGCATCTTAGTGGATCCGCACTTAGTTGAACGTATCCATCCTGGCACACGCATCCATGGCCACCGCACTTATCGCTGCAGTAGCGAGGACCGTAGTCTGAACAAGTTTCAGGGCAACGTGATTTGCAAAACGAGTACATCTGGTTTTCACCTTTGCACCACTGGTATGCACTATCGCAGGTTGATTCACTAACGCAAATAAGCGGCTTTCTTTGGAGCTGGAAATAACCTGCCTTGCAAACGCATCCATCACCTGCGCAGTCAGCAGTGCAAACCTGTTGTAATTTAGTTGGAACACGTCATAGGGCAATAGGATCTGCAAGGTGTATACACCTGATTTGGTCGCTTGCACTGTCTTGGTCGGGCTGGACAATCCTTCCTGCGGACGCAGATCAGCGGTTCCGCCTGTAATTGGACATAGCCTTTTTCGCACACACATCCATGGCCTCCGCATTCATCAGCGCACCGGGGAGTTTCATCGTCCTCGCATGTCTTAGGGCAAAGCGATTTGCAAGGCGTGTACACCTGGTGTACACCTGGGCACCGCAGCTGCAAAATGAAGTCACAGATTTCTTCTGTGACGCATACCAGCGGCCTCTTTTGCAGCTGCAAGAAACCCTTCTTGCATGTGCATCCTTCACCTTTGCACTCCGTGCTGCAGATGGTTCGGCTTTGACCACGGGAGCAAGTGGCTGGGCAACTCGGCCTGCAACCCGTGTATTCTTGGTTGGCACGCTTGCACTCTTTTGGAGGCCCAGGGCACTCGTCCCGGCGAACACAGACGAGTGGTTCGTCTTTCAGCTGCACGTAGCCTTGCGTACAAACGCACCCTTGTCCGGCGCAGTCAAGAGTGCAAGGGCGAGGACCCTTATCTGAGCACCTTTCGGGACATCGAGATTTGCACGTGGTAAACATCTGATTTGGACCCGGACACTGTTGTGGCTCCGCAGGGCACTGATCGCGGCGCACGCAAATTAGCGGATTCTTTTGCAACTCAACAAATCCCTGTTTGCAGACGCACCCTTGGCCAGCGCAATCAAGGGTACATGGACGAGGACTATAGTCTGAACAGGTTAAGGGACACCTCGTTTTACAAGACGAGTACTCTTGGTTCGCTCCCGGACAGTGTCCCGGGGTTAGTTGGCAGTCCTCCCGCCGTACACAAACCAATGGGTCAGCTCGCATTTGTACAAACCCGTTTTTGCAGACGCATCCGCTACCTGCACACTTCTTAGTACACTTGCCGGGTTCAAGATTCGAGCACGTGGTGGTGCAGCTGGGTTTGCAGGAAGTGTAAGTTTGATTCTCCCCAGGACACCACTGATCTGCCATGGATTCGCATATTTCCAGACTAACGCAGATGAGCGGGTTCGCTTGAAGTTGGAAATACCCTTCTTGACAGACGCACCCTTGTCCCGCGCAGTCAGCCGTGCACACACGAGGACCATTGTCGATGCAAGTGGCAGGGCAACGCGACTTGCATGTCGTGAACACCTGATTAGCGCCTGGGCACTGCGGTGGTCTGGCTGGACACTGTTCACGGCGAACACATATTAGTGGATTCTCCTGTAGTTGAACGTAGCCTTCCATGCAGATACATCCGTCACCCGCACAGTCAAGGGTGCACGCTTTTGGTCCACTGTCCGCGCATGTTTGAGGGCAGCGCGACTTGCAATTCGTGTACACTTGGTTGGCTCCTAGACATTGTTTTGGCTTAGGCGGGCATTGCTCGCGCAGGACGCAGGTCAATGGGTTAGCGTTTAACTCGACGTAACCTTTCTTGCAGACGCATCCTTGACCGGCGCAATTGGCGGTACACACACGTGAACCAACACCGCGGTCTTCGCAAGTTTCTGGGCAGCTCGATTTGCAAGGTGTGTAGACTTGGTTCTCCCCTAAGCACAGCTCTGGCTTCACTGGACACTGCTCGCGAGGGACGCATAAAAGCGGGTGCTCGTATAACTGTACGAAACCTGGCTTGCAGACACATCCAACGCCTGCACATTCCTTAGTACATGTGCGAGGGCCAGGCTCTGCGCATGTTTCTGGACACCGAGATTTGCATTGGGAGTATACCTGATTTCTGCCTGCACATTTTTCCGGCGCAGGCGTGCATTTGTCGGGACGTACGCATTCGAGAGGCGCTTTCTTCAACATAACGAATCCTTCCTTGCAAACGCATCCTTCGCCGGCGCACTTAGTACCGCAGAAACGAGGAACGCCAAAGTCCAAGCAAGTCGCAGGGCAGGGCGAGATACATCGCGTATAAACCTGGTTCGCGCCGAAACACGGCATCGGTGGAGCTGGACATTTGCCGCGTCGGACGCAGACTAGGGGCTTGGCTTGCAACTGCACGAATCCTGGCCTGCAGGCGCATCCCTGGCCGGCGCAATCGGCGGTGCATATTCGAGGCTCGTTGTCCCAGCACGTGGGAGGGCAGCGCGATTTGCAGGTCGTGAACATTTGACCGGGACCAGTGCACATCTTCGGCATCACAGGACAGTCCTGGCGACGCACGCATGTCAAGGGATTTTCTCTCAGGATGACGTAACCTTGTCTGCAGACGCAGCCTTTGCCCGCGCACACGGCAGGGCAGATGCGGGTGACGTTGATGGCACAAGTAGCTGGACAGCGCGGTTTACAAGTTGTGTACTTCTGGTGAAGGCCCGGACATCTTGCCGGTTCTCGACCAGGGCACTCGTCATTGGGTACGCACCTTAGGGGATTTTCCTGCGCAGCGAGATATCCAGGTTTGCAAACGCAGTGACGGTCACCGCATATTGCGGGACATGCCGTGGGCGGGTTGTGGAGGTTAGCGCACGTAATAGGACACGGTGATGGACAGGCTGTGTAGATTTGATGCGGACCGGGACAAGTAGGAGCGGGCGCCGGAGGACCGATGGGGCATTGATCGGGACGTACGCATGGTCCGCCTGGAGAGAGCCTGAAAAGTCGGTACAGAGATGTTAGATACATTTCTGCCCTGAAATATCGCAAGCATGTTTTGCACTTGAGAAAGATGATACGCGGCTATCGCTTAGAGCAACGCCTGTTCTCTTTTTTCGCTTTTTCTACAGCCCGCGCGCTAGATTCCTCGTCTCAACGTGTCCTTGAACGCCAAGAAAAATATCTAAGAATGAAATTGGCGTTATAGCGCGTCGACCACGTTTTTTCCAAGGTGCAACGGCTGTCTCCTACGAATATGTATCAGAGATTAGGCTTTCCTCACTATCAGCACCTTCACGTTGCCTTCAAGGGATATTGGCAGCACAATTCCTCACACATTCGGCAGTATTTAGGTAGATACAACACTTGTGTTTAAGTGTGGAAAAGCGGCGGTTACACAAATCTGGTAATACGAATCTGGAGTGAAGCAGTTAATGTAGGTACTACTGGGATTGGGCATAATTACTTTATCCCACGAAAAATATAATTTTTCTACATTCTATGCGTACTCTATGTATTGCCCAAATACAGAAGACTTAGGTACGCTGCTGATAATGCTTCAGGGCTTCGCTTACCTATAATCTCGTTTTCTGGTGCTTTCTTTCAGCAGCCTTGTAAGTTGTGCATGCATATATATATGGGACACTACACATGGCAAGCACACGACGAAGAGATGGCTTATTAAATGAAACAAACGAAGTTTTATTTTAGCTATTCTGCATCCCTTTCAAAGCTTTTCAGATCCTTTGTCCATACGTCGTATAATTACAGGCTCGTTAACGAGATGTCACTAGCGTCAATTGCATCTCTCGTTCGTCATACTAGAAACGTCAATGCAGTGTCTTTTGCACTGAGCTTATGTATTTCAAATCTGCAACGGAAGCCCAGCACATGTTGCAGAATTTAACCATATTGCAAATGCTCTCCTTGAAATTGATAAGGAATCTATGTACTGTGCAACACTCCAGCAATGAAAAACTGCGAGTTCTGCTGGATGTGGATGCAGCTTGATAGCGTCGACGAACAAGAAAGCAGCACCATCTTCGTTTTTGCGAGCTACCTAGTGTGTGCCCTTGCAGCTATTCAAGATATATACGCGGCGATATGCAGAGCGCTCCTATAGCTGTCCTCACAGCCTTCCGCTCGCTTTGTCATAAATAGGCATTGCTAACACCTTTCATGCTACGAAAAGTCTATATGATATTCTGCGATAGAAATGCAAGGTACACTTAACGCAGTGTCGTCATTTTGTTAATGTTAGGCACCATACTACTTTCCGTCGCTAATTTGAACAATACACAGAGACTTAGAATAACAGAGAACTGATCTAGTTGGTAGATATTCTGTCGTTTTAGAATGAACACAGAGACCTTTTTTCTTGCCTTCACAGTATTGCCGGCAACATAAGAAACGAAGCCGAGGAGTCCCTTGACGATAATGAGGTAAAATGAAGAATTATAAAACGCAATGCATGCATAGGCGTGCGCAGGGGTATAAGGGGGGGGGGGTCAGAGGGGGCTGCCGCCCCTAGTTATATGAAGGGTAGCGGCAATGCGGCCCCGTACCTTTACTCAGTCGGACCTTTCACGCCATTTCGCAATGTGCAGGGTTACGGCTACGCATGCTATTGACGAGAATGGCGACCGAAGAATCCTGATGCTGCATTTCAAAGAACTGTTTACTTCTCTCCTTTGCCCCGGGAATCTCTCCTTTGCCCCAGGAAATCCGGGGACCTATGACAGGCCGTTGGGAGACGTACGTCATCGCTTCATTTTCACGTGTGCACCCATGACTTTCGGACTCGACCAAAGGGGGAGAGGGGTCAGTGGAAGGGGGGAAGGGGAGGCGGTGATACTCAGGCACCCCTAATGGAACACCCTGCGCACGCCTCTGAATGTAGGCAGAACGCGGCAGACTGTAGGCAGACCTGCTGTATCCCGGTGCACAGGCGCAGCCTCTAACGCATAGTACGCTGCAGTCTTTGTGCTCAAGCACTCCGCAGGTCTTTGGGCAGGATGACGAGCAGTAGTTGAAATCCATGTTTGCTTGGTGGCGGCAGCTGTAGCAGTCTTCCTTGCGTATGCATCTTCCCCAGGCGTTGCGAATGTATCCCGGCTTGCATACGCAGTCTCTCAGCTTGTTCAACTCGCTCGGGCTCGTCAACTTCCACTTGCAAAAGTTGTCCTGTTGTCGTACCCCTGCTGGGCTAGGCACCTCGTCAGGGCCGCACGAGCTTCTGCCTAAGGGTGAAATAAAAACACTTTAATTCGACAATGATCGCTTTAATGTCAGCGTACCATGGAGTGAGACTGTGACGGTGTCAGTGATTTTTTTGTTGACATTATCACCAGTGGACTAATCACCCTGCGTCAATAATGAATCACTTATGTTACCATATTTTCATAATACTGGTACCACCTACTCAAAGTTCGTTACAAGGTTGCGTATAGAATTTACTTGCCTTAGTTGAAGAAATATTTGAAAACACTGAATGTGTTTTTGAGTTTATTAAGGTGCTATAGCTAATACCGCCAGCTTCTTCTTTTTCTGAAAATAGGGCTGTGTGGTAGTGTACCGAAATATATTTGTAATTCTTCTAACTGCCCAGTAAGAAATCCACGTCGATGGGCTAGTAATTTCAGAGATCATGTGATGAATAACTGAAGTCTGCAGCGAGAAAGCGCCACACTACCTCAGAATGCGCGAACAGACCATTTGTAAAATATATTAGAACGTTCTGCTGCTAAGTGATCGACAAAAAATTAGTCGTACTTTCTATTTTGTCCTGTATAGCATATAGCAGATTAGCTTCCCTCTAATCATGCGTCAATAAAATGCCCTGGTTGCACATAAGCATGCTTTTCTGTCCATGTTGTGGTGAGCAGATCTAGTTTTCTTTAGACATGTTAACATTAGGATCCATTTCTCCCGTTCGTTTCCGTCACTTCCTTCCTTACTAAATTCCTGCATTCCATGAAAGTGACGTTTACTGTTATGTAAAGGACGACAACCAAACACACAGTTCCTTCTGCTTTCTCACGCTCTTATCTCGCATCATGCCTCCCACTTTCTAGCGTAAACTTTAATGTTACGTAGTTAGGATGTCCTTCATAACGGTGACCTCCCCCCCCCCCTGAAGTTTTGCATCAACGCTGCTTGAACCTTTTTTCCAAATACCTTATGTCTCTCCTGGCGTTTTCGCTAGTGCCTCGGAGTAAGCAAATGCAGCACCGCCATCGTTTCCTCTGACTCTGTCCAAAAAATGGGGCTGACACTCTGAAAATTCAGATCCTACTCTTACATTGTTTTTAATTGAGTGTAAAGCGTACCACAGCTACTTCTAGTCAGAGTTTAAAAATATGCCAACGCACTTTATGACGACGCTACAAAATGACTGCTGCTGACTAATGCACACTGTTTTTTATGTTCTGCTTAACTGCGTCATTAGGCAAGAATAATTCGTTGACTTCTCAAGAAGCAAAGCTGAGCAAAAAATTCCAATTAATTGTACATTAGCTTGCAAAACGTCCAGATAGGACAGTTTCTAAGTTTATGTCAATAAGTATTAGTGTTTTTCTGCTTCCTACAGATGCCTGCGAAATACAACGAATACCATGTGACATGCCCGCTTGCACGCCATAATTGGAGTGTTCCATAACGTTCCGCCTAGAAACGACCATAGCATTCGGCCAGGTGTGCTGCGGCTTAGAAGGCGACTAGGCACCGACTATGGTGGTGGCAATGTGATCAAGAACGTCTTGCTTGCGGCGTCAGAGGCCTTAACCACTGCGTCTGCTTATCACCATCATAAACCGCCGCGAGAGAAGCATATCCTTTGTACGCGGAACGTTAGGGAGCACTGCAAATACGAAGCACAAGCATGTCGTGTGGTATTTTTAAACGCGAAAGTGTTTTATGCCGGGGTCCACCAATACTTAAGTGACGTATTTCCGTCACGGAAACGACGTCGAAAAAAATGCAGGATCAGATTGGAAAGAAAAAAGGGTTCCGTCAACGGGCATCGAACCCACAACCTCTCGGTCCGCAACAACAGATGCCGGGCACTCTATCCACTGCGCCACGGTCACAGACTCTCGAGGCTTTACAAACGCGCCTTTTATATCTGCCACTCTCCTGGTCGTCGGGGTGGTGTTGCCCTCTAGGAGCGGTAAGGTAAAGTAATTCTTCATTACTCTGGCCTCCGCGATTAGCACCTGCAACGCGTTACACGTCCCTCTCATTCGGCGCGTTTTCAATAGAAGTTCAATTTTGTCAATGCCTTAACACACCGCGAGGTGGCGACATTAGCCCAAGCGTCGTAAAAGCGTCGGCGTCGCTCATAGCATCACGCTAATCCAAACCAAAATTAGCTCGGCGACGCGCCCCTGCCTCACCTGGCTGTAACACCGCGTTCCCCGCTCGCGCGCTCACCCCGAGAAAAGTAGCGGCCGGGCTGCCGGGGCGGCACGACGCGCTTTGCGTTTCCCTCTATTCCGGCCGTGGTGTTCAATCACATTTTAACACGCGGCGGTAAGGCGACCAATCTTCTGGCTATCACACCTCGTTTTCTGATTAGGCTTTCACCGTTAACTACTACAGCTACCCCAAGGGTTTCTTTAATCATTTAACGTGGACGTTAGTCGTCGGGATGGAGATGTACCACCAATCATCAAAGTGGGTGCTTACACGTTAAACGGTGCCATTAGCTGCCAGACAGCAATATACATTCTGCAAACTCTCTTATATCAATGTACAGTAAACATTCAGTTACTTCTCTAAGGGCACGCTTTACTTTCGTGTTATTCCGATTCCTATGACGGAGGGTTCAACCATGTTTTCTTTTTGTATTTCGCGAGTAGCAGCGGTAAGCAGAAAAACAGTAATACGTAGTAGATAGAAAGGGGGAAACTGTGTAATCAGACCTTTTGCGAACCAATTTACAACCTTCTATTTGGAAGTTGCTCAAATAGTCCTGCCCGCTTAAGCCGAGCACAATATATGGTGTGCTTTACTCCATGCGATTGTCAGCAACATGCCATTGCTCGCGTCGTCATGAAGTGCGTCGCGATATTTTGAAACTCGGTCTAGAGTTATATGGGGCACCCTGCAGAAGGATCTAACCATTCTCAAGTCCCCACCAAAATAAGCATATGCCACCATAAGTACTGTACTCACATGGCACGCATGACGTGCAGACCTTGCCGCACGTGCTTGTTGCCTTGGCAACACATAGGCATAGTGCCACGAGGCGTGTGGCAGTGACTGCAGCAAGACGCATATCCGCCGCGTCAATAGCTTAGGGACACGGGTCTTCGTAATGCAAATACCCGTGATCCTGCTCCTCATGTGCTAGTGGCGACTTGCAAGTTCCATGTCACCTGTCCCAGATAGAAAGTTCGCCCTCTTTCTGCAGACTGATATCGAGAGAAGCGTTTCAGATAACGGTGGCAAGCACGTCACGAACGGAAGAACGCCGACTCCGCAAGGTCAGTTTGAGAGCGGCCAAATACTTATGGCAATGCATAGAGAATGTTAGTCGCAGGCAAACAATGGACTTCAGCGGTGTACAGCTGTGCGCATCCAGCTCGATTTCATCTATTGTCTGCTTTACATTAGTGAAAAAAATAAGCACGGTCCTATAAGCATAGCACCTTTGACGGCCCAATGGTTTCATGCACTGACGTACTATGTGACGATTGTTCATCTGAAGCTGCAGATTTGGATAAATACATAGAACATGAAACACTCAGGAAATAGAATTTCCGCTCAAGCAGCGACTGAGAGGCCTAAAGGTTGCAAGAGTCTAGGTTTATTACTGCCAAAAGCGTCATGCTTACGGTGAACGTCAAGCCATTCAGCGGCCATCATTGCGTAAATGTTGCAGCCACGAACTTCTAAAACGTGTACAGGGTGTTTTTGCTTACTTGCGCCAAAGTAACAAAAAAGACATAGACGTTACGCGAGTCGAATTGGTCCAGTATTAAGACAAAAGCCTTTAATGTCTCATACTCGCGGCGTCCGTCGGTCCTTGCCCTGGAACCCCTCATGTAACGTCTCTTGGGACCCTTGAGGTATCAATAAATAATAAATAAATAATAATAAAGCTGTGGCCTCTCACCCTCACACTCTCTCAGCAATCACGTGATGGCACAGCAGCGCATAGCAACAGTTGCGCGTTGCTCGTTCCAGCGCCCGTTGCGCAACTGTTGTGCAACGCGGCGGCGGCGTCCAGCGGCGGTGTCCGTCCGTCAACGCGCAACTGTTGCGCGTTGCGCCTTCCAACGCGCGTTCCGCAACTGCTGCGCAACGCGGCGGCGGCGTCTGTCCGTGCCCCCTCACATTCTCTCAACAACCACGTGATGGCGCAGCGTGGCGCGCGGCAACGCTCCTTCGTCAGACGTCTCGTTGCAGCAGTCAAGTTAGTAATCAGATCACGCACAAGCGGCCCGGTGATGATTCCACGGCAAGCGGTTCGGAGAACCGCCTCAAGAATGGGGCTTCCCCCGATACCATGGCGTAGCCAGTCGAGTGGCCAGAGGTTTCGCCGAACACACTTTCGAATTTACAAAGTGGGCTTCAATTTTTTTTTTGTTCTAAGCAACATGCAGCACGTCATGATATTTTTGACAATCAACCAAGCTGGGTAATTAAGAACAACTGCTTAATAGTCTTTTAAAAGAGTAACACTAAAGAAAAATCGTCAATACAGTAGTTGTAGTGCTTGTTCAGAATTGTCGAAAGAGAGAGAGAGAGAAGCAAGGAAACGCAGTGCGGTTAACCAAACGCACGTCTGGTTTGCTACCCTGCACTGGGAGAAAAGATGAAGGGGCGAAACGAGAGACAGACAAATATAGAGAGATTGTCTTTAACATCGAATGCTTTCTTCAATGTTAACTACCATGTTATTTTTGTAGCGTTTAAAATTTCGCGAACTTTTAAAAAAATTACACCATTTCCCGCTAAAGGGGACCATGAGACGATACGAAGGCGGAGCACTTGCACGATCGCGTTCCGTTGGCGTTCGTTGGGCATGCTACCGACCTGGCGTCGTGGAACGCGAAGAGGGACGCTACGCGCGTCTTGTCTTCCATCTAGCCTGGCCGTTAATTCTCACAGGGCGAGCGGGGAACGGGGTCGAGAGGCGTGCGAAAGGGCGGCAGCGTAGGGGAGCAGAGAGAGGGGGAAGGGACGCGTATGTGCTGGTGCTTATCGCGGCGTTGCGCAGGAGAGAATTTCGGCATGTCTAGCCTGCGTTTCAGAGGAAGATTAGAGAGGGTGAGGGGAGAGGGAAGTGTAGAGGGGGAGGAGAGAGGGGAAGTGTAGAGAAGAAGTGGAGAGGGGTGGGGAGAGGGGGAAAGGTGAGGGGGCGGGGCGAGGGACAAATGAGAGAGGGGAGAGGGGAAAGGGGGAGAGGATGTGTGTGGAGAGGGTATGCGCATGCGCAGAAAGGGTGGTCACGCCGCACACCACCACCACCACCGGTTTGAGCTCCGCTATAAGATGCTTCGCATCTAAAATAGACCACGTGACTGCCGTTTAACGCACTGCGCTTTAGTGCCCTCAGATGTAAGTTGAACGAATTAGCAAAGGCTGCTCCGCGCACACAGATCGATTGAAGAGGCTGCCGGAACAGGCTGAATAGCTTGTGGTGGACTACTAATCTCGGTTATGCTTCGTGTAACAATGCGAGGAATGACTTGCTTAGTTTATTCCTTTGCAACAGTAGCCTCAGTGACCACTGAAACTCAATCTATTGACGAATTTCTGCAAAACGAACAGGTGCGGCATAAAGGCAAGGTTCTGTGAGGTAATGAAACGCGATATCTGTCTTTAAAAAATTGCACGCTTGTTACTGAGGGAGAGTATTCCTTTATTCTATTGAGGGGCGTCGCTGCCACAGTAACAAGTTTCCTTTCATCAAAATGAAAATAAGAGATGTTTTAAATGGGCAATAAACTGTGCTTCTAAAACTTATATCGTATCATGACAACTCAAAGGAAGTATAGTCTGGTAAACTATCTTTACATACAGTTTGGAGACAGAACACGCATACGCTTGAAGAAAATAGAATTATGCTAACTACTGCCTACAGTGCCAAGCGTGTCCTATTGTTCACAGTCTTCGTTTTTTAGCTCCACGGCTGCGTTTAGTACATAAATGACCGATCAAGGCCGATTTGATTTGATGCTACGCGTTCTATTACAATTACTACAGTAATCGCGGAACAAGCTAAACACAAGAAAGGCAGAAATTAAAGCAAAATTTCCGCTTGTTAGCATGAACTAGTTGTTGGAGTATTATAAACTCGGAGGGCGCTTAAGCTTGAACTCTAGGAGTGGAACTCCGTAGTGTAATCGGGCCCTGTTCGAATCGCCTTTTCATTCGCTTGCCACGCTTCGCTTTCGGCATACACCACAACCGTGCCGCGTTGAAAGGAACAACTGTGCGTGTAACATTTACCATTTAAGGGAGGCGGAAAAGAAAAATTACACCACCTCCCACTAAAGGGAATCATGCGTGGATGCGAGCAGCGGGGAGATGGTTCACTTGAGCGGGAGATGGTGTAATTTTGCTTTCTTGCGTTCTCGAGCCTGTGCCGTCCTCTAGCGTAGAAACCACTGCTTCCAGTCTCCATTCAGCTCCATCCAGGGGGAGGTGAGGCGCATGGGCTGGCGCTCATCGTGGCGTTGCGCAGGAGAGAATGAGGCGCGCGCGAGAGAGGTGAGCTAGGAGAGGAGAGAGAGGGGGAGGGGACGCACATGCGCAGTGGAGCGAGGACGCCACCGGATCAAGCTCGCTAATAAGATTCTTCGCATCTAAAAAACAGGACAGGGAGGTTAGCCAGTTTTCAGACCGACCGGCTACCCTGTGCTGGGGAAAACTATCCCAAGAATTCCTACTGCAAATGCGTTCGGCGGAATGCCACAAGGTGGCGGAAGGGTTAGCAAACGGATACTTGACAACCATCCGTTTCTTGCACGAACCCACGTAGGAAATCCGTAAGGATTTCTCGGGTAAGCTTCTTAGTTGAAGACAAGGCCGTCCTGGCCCGGACATCGAACCTGAGACCAACGCTTTACAAAGCCGTCGCTCTACCGACTGAGCCCACCAGGATGCTAAAAAATTTGGTGTTAGCAGCTGCACTTACTACGTAGGTAGAGAATGTTGTGACAAGTGTTTATTATCCCCACGTTAGTAAATAGCACAGCTCTTTCTTAAGAGTATACTTTTCCGAATGACCTCGATTGCGACCGTTTCTCTAACGAGCGCAAATTTAGGCATCCTGAAACATTGCTGATAATTACATTTATCGAACGACGACTGAGTTGATCTATGCCATTGACAGTATGCGTGTAAGTAAAATGGTGTAAATTAGGTGCTTAACTAAAAGCTTACACTTTGCCAATAGAGAATGCGACTATAACGCGTGACAAGGAAAAAAAACCCGTTGTATTAAGCCAAGATAACCATTCTTTAACTTGTCACACTTTTTGTCGCATCGTATCTAGAACTTTAAGGAACCTTCCTAACGTCCAATACCAGCGCTGTCAGGTTGCGGTTTCACCTGGAAGCATTTCGCTCGCTTGCATTTGCTTGCTTAGATTTTTTGGTATTTTTTGCAATATCCCCTGATGAAAAAATGCATAGTAAACGTACAACTATTCTGGCAAAGGTTTCATTAGCTACTCTTACGAAACGTAACCTGTGACCAGGTGAACTTTAGATAAATCAAAGTTCTGTTTTCACTTGCAATAAATTGTCCGAAAAGTGCTATTTCTTCACAACAAAAGGAATGGTGCACGCCATATCCCAGGACATCGGATGAAAACAATGTATATCGCACTTCCACGACAGTAAGAATTATCTTGTGAATATTTGTTGCGTATTCGTTCTCAGATCTTCCCCCCGTGAGCCTTCAAAGCACCACCGGCTTCCTTTATGTTCAAACAAAACACATGTCGGAAAAGGTAGGAACAAAAATTTATTTCGGCGGGATTGTTACGCCTTTAAAACACTCCTTGTTTGGAAGGACATTCATCCGGCGGAACGCAAAGTAGAGGTTCCTCACGCAACTGGACGTAGCCTTGCTTGCAGACGCAGCCTTCTCCAGCACACTTAGAAGTACACATGCGAGGTAATTTCTGGGTGCACGTAAGCGGACAGGTTGACTTGCAAGACGTGTACTCTTGGTTGGAAGCTGGGCACACCTTGGGCATTGTCGGGCAATATTTTCGGCGAACGCAAATAAGTGGCAACGCTCGCAGCTGCACGTAACCTTTCTTGCAGACACAACCATGGCCAGCACAGCCCGCTGGACAGACGCGAGGCTCACTCTCGGAGCAAGTTGCCGGACAACGGGATTTGCAGTCCGTGAAGACCTGGTTCGCACCCAGACACTGCCTCGGATGTGACGGGCATTCCTTCTTGCGGACACAAATTAGCGGGTCGGCTTGTAATTGGACGAAGCCTTTATCACAGGCACATCCTTCGCCCGCACAGACAGCAGGGCAGAGTCGAGGTTTAGCATCGGAGCAAGTTTCTGGGCAGCGAGATAGGCAGGTCGTGTAAGCCTGACCATGACTGGGACATCTTGGCCTGGGTGGGCATTCCTGTCGTCGTACGCAGACGAGCGGATCCGCTTGCAGCTGTACGTAGCCTTTCCTGCAGACGCAGCCTTGTCCCCCGCACTGTGTCGTGCAGGGACGTCGGCGGTTGTCGAAACAAGTGACGGGGCAGCGTGACTTGCAAGTCGTGTACCTTTGATGCGGTCCCGAGCAGGTTACGTTGTGGTCGGGGCACTGGTCTGGTGGAATGCAGACCAGGGGGACGTGGGTTAACGCGACGTAGCCAGGTTGGCATACGCAGCGATAACCACCGCAGGCTGGTGGACACCACCTCGGATCAGGGTTCTCGCAAGTCAGCGGACATAGCGGCGAGCATGTCGTGTACATCTGATGAGGACCGAGGCAGCTTTGCATACATAGAGTCAGGCTTATGCACGGTCCGTTCGGGAAAGTCCTGCGAAAATTGTCAAAGTGCACGAAGTTCACTTGATTGAATGCTCGAGAATATGCAGAAATACTCGCCAAGATATAGGACTTTGCGGGTGAGTAAATGAAAGGCTATCTTGCTTGCTTGATTGCTACGCATGAATATACGTCAACCCCCGTCAAATGAATAGTGCTGTCTCTGACCATCGTCTAACACATGCCGATCGTGCGAAGCATGGGAACTTCCCGAGGCTTCAATTTTGAGCGTTAATGCATTGTAATATTTTAGCGGCAGTATCGCACCGAACGTGCATCCGTTTCCCGAAATTCTGATCTTTGAGCTTTTGTACTGCATTTATTCACTGATGGAGCACACATAGAGTGACTACTTTTTAAATGCGAAGCATTTCTTAGCGAACCCAAGGACCTTTGAGCGTTTCTATATATATATATATATATATATATATATATATATATATATATATATATATATATATATATATATATATATATATATATATATATATATATATATATATATATATATATATATATATATATATCTGCGTATCTATCTATCTATCTATCTATCTATCTATCTATCTATCTATCTATCTATCTATCCGCCTACGTCTGGATGCTCTCGTGATCGCCTCCTTAGCTTAGTGTAGACCAAAATTCGCGTGGGATGGTAAGAGGATTTGACGTATATGACTGTCTGGTCATGACATCAATAGCGTGAAAGTACTGTCGCGTACGACGTCAAATCCCTTCTTCCAGACACGTGTGACACATACCCATATACCACGGCGACGGTAAGCGGTTATGCGCCACAGGTTATTGACAGTTTATATCTTCCCAGGAACAGTGAGAACAGACATTCGTAATTTAAATGCGAGAGCGTAACGAAAAACCGACATCGGCAGCATTGATTCGACGAATGCAAATAATAAAAGCAGGTTCCAAGTAGGAATCGAACCCGAACATTGTGCGCGGCAGTCATGTATTCCGTCGGAGAGCCACGCCACGTCTTGAAACTGCTTTGCAAAAAGACTCTATGAAGGTGTAATGTCGGTGCGGCGTCAGTTGTGGTTTCAGTGCTGGAAATCTGATTTTATAACACAGCAATAAACATTACATATGTACTTACATGATACAGGCGTCACGCGGGGTTAGCGTCAATTGTGGTTCCAGTGTTGGCTCCGCTTTCATAGAAGTCTAATAAACGTTACATTTGTATTCCTATGATTCAGCAAGCTATATTCAAGCGTTGCTTCATCCCGGAGGAATACGCTAACAAAAGCTACGTATAATATTCGCATCATCGCACCGGTAAAGTGCACTCAATTTTGATAGTACTCACGTCTGTGCTCTAAAGTGAGTGCTGACTTGCGTCAGACCACAAGTTACCCCTTAAACGACGGTGTAGTCGACGTGCCAGGTATGGCCACGATGTGCACACATCTAGTACGCTTACAAAAACACGTCTATTCCCCTCGTAATGCTTGACTCAAAGCCAAAAAATGCAGTATAGAGAACTACTCGCTGATTGCTTCGCATGAAACGGATTCCCACAAGGCGTGAGATCTCCCGAACTTTTTTTCTTTTGTATTTCGCCCCTGTTATATATTATGGATACCTTTCATTACTACACAGTCACAATGTCAACACTTTCTACATTTTTGGCCACAGGCTGGTAGGCAGTCTAACCTAAAACGTTTAAGTACAATGAACAACCATTGTTGACCAAATATCGGTTACTTGGCGAATTAGACATAGCGATCCACAACAATTGTACACAACATTCATAATAATAAAACAACTCACCTAACGAAACCCGGAGCGCATGCGCAGCCACTCACGCACTGCTTGGTACAATTCGCAGGCGTTGGCAGGCCACATATATGTGGGCAGGCCGAGGAACAGGGGCTGAAATCAGCGTTGGCAGTGAAGTGGCAGCCGTAGCACTCTTCCAACCTGATGCACTGGCCCCAAGCGTTGCGAATGTATCCCGCCTTGCATAGGCAGTAGCGTCGTTTGTATAGCTCGGCAAAACTTGCAAGCTCTGGCTTGCAGAATAAATCCGTGCGAGGTATACCGTCGAGGACCGGGACCTCTAGAGAGTTACACTTGTGGTTTATACCTACGAGAGAAATATGAAATGGTCATCTTCACAGAATTATCGCCGATATCTACTTTCTATTTAATTCGATTATTCTCAGCGACCAAAGCTATTACGGAAAGGGCCGGATAGTAAAGAATACACGTATGCATCAAGTATAAGAGAACATAAGGCCAGCAGCCTGATGGAAGTTCACGTTCAGGACAAGAGCGACGAAAGCGAGTTCGTGGTTCTCGCAGACATATCTCTTTGGAACTGAATAAGTTCCTACGGCAAGCACGGTCTTCTGTTTTGTAGCTGTGGCCTGATTTAGGCAAAATAGGGCTCGATATGCAAAATAATTCAAGACAGCGTCTTAATTATACACTTTAAGTAATAATCAGAGGCGGGAACAGTTGCGATGCTTAAGCAAATTTGGCAAGCTTAAAGTTTCCTGAAAGTCGAGGCATGAGTGGGACCTGAGTAATTGCGAAAAATGAAAGAGGCGGCAAGGTTTTGAATGCACTTTCTGTATTTTAAAGGCGCAATATAAGCGGACTCACGATTGGCGATCATAGATGGTATTAAGAAATGTTCCCAGCATTTTCAATTGGCCTCAGTTAACTTTGGCCTCAACCTTACCGTTATGAAATGGAACATTAAAAACGGCGCACAATCGGGAAAAAGTTGAGAATACGAGAGCTGGTGTTGTCATCTTCATTTCCCCAGTATATCGTTTTAGCGCTCCAATTCAGAACTAATCGCCAACTCGCGCCTCAGCCCACTCATCTAACTTCAGCGACAGTGCTTCCTTCTAACCCGTCAATTTCGATTCCAAAATCCCGGAAAATTGATACAATAACATGTGTCAATACCCACCTGTGTATTGTGCACTTACAGCGATAGCTGCAATAAAAAGAATTATTGGCCCTCGAATCGACACTGCTTGTGAGATTAGTTGCACCGCCATCTCCGTTTACTAGGTGACCGGACCCGACCGTTATTATCTTAAAAACAAGCATTCTACATCAGACCTAATATTGATAATGGCTTGTTTATTTTTAGATTTGAATGAATTGCCGTCTCGTTTCACTTGACACTGAATAATTGGACAATACTTTTGAGGCACTCATTCCCAGAAGGTTGCTATAGAAGAAAATAAGGCTTCGCAGGTAGACCCGTATGGCCCTGTATAGAGACAGAGGAACAATAGAAATCGTCAGAATGCAGCTGTGAGCGTGGAGTTTCTCTTCATGCACACCCATGTAGAGTTTGGGTTTTTGTTGTAGCCGCGTCCTTGTACGTCTATATGGTAGATGATGCAAGTAGACATTAATATGAAATAGCTTCACTGTTAGGACTCGTTCCTTCGCGGTCGTGCTGTACCTCACCTCTCGTTGCTCGGCTTTACTCGACATAAGGCCAGACGCCTGCAATGTAACAGAGCGGACATTTGGGATAGTTCGTATGTGTTCATTTTAATGGACGCATACCATCCCTTAGGTATGTTTTTATCTTGATGGTTTGTGTTTTCTGCTTCACACATGACGTCTTACAAAATATTTCTTTTTTCACTGTGAAAAGTCATTCGGTGTTTTGTGTCATGGGCGAGAGGAACCGTACTACGCGCTTAATGAAAAGCTACGCATTCCTATGTTTCATCAATAAACTTATCGATGCGAGTGTGTGCTGGCTTCATTGTTCTTTCCTTGAGTCCGAGTCTGTCAGTGTGCCTTTTTCATCAAGATGAGCATACGACGAACCGCGATGTTTTTCGTCATTGTTATAAAAACGTCCAAATACTGAAAAAAACGACCCTCAGGAGGATAGTAAGCGCATTCGTGTGCACGTGCTCGTGCCTAAAAATGATGCGCATGTCAATCATCTCTTTGTTGACTTATCATCGCTGCGTGTCACAGCGATGAGTGTTTTGATGAAGGCTATCCTGCATTATATTGTCAGTGGTGAAGTTCACAACGAGAAGTAAAAATATACTATTCTTGCGCTCGAATTAACTTTCGGAAGTGGATGTGTAGACCTCCGAAAGACAAAGACGGAGCCATCCCTCCAGGTGTTCCTGCGCATGCGCAGACTCGCTTCGAAGCGCTCCGCATAACACAGCTACGCGATCGCATCTACATGCTCGTCCATGCTTTTTTTGAAAAATGCTTAACTGGCCCGCGTAGAGTTACTGTGTATAGTTGAGAGTTCGAAGGAATACCGTCTGGTCAGGTAAATTCATTGTTAATATGCAGGTCACTGACCAATGTCAAACAAATCAAATGAGATTTCGGGATCTTCTTCACAATCGAATGACTGTGCTCCTGAAACACTGCACCGCAGTGGTAGCAATTGAAAATAGGGCATTGGAATCATTTCAGCCGACACCCAAAGTATTCCTGAGATAGGTCGACGATTGCTTCTGCGTTATAAAAGAAGGGTGACGTTCAATCTTTACTTGACTGCCTCAGCGCCATCAAGCCTTCCATCAAGTTCACCATGGAAGAAGAGAAAGACGTTGCCTCTCTTTCTTCGGTGCAATGGTGAAACGTGCTCCCAAGGGACTCGCCTTCAGCGTGTACCGAGTGCCATCCCACTCGGCTAGATACCTCAACTACGGGTCAGTTCGTCCGGCATCCCACAGACTCTCAGTGTTCCTGTTCTGTTGTTCAACGAGCCATTCGCACCTGTTTAAATAAAAGCAGCCTGTAGGAAGAGCTTCAGACCATCGAAAACGACCTCGTCAGGAATGGGCACACAAACATTTTATTAGGAGACGACAAAGTTCATCATGCATAGCCAGCAGACAGACGGCCAAGCAATGGGCAATTCAGGTCAGCACACGAGGGCTGCTGTTCGGACATTCGAGGTCTAATGGAAGCCCCAGCCCGTGTCTTTAGAAAACGTGGCGTGCAGATCAAGCATGTTTCAGCAAGCTAGCTTAAGGGTGACTTGCTAAATGGGAAGGATCCTCTCATTCCTCGGCAACGTTTCGCTGGTGCGGTCTACCAGATCCATTGCACCGATTGCGAATCGGTATACATTGGCGAAAGCGGAAATTTCTGCAGGTGTCTAAAGTAGCCAACGAATAACGTCGCCGATGGCCACACAGTGACAAATGCATCGCAGAGCACGCCGGGGAGACGGGCCACGCGTAGCTAATCTGGCATAACACGCACGTCTTGGCCACGGAGAAGAATTTCACTACGATGCTCAGTCTCGAATCACTAATAATTCAGGCAAGTAACACAATCAATAAATCATCTGGCATACTAAACCTCGTTTACTCCAGAAGTTCGCGTCATGCGCTCAACGCTACTTAAGGACCTGCTGCTTACCGTCATTCCATTGTGAACAAGGGATTATTACGGATCCGGAAACATTATTTTATTTTATTTTGACATTGGTGAGTGACCTGCTTATTAACAGTAGCTTCATATGCTGCATTTTCGTAGCTGTGTTCCGCGTCTGTTTTCCAAACTCCGTTAGTAACCATGTATTGCGGAGAAGGTGACTCTCGGGGTAAATTTTGTATTTCTAGACGCAACCGCTGCAGCGAACTGGATTGACACTAGTCATCGTTAGTCAAGTTCATCGTCGGTCTTCGACACGCCAGTGAAGTCGGTCGTTGTCGCTATGGGCATGTCGCTTGCAGAAGCGGAGTACGGCTTCGCCGCATAGTGGTGCTTGCTATCCAGACCTACGGGGAACTCTGTACCTTAAGGTAGCATATAAAGCAAATTCGTGGCCGCGCTACGCGCAGTGCGGGTGCATCCGGCGCGCCCGCGCGTCGAAGCGTAGCGCCGCAGGTGCAGATGGATACAGCTCTGGTGGAGCGCGCTGTGCTCACTTCGCTGTAGCGGAATGCATGCTCCGCTTCAGCAAAGCATGCTCCGCTTCCTTTCGATGCACTCCCGCAGGGAATGCAGTGTCGCTCCGCGGAGCGCTGTCACGCTGAGCCCTGTTCACCCTAAGAGTGGATGACCCTGCACATGCCAACTGCCTTCATCGATGTGCACGTCCTTAAGACTTCATGGCTACCAATATTTCTGCTTTAATGTACATGCGTGCCAAATATATTCCTTTTCAACACAATTAAGGCAGACGAAAGTGATAATATTCATTTTATTGTTTAGAGATTCCTGCAGCGCGTATGATTCTAAAAAAATTAAATTACTCCCGCTTTTCTGCTGCAAAAAGACTTTAAGACTCTGTAAAAACTTCGTCACATTACGGTGAGAATTATGCTTTTAACGACTCGGTGTGCATAGAATGCGAAGTGTGGTTAAACAGAGCGCATTGAGCGGGATGAACGCAAGTCAGCGGATTCCAGCTACTGATCACAAATCCTGGCTTGCAGACGCAGCCGCTACCGGCACAGTCGGCCATGCACGCCTGATGCTGTTTGCCCCAGCAAGTCGCCGGACAACGTGGCTTGCATCTTGTGTACACCTGGTTCTTGCCGTGACACCTCCTGTGATATCCGGGGCATTGTTCCGGTAGAACGCATACGAGTGGTTCGAGATGTAGGGCGAGGTAGCCCGGCTTACAGGTGCATCCCTCGCCGGCGCAGAACTCTGGACAATTTGAAGGGAAGGGGTTCGCACATGTGGCTGGACAGGAAGAGCGGCACAGAGTGAAGTACTGCTTGTCACTGGGACAACCTGGCAGGCATTTGTGGATGCTTATGCAAGGCCCGTTCGGATACGATCTGCAAAAAACGTAATAAATTCGCACTATCAAAGCCGGAATCCGTTTGACAATGGCACATTCGAAAGAGCAGTTTCCTTTTTTACTCTGCTATACACAGTCACACAGCCATTACATTAAACCTATATCCGCAAGAACTTGTTCTTATAATATTCAACCTTCTCGGGAACCATCGCAGAGTGGAATTTGTTACCATCTACCTTGCCCATGCTACGCTCTAATTTGGGTTTTGTTTTTTTGTTTTGTTTTTTGCTTGCTTGTGTGCACGCGTGTGCGCGTGTTGTACATATTTCCCTGCTTGGACTGAACGACAGAAAAGTGAAATAAATAAAATATAATTCTGTGAAAACTATGACATTTCACTCAGGTTCACTTCCGTTTGGGCTATCTAATATGGATAACACATCAGCAATAAGATGGAGCCAAGTCTTCTAATAGTGGTACATCTTGGGGTGCCGACGTATTCTGTGTGTCCCATTCGATGACCATAAATACTAAAATAATCTATAAATACCATAACTGTAACGATTACGTACCTAATGTAACCTGGTCTGCATGAACACTCTTCGTAGCACGTATCGGGGCAGTTCCTGTCGATGGGCTGATTGCATACTAGAGGGCACTGCGATTCGCACAGGTTGTAGTCCATGTTCAGGTGATGCTTCTCCATGCAGTGGTGACACTCGGCATAGCTTATGCAGTCGCCCCACGAGTTGCGTAGGTACCCTGGAGCGCACACACAGTCTGGGCGCATGCGCTGCACGGTCTTCCACGTTGCTTCGGGGTGACAGAAATGGTCCCAGTGGTGGCCACGGTTGGGTACCTCGTGACGACCACAGTGCACCATCTTCAAGTGATCTGTTTGAGAAATGTAGTAATTGCAGCTGTAATAGCATGAAATTTCATGTTTTGTCTTGCTCTTTTTTAGTTTGCTCTTCCCACTCCCGTCCTCCCTAAACACCATCTCGGAGAAAAATAAAGCTTACTACTACTATTATAATGGCACTTCGAACAAGGTAAACTAAACAAAGTTACACAATGCGTATTATCCAACTGACAATCAGTGAATGGTGATCAGTCGCATGAATAATCACACAAGGAAAAGAATTGAATTAACAAATATAACGGCTATAGCTTTCACAATCTCAGACACCCTGCTTCACGCTTCGCCCTACATTTCAATTTGTATGCGACAGCGGAAACCTGGGCACTTAACAACTACCTGGTGGTCCCATAGGCGTGCGCACGAGGGGGGGGGGGTGCTGAGGGGCGGCCCAACCACAGGACGCAGTATCATTTGCAGTCATGCAGGGCTATGTGAATGTCAGTCTCTCAATCAAGCTGTCGCACGAGATTGGCTTGGCTATGTGTGGAATTACGTGCGGCTAACACTAAGGCTTGCATCGAACACGTGAACTCCGCTATGGAGCGCTACCTGATAGGCTTGTTGTTGACACATTTTGTGCAGAGGTTCTATACGACAGAATGAGGACAAAAAAAAAGGTGGCTTTCATCTTCAAGTCGTCTTACGCGTATGGATAAGGGACCGTAAATGGGGCTTTTCTTTTTCTTTTTGTTTCATTTCATTCCCCCACTTTCTTGTGGTACCATCATTTCTCCAAAATAAGAATGCACATCGCCACATCCACGTCAAGAACCGCTGTCGAGGCCAGCTTGTAAGCTTACTGGATTTTCTCGGTGCCTATACTTCGACCACGAGTGCGTCTTCGCATGTCTGTGTCTTAGTAACGCGTTTCAATAATGTGAAAATGGTGCTTTTGACTTCAAACACGTTGTACTATTTGACAAATGTATTTTTCAGCAATATGATGGTGTATGCTCACACCATAACACGTATTTAAATCTGCTGAGCTAACTTTAGGCATGTTTAGTGACGCTACGCACCTACGTCTGTTGCCGAATTTCGGCATGATCTTTAGATCGTAAGCTTTCGTCTAGGATACAGACATTGCGAATTGAGACCGTGGCGCGGTCCTCATCGCACATGTTGCTCATTGCTCCTTATGTTTAACCAAACCTAACCTAACCAGGTTGGCAATTCCTAATAGAATAGGTTATCATTCTGTGTTTATCAATTCGAGCGATGCTAAACATTGCTACAAGCAAGTTATTCGTATGTTTCGGTGCCTGCATTCACTATCCACAAGCAGAAAAGCGCGGCGTAGACTACAACCCTCTACACGACAGTTCACAGTACAAGAACGCACAAGAAAAAATTAATTTACGATATATAATGAAAGTCTGTATTCATGAAGCTCCTTTTACACTAAGTGCATCAATTTATATAAAACAATTTCTCTCAAGAAGAAAAGTCCTGAAAATAATTCTGTTTTTATATACTTAAACATGACTAGTATACATTTGACCGGGCATGCTTCTATTCAATAGACTCACCCCAAATGCTTTGCCTACAGCTACTAAAAGCATGAAAAATAGGCTAGAGGCAGCAAGAGCATGCAAATGTCAACAGCCAATAGGCAGTATGCTCCCGTTATTTGGAATATAGAAATGGCACAGCAAAGCTAAAGTTTCTGGTGAAAATTACGCTCAAGCACAGTTGCGCTTAAAGGAACAGTTATCATATTGCACATAGAAAGCGTCACACAAAAAAAAGCGCTCATGTATGCTTACCTGGAACATCATCTATGGTGTTGGAGGATATCGCCGCTGGCGGCAACTTTACGTTCAGTGGAACAGAACGCCGTTTTCGTCGTTGCCCTAGGGTTCTTCTCAAGGTGTCTGTTGTTCGTGACAAACGGGACAGGACGCCTGCGGCAAAAACCGATGCAAAATTAAGCATGGTCAACACACACGATGGTGTAAGAACCGTTGTTTGGGTTTTGTTGCGGCTATTACAGTATTTATTCGAATCTAAGCCGATGTTCTTTTCTTTTCGAAAAAACGATCTGCGACACTGGAGGGGTTGGCTTATATTTTAGTGCAATTATTAAGGTTTTTTTTTTTTCCTGGCCTTGCGAATTTCGGCGGTCTGCTTAGGATCGGGGCCGGCCTAGATTCGTGTAAATATGGTATATGAAACCAGGTAATACGGTCTAATTCGTCCAGCTGCGAGTACGTAGTCTGTAGTAATCCTAAATGATTTCACACTGCAGCTACAAAATCAATCATATTTCATTCATAATACGTGCATTCATTCATGCGTGCTGTGCAATTGGCTACATCACCCCATCCACCGCTTCCATAGCTGCTTGCGCCCGGTTTTTCAACACACTGGAAGTTGGGATACATTCGGTCAAATCTGTGGCGTTAGCTATACCTGTTTTCTTAAATCTCGCGACATCAACTTTGAATTCGACCACTGGAATATGTGGCGAGTTGAAGCACGTCTTGTGAAATGTCATTTTTTTTTTCATTTTTCGTTCGAGGTTGCAACTTCTTCCCTATATATAGACTGCCAATTTGGGCGTGCGGCCCTTGCGCAAGCTTTTGCGGTATACACTGACACTCCACAAAAACATCAAGGAACGCAGCTGGCATTACTATACACACTTTACACGCCAACCCGGCGAAACTGACGTCTTTGCAGAGGGCAGATGGTATCGCATTTTTTAAATGAGTGAAATGTGTGCTTTATTTCACATTCATTTTCATTTACCCCAGTTTTGTTACATTTCATTAAATATCAGAAATAGCGACCCCTATTCTTTCGACTTGGTTGCATTGCCGACACTTCTCTACCATGGCGCTTTGGCAATCATAAATAGAGTTAAAGGCAGCAACAAATACTTAATACCCACAAGGACCTTACAAGGGCGAGCACGTTACTATGTATCGTGCCTCAGTTTTGATAGCACCAATTGTTGTCACAATGTTACCACAACGTTGGGCACTACGTGTTACTAGGTGCTGCAGGCGTTCAGAAACCGAGTGGCCAGTCATAATGTAAAACGAATATTTCGCACAGTCCACCAATGCCCGAGCTGGAGGAGATTAATTGTTAACTAAAAATGCTGTCAAGCCGTCGATCAAGCAGTGGATACGGTAATCGACGTCTTGAAATAATTGTTTCCGCTTACATTTCAATGCTAAGAACTGAAACGCAGCGGAAACAGGTTTCAGTTCTAAGCATTCAAACCTGGAACGTTTCAGTGCTAAGCGCTGAAAAGTTCCACGTTTTAGTCCTAAGAACTGAAGCCTGGAGCGTTCGCATAGAAGGAAAACATGCTAACCGCACACGGGTTATTCTTCCCTTTTATCACAACTCTTATTTAACCCGACTTTTTTCGCCAAAATATTTTTTTAGTCGTTGCGTTTGAGGAATCAGTCATTTGGTAGATTTGGACGATTTATTTCTGCCCAGTGACAAGGAGCTTGATTACTTACGTCCTGCCGCGTCTTTGCAATCTCCTGCCCGCCCGGGTTCCTCCCAACAATGACAGTCCGGATCCAGCGACACCACCGGAGACACTGCCAAGGGTGCCCCCAACTATATTGCGCAAGGCTGCAAGTACATGCAAGGCAGGGTGAAAGACACTGCAACCACACGTCAGCATGTATAGGCTCTAAAGAAAAAAATTACACCATTTCCCACTAAAGGGGACCATAAGGGCATAGAGTTTCCTACAATACTTACTAGAAGGAACTCTGGCGCTAGTGTCTATGGGAGCTGCAACACATGGCGCTTCAGCCAGCATGGGAATGATGGGTAGTACACGGATTTGTCTAAACTTCGTACTTTCGGCTCCGTTTGGCTGGGCGTCGCCTGCATCCGCTATGTCGCAAGATGAAGTTCAGCAAATGTTCAACAGTTCCACTTCACCACTTAACTTTTTTAGGCTAACCAATTCAAATCTGGTCAAGAAGTTCACAACGATCCATTCTTTTATCTGAAAGAAAACCAAAACACAGCAATAAACAAAGCCACAAGTGCATTCGAAGCCCGCAAGTACAAAGACTAGGCAAATCCGTGTACTACCCATCATTCCCATGGTGGCTGAACGATCACAGCGCCAGAGTTCCCTCTAGTTAACTTTAGGAAACTCTATGCATGAGGGGATGCGCAGCCGGAGCACCTGCACGATCGATAGGTTCTTAAGAAAAACAAGGCTTAAAGTACCAGTAATATGCTACCAAGACGACGACATGGAAGAGAGGAAACAGAAAGGCTGAATACAGGGAGGTTATTCAGAAGAGCATCTAGTTGGCTACCCTGTGCTAGAGGATTGCGAAAGGGGAATATAAAGATGAGAGAGAGGGGAGGGAAAGAAAGAAATTAGCGGTCAATTAGTTGACACATGTGAGACTGCGGGACTAGACAAAGACGTTCGCACAAACCCGTCATCCTCAAGAAGCCCAAGAGTGGATTCACAGACGTGCGGGCCGGCGAGCGATCCGGCCGACGTTCTAGCAGCACCTAAAAGGAAAGTGGCCGATCGTCCGGTTTTCGCCGCACGTTAGGAAGTGTTTGTCTCTCCGAGTCCAATCGAAATCAGTGGCAAAACAAGTGGTTCATGTCTTCCTCGGTGCTGCAGACATCACACGCCGCCCTGTCGGTCATTCTAAACAATGTTTGCATGCCTTCGTGAAGGCAACTCTCTAACAAAGCCGATAGAAAAGCGAAGCTTCGCGTCTTGGAAGTACGGATGGAATATATTTGTAGTCAAGTACTTCATAGATGCAGCCCCTTATGCCGTATGTTTGGTATCTCGCACTCCATTATAGTGAGACTTTGTCAAATGTGTCTAAGCTTCCTTGAGGCGTCTATCATAGAAAGCGAAATTAAAACACTGTGTGCTTGTTCATGTTATGCGCGAGCAGCATTATATGCCGACGCATTGTCACTGATACCGCAATGACAGAAAGGGAGAAGGAGAATCTTTGATTGAAAGACAGAGAACTAAGACGGCGTATGGAAATCCCTGATGTGCTAGTCTGCACACGGAAGGAAATTGAGAAGAGAAAGGTACATAGAGACAAGCGCAAATAATTTTTTATTGTTGATATAATATAAAGAATACAAATAGGGCACTCAGTTTTCTGGCTCTTGTGAGACGACGTGTGGTGGTATGGTCGTTCATTGTGGGCATCGTCCTACAATGAGGTGACCGGTTTCGCTGCATGGGAGGTGAATGATGGTGGCAGGCAAGGCAGAACGAGTTTGTCGAGCGAACTGATATTGCCGAAATATGCAAATAGAAAGTTCATCGCTCCCTTCTGTTGCGTGAGGCAGGCTAAAGGGCCTAAGACACAGTCAAACGATAAAGGTATCTGTGTGATTCAAGGCATGCAATTTTATCAGCAGATGCTCGACACTCAAACAGAATAGGTTCCCCGGTTTTGATTGAGCCGCAGTTGTTATGGAGTGTACTGCCGCTTGACCGAAACGTTAGCGTAATCCGTTTCCATAGGCAATGTTTCAACGAAGCCAATGATATAAAGCTATCAAATGTTGAGGAATAATCGATCGAAATGTTGATCTCAGATGGGAGCCAACGGGATAATGAAAACCTTAATCATGTGCAGGAAGATTCCAAAGCCACTTCTCTACTTTTGCAGCAAACATTATAGCCTGTTGAGAAGCATGGCATCTGATGAAATGACCACGCCACGAATGAGTCAACAGACAATGGTTTGTTTGCATGACGTGCTGATGGAGTCTAACGATTTCATACGTCAGCGGTTCGGGACAGTCACGCTGCAGAACTGGCCACTTACAATCTAATGCCGGTTGTAAGTGAAAAAAAACATATGCAGGTCTCTTAGAATGAATGAATTCCAGGGAACTGCGGAGAGCTGTCGGCTATGTCGCCACAGACGGCGTGACACGTGATGTCTTCAGTTGCAGCGTTCTTTGTGTTGCTATAACCACCGCACCGTCAGAATTCGACGACGTATTGAAGCCACCTGTATAGATGTGCACATGATCATAGTGCAGGGGCCGCTACATCCGACTTCTTCTGCAGTGTTTGAATTGTTCGATGTAATTGTAGACGACTTTAGCACCCCGAAGGAAACACTGGCTTGGTCGCAGGAGCGCACCCTGAAGTAAATGATGCAGACAGAGGCGCTAAATGTCGTGCGGGGCCTTTCAGCAGGGACGCTCGCTAGGTGGTGGGAAGGGGCTCTGACACAGTGCCCGAGGTATGTGCGTATTGTCCCGGCTGTAATCTGTTCCTGATAATGATATAATTTCAACCATTGACGTTCGGCGTGGTAAGTCATGGCATGTCCTCAGAGCTTGGACTCAAATGCTCTAATGGCACGCAGGTACATTTTGTCGGTATTGAAAACTGTACTGTAGGTAAGCTGTAACGCAGGAATTCTGTACACAACGCCCCGTACAGCTGGAATATAGTGAGTATGGACACTACCGTGTTCTTTTTACATACGATCTGAACAAATAACGGATAGCGGTCAGCCTATTTTGAAGTAATACGCGTGCAGAGTCCAAGACATGTTTCTGTCAATTGCGACTCCCGAGAAAATGTGACTTCTGCTAAACGGCATGAAATTATCTGTTGACTGATATACCGTGAGAAGGCACTGTTTTGCGGATGAATGCTACCGCTGCACACTTTCGACGTGAGTTCTCGAGGCATTGTTTACGAAGGTTACATGACGTCATTATGACCGCCTTCTGAAGGCGGGCACGTAGCTGAAGCCGTGTCACACCTGACATCCAAATGCAAATGTCGTCAGTGTAAGTAGAAAATCGTATAGTGTCTGTAGCTTGTTGACTAATTGATAAAGGGTTAGAATGAAAACCTTCGAGCTTAGAACTCCACCTTGAGGAACTTTTCGGCTGCTGTAGTCTACGAGTGCAGATGCATTCTCTTTGAGCCCATAGAATGATATCATATGTGAGTAGCTGCATACCCGCATTTATCTTGTCACCAAGACCACACAACAACGCAGTGTTAACAAGCTTTGTCGATGCCAGCCAATGTACCAGTCGGAGCACCAGGTGGAAGTTAAAGAAAGCAAAAAAACATGGCTGATCCCTCCGTCATAGGAATCGGTATAACACGAAAGTGAAACGTGTCTTCACAGAAGTAGTGCTTATTGTGTAGTGATATATGAGAGCTTGTACCATGTCTATTCGTGTTTGGCAGCTATAGCACCGTTTGACGTGGATGCACCCATGTTGACAGCATGTCTCTATCGCGACGACTAACGCCCATGATCATGATTAAACCGTTGTGGTAGCTGACGTTGTGAACATTTATTTGGACACAGCGAATCGTGAATCCCGCGTAAGGATGATATCAACAAGCTCATAATCAACACTGGTACCCGGTATGCACTTCTTCAAAGCGTCGTCAATTAAGGAAAGAAACGGCACGGTGTGCGCTTTCTAGTAATGGGTAGCCGACGCCTGTGCTCATGAATACATAACACACACTGAGCTTCAGCAACACGGGAGGTAGAGGTTTGTAGCCTGAGCCGCAAACTCGTGCGTGCCGCTGGCCTCTGTCTCGCAGGCGCTGCTCTCGCTCCACCAACGCATGACATTCGCCCGTCGAAATCCGTTCTTTCTGCAACGCGTATTGCAGCAGTTTTGTTAGTCGGCGCTCTCGCAATTGAAGCAGTCGGTGGCGGAGAAATCCCGTTGGTGCACGTGGAAGCTGCACTACTCCGATGAGCCGAAGCACGCTAACACGAAGCCAAAGGCAAAGAACGTAACTGCTTCAAGGGTGCCTCGGCGACGCCAGCGCAGCCAGTCTACCTCTCTGGTATCGAGACGCTTTAACCATGACCTCCGATATCGCGCACAATCTCGGAGTAAGCGCTAGTAAGTGTCGATAGTGAAGCATTACTTATTTTCACATCTCACAGACGGCGGCGCCGCCCCGCTCCGCTCGCCGCGAAAGAGAATCAGTGAAAGGTATAAGGCGCGTTCGCGCCGTGTCTAGCATCTCCCGAGTTAGCTTAGTCGGCAGGGCGTCGGGCGCTTGCCGTCGCGGCCGCAACGTCGTGGGTTCGATTCCCAGCGGGGTATCTTTTTTCTTGGTTTTTTTCTTTCTCACCCGTTGGCGTCCATTTTAACAACGTCATATCCGTGACGGATGTACTTGGTGGACCCCGGCATAAAACACTTTCGTGTTAAAAAAAATTGTTGCGTGACTTACATGGAAATTGCTAATAGCAGAACGCGCACAAAATGCACCCAAGTACTGGTCAAGTACGACATGTTCAATTCGCTAGGTAATGTTTTTGATGAACGACGCCGAAAATTAGGATTCGCAAGCGTGTTACAAAAAGTGTAAAGGTTGTATTTACTCGGTCACTATAGACGTCAGCGCCCACGGTTTGTGGTAGTAGTGGTCAATACGAAAATGTTGAACTCGCCTTAAAGACTGGCTAGGTTCAGGTGAGTTAGAGTCAATGGCAGTTAGTGGTTGAGATGGAAAGTGGCATCGTTTTCGTGTGAGCTTTATGTTCTTCCAAATGATCAACGCCATCAAATATTATTGTCATTAAAAGACGTAAGATGAGAGAAGGTCATTTAGACCGCTTAGCTTACGGCTGAGGTTCAACAAGCTCTCAAACGTTCTCCTCCTTGAAGACAAGGCTCCTCCTCCGGCTCCTCCGCCTGCTCCGCCTTCGCCTGTTACGAAAAAGTGCAAAAAATGAAGTGTTAATGGAACATAAATTACGTGGATAGAGGACGCACGGAGCTGTGAGTAGCACCAGCAACTCAGCACTACGGTTTTACCAATGTACAAAGCAATTACATGATTCTGTGAATAATTGCAGATAACTCACAGATGGCGACACGTCATGCTAGTAGGGCGATGCGTCATCGTCGCAAGGCTTACGTCATTAATTTTGCGCATATAGCAGTCCACCAAAAGATGTAAGCAAACGGTGCCGCTAAGGAGAATTACCATAAAAAGAATACAGTAAAAACTCGTTAATTCAAAATTGAAGGGGACTATAAAATTGTTCGAATTAGGCGGAGTTCGAATTAGCGGGCGGGCACCCCAATGAACGGACATTGTGCCACACAGCGGGAGCAGAACCCAAAGTAGCCACCTCTGGACTCACTACGGCAAACTAGGCGTGTTTTTCGCAGGTGATTTTGTAAATTATGTTCATGGGGCGAACATAATCATTTGATCAGTGCAGTCAGACTCAAGAAACAAGCCCCGACGTGCATTCATGTGAGCAGTGAGCCCTAATGTGAGATATATTACACTATTTATGCTCAAAAACATATTTATTTACATGGCAGAGTGAAAGCAATCAAAATGAAAAGTAATCAGTAATTTTCAGTTGCTTGCGTTTCTTCTGGCACGACTCTATGAGCATCGTTTGCAGCTTGCCCAAGAGCTTCTGCGCAGTGTCCGAATTCTCATCTGCTGGGAAATGCTGCTTTCTTTTGTGTTTTTTTTTTGTCGTTTCTAGTAAATTTGGTCTTCTGTGGTTTTGCAGCCCATTGTGATCATATTGGGCCGACTTTTGCGTGGAGCAATGAAAACCACGGGCTCCCAGTTTGAAATAAACGTTCTGGATACCGACGCGTTCGCATTATCGGGAGTTCCCCCCCCCCCTAGAAATGCACAGTGCTTTGCCGGGACCAGAGCGTCAGTTCCAATTAACTGTATGTTCTAATTAACCGAATTCCAATTAACGGGCTTTTACTGCACTTAAGTTTTCCTTTCCTGTTTTCTCTCTTATTACCCTAGCAGCATGGGTATACAGGGGCGATGGTTAAGCAGCGTTTCACTAGACGATTTCCGCTGGGAAAGACGACCCTCCAAGTGTGGTCATTACTGCTAGAATGCATGCCCGATGGGTCACCATATTCCGTAATATCACTGTGGCATCTCATGTAATTCAATGCAACAAAATTGTTGACAACCATAGCGAAATGACCTGAGGGATGGGCAACAATTGTTCAGATAACTTTCCTGCCAACCATCCTTGAAGGAACTGGCGGCAGCCGTGTTTGTCCCACAGGAATAATCACGTGTTGTTGTAGTTGAGTTTGCTTGGGGAGCGTTGTGTACATGGCTAAAGTCTCAAGTGCCTGAGTAGATAAGCCATCTTTTGCTTGGGAAGAGTAGCAGGGTTCGACATAGCTATGCTAGAGCACCCATGCTATGCACAATACAAAATTGCTATGTACGGTCAGGGATAGATACCTAGCACAGCACGAGAGAACACACACGCACACGCACACTGGGTTCGCAACGCAATAATTTTACAGCTTCCCATACCAACAAGCGCCACGCGCCGAATTATTAAACAAAGGGGTGGTTGCACACGACGCGCTATAAATTAAATGTATAAAAATCTGCAAACTTTAAGGTCTCGCATGCACAGCAGCAGAACAACGCAATTGCAAACGTGTCCTTGAGGAGAAGCACCTTCAAGGCCTGAAATAAGCAATGACTATAATAGCAGCTGGAAGCATTTCTCCTTCTTCACACGATTTCTCAGCTTGAATTCCGTCGCGCTGCATCAATAATTAATACTTACGACCGTCTATGATAACATTGTTCCAGTTAGGCGCATGCTCATTTGCTGAAGTATGCGTTATGAAGTTCTTCCTCCATGATCGAGGTACTACTGACCTTCCTCTTCTGTACTTTCTCTGCTGCTGACTCTTCCTGATGGTCGTTCTGGTATCCCTGGCGATGGGGATGCCCGCGAAGGTGTACTGGCCCCCCCATAACCACCATTTGAAGTGGTTCTGCTGAAGCCACCGCCATATTCACCACTGCCGAGACGACCTTCACTGAAACCACCTCCACCGTTACCACCGGCACCAAAGCCGCTGCCACCAAGTCCACGAAAATTTGTTCTTGAAGGAAGCCCAGCTTCTCCGCTGAAGCCACCCTCTCCGCCGACGCCAACCCCTGAACCAACTCGTGGACCTGTTGGTGATCCGCCAGTTCCTGTGACATTAAATTGAGCGGAAAGTCAAACACTTTCAGGGTACACCTTTTTTGTTCGTGCTGAGAGGAACAACAGTGAGCATCTGTAGAGAACTTCGCCTTGGGCAAGTTCTCTAACAGTTTGGGTTGTGAAAAAAAAAACAAAGAGACCACAAGAGAAGACGATAAGACAGAGTACTCTGTCCCGTCACTTGATCTAGCAGTATGTGTGTTTTAACGCCTAAAAAAACATAATAGAAAGAGAATAACTAGCACGTGCGCCGACCGTATTGTCCTCCTATCATGCGGCGTCTTCACAAAGTTTTGAAAGGCCGAGACTGTATCCCATAATGTGGCGTGAAAAACCGTAAAACCGCTTGGCAGGTTGCACTGTGAAGTTTTCTTCGATATAGAGTGATTGTCAACGCAGTCGTAGTTGCCGAATTGATAGCAAGCCTCCCAAAACTCAGCGCTAGTGGCAAAGTATCATCATACGACGGTATTATATTGACAATCAATCTGACATCATTGCCACGAATATTGTTGTTAGTGGCTAGGTACATCTACATAAATATTGCTTAACCATCCCTCTCGCGAAAGCTCCTGCACCCGTGAGTCTAACGCGCATGCGCACCAAATAAGCACTGACTAATAGCAGCAACGATAAGCTGGTATGTCTCTCACTGTTGCACAAGTTGAACTTTATCGCTCTTGTACCCATAATGAAAGTTAACGCCTCTCCTTGATAATATATGCATGAGCTCATCAGGCGTGTCGTCAACAGCTAAAGTATCTAACTTAAGCTTCGTTTTCTGTCTGTGACGGATGAACTCACCTTCCTCTGCTGAATTTCCTTCGCCTCCGCGTCCACCGAAACCGGCACTGCCAAAACGACCACCGCTCATACCAGCTCCACCGAAACCGACCACTGCCGAAGTCGCTGCCCATGCCACTCAAACCCCGAAACATTGTTTCCGAAGGCTGCCCAGCTCTTCCGCTGATGCCACCCCGTGAACCATCTTCTGGGCCTGGTGATCCTCCAGGTCCTGTTAAAAGGAATTCGAGGCGGTATAAGAAGCACTTTAGCTGCAAGCTGTCGACTCGATCTGCAAAGAAACAAGAAGACGCAGTAGAAGTTGTTACGTGCCCAAAGAACAGCATTCCATTTCTGCAAGTTGTCAAGTTTTCTACGTGCGGCGACTGCGCAGTTCGTTTGAGTTCACTTCTTTTTATCTTTATTTTGTTGTTGTTTTTCTAATAAACCTTAAGTTGCGAGTAAGCTCTCGTTGTGTACCCTTTCTTCGTCCGTGTTGTTTGCGCTGGCTTATTCATAGTAGAGCATGGCACCGCAAGAATTTTTCAAATTGGTTCATTGCAAGGAGAGGCAAAAATTATGTTGAACTGGCGTGCAACTGTGATATGAGGAGGCTACCTTCGCATCCTGGCCACTTGTCCTGTCTAGCCTTCGCAAGCCTTTGCTCCTTCCTTGCCCTCTCCCATGCCGGAGCCAGAGGATCACGTAACATACACCCACCATGACGTCACGCATACGTCACGATGCATGGGTGAGACGCGCCCTCCTCCTTTCTCTGCAGTTTTTGCTGCACTTGAGTGCCTTCATGTCCTCCTGGCACGTCACTCTCTGCGGCGGGCGAGGAGGACGTGGGAGCTCTCTTTGGTGCGCGGCGCAGCATTTTTACTTACGTAACTCCACGTTTACCTACGTCATCGCCCCATCTTGGATTGCGGCGGCCGCGAAGGGAAGAGCAGATTACGTTCACCTTGAAGTTGGAGCTTTTTCTGCGGCGTGTCGCGATGCCACTCTAGGCAGACACGATCGTGAGCGCGCAATGTAAGTATGGCGCTTGTCAGCTCGAAGTGGCCAGACCTGGTGAGGGGCCCTTTAAGCTTTATGTGATAGGCCATATATTAGAACAAGTTAAGAGTCAGAAGTTCCTAGGTGTCTGGTTTCAAGAGGACTTATCTTGGAATGAGCATATAGCGAAGTTAATGTCAGAACTTAGTAAAAGTATTGGATGCTTATACAGGTTAAGTTCTCTCATACCACTGTGGCTAAAAAATTCACTTTATTACATTCTCTTCTACTCACGACTTTCTTATTGCGCGCTTGTGTGGGGGACTACAACACTAACGAACTATTCTAAATTGGTTATTTTGCAAAACAGGGTCCTGAGAATCTTTGAGGATTTTCGTGGTCCTATACGTGACTTGCGGACAGAACCGCTATTTTCGAAATTTAGTATGCTCAAAGCGAGCCAGATTTTCTATTTTAAGTTATTTCAGTACATAAAACGCAATAGAATCTATCATTCGCAGGATCCTCGTGGTTCTCTGTATGATTTTCGTACTTATGCTAGAAGGACTCCAAAGACTCGAACGATCTACGGACGGCAACACACATCTTTCCAGGTACCCACCTTTTTAAACAAAATCGACAGCCTTCTAGATATAAATTGCACAGTTTCTAAGCAAATGATCAGGATAGTACTGATTGAAAACAACATCGAATTTTCTTGACTACTGTTTTTGTTTCCTGTTTGCCCATATTGTATCTCATGTTTTTTTGTTTGTTTTTTTCTGGTACAAATACTACACCGCACGACAATTTCTAATCGTATATTTGTGTACGTTTTCCCCGAGGATCCCTGTGTATTTTTTTATTATTTGTCGTTTCTGTATGCTTTATGTAATTGCGATGAGTACTCGCAACTAATGTCAAATTGGTATGTTGAACATTACGATTGTAGTGTATACATTTCCATACTAGAAATAATGCTTTATTATTTGCTGTATTTGTTACATTATTTTGCACATGTACCTCTTTTATTTTTTCTTTCATTCCTATTATTTGTATCCTGCAAAGTGCTTATGACGCCCTGCGTGCCTCACTGAACCTGGAGCAAAGGCCCTTTGTCAGGCTTTTAAGCCTTTTGCCTTCGCTCCATTTTCTGTACTTGCACAGAAAGAAACAAATAAAGAAAGAAAGAAAGGAAGGAAAAGCCGCAAAACGACGCATCATTCTGCGTTAATATTTTATTAAATATACAGGGATTCCTGAAGAAGCCATATTTTTAGTTTTTATCACACCTATCCCAAAAATTGGCCCCTAATTCAACTGTTACATTCTTTGTAACATTTGAAGGCGAAAGCCCCCTGCACACTTGGTAATGCACTTACACAAGTGCACCATCAGAAGCCCCAACGACGGGGAACTGCTTCGAGCTGTCCAGAGAGCCCACGATGCGGCGGTAAGATTTAGCCTGACAGTCTGAGCATGTAAAGAGCCCACTGCGCGCTAGTCGCGTCTCTCAGGATCTAAGAAAAGTTTTGCCAACTAACTAACTATTGGGGGGCATGATTTCCTGCAATACATAATGAGCCTCTGTACGAAAGAGTCGCTATATATTAGACGTTCCTGATCAATTACAATGTTCCTCCCCAATGCACTGCATAGTTCAGCGATTCAGGTGGTGTTACACTGCCCCCGAGATCGGCCCACCTTTGACCGGTCGACAATAACAATTGATGACGTCACCATGTGACGTCACGATAATGTAAGAAATCTTGACTATCTGTGACAAATGACGCCAGGCGATGGCGTTATAATGTGACGTTATCGTTCGCTTGGAGGAGGCCACGTGGGTTTTCAACAAAGCCTCGTGAGACTTTACGGTCCCTCTGAGTCTCGCGCAAATCTCATGGACCTGAGCGGCAGCATAGCCACTTAAGGCTTTCATCTTAAATCTTTAAAGAAAATTGGGGCAGGTGCGCACTGGTGGTTCGAAGGCTCAGGAAGCGGCGGACTTAGTGGTCCTCGCTATTACCTTTCCCTCCTCTCACCCTCACTTGTCTTTCTCACCATCTTTCTATACTGTGCTCTACGTGCCTATGTTATATTTTACCCTCTCCCCTCCTCCTCACCCTCACCTCCCTTTCCCACGCCCTTGCTATACTATGCTATACATCACTATTCTATGCTTTCGTTCTCTTTTTCTCTCCATCATTTCTTCCTTCTCTCGCCCATCACATGGTTTCCATAAATGCTTGTTCATGCTACCGTGCTGGGGTAGCCGAGGTGGGTGACCGTTGGTATCACAGTTGGAATGCCGCCTCACCAAAAAAAATTATTTTGTTGTATTTTTTATTCTCCCCCTCCTCTCCACTTCGCTGATCAGGGTTTTCGTTTCCCGGCTCCATGCCTCAGAACTCCTCGTTTTACATGGTTTTACTCTCTCCCACCCAAGACTCCAACCTCCTTCCCCACAGCTCTCCACCACTGTCCTTCGCTCCGCTCTCTCCCTTCACTGTCTTCACTTTCCCTCGCCCCTGCCGCACTCGGTAGTGTGGCTTGCCCGTTTCCTGTGCCACATGCATACCCGCCCGAGTTCTTGCGAACGAAGCCGGCCGCACCACGAACTTAAACCATTCCGCGGTTAAAACTAGTGCTTGTAACCTTAGTTTCTTATCACTGACAGGCAGGTGCTCACATGCGTCGCATACAGGTCGAAGTAGTGTAGTCGGCTTTAGCATTGTTGTCGTGCAAATTGCGTGCCAGTGAGGCGTTTATAACATTACAGCGATGTCACATTGCTTTATGGTAAAATATACGAAGCAATTCTGTGAAGCATATATGAGGTGTAGTGAAACATCAAAACATCTCAAGAGTCTTTTGCTAAAAGGCCTCCGCCGTCATGAGTATTAGGAAAATGCTTATACTGTATACCGAAATGCACGAATAGCCGACCTTATTTACGCTAATTCATATGGCTCAAAGATTTACTTTTGTGTTCACTCGATAGTTTCCGTTCTGTTTCAGTGCTCGTTGTGTATCCTAAGAAAAATGATAACATCTCCTTTAATAAATATTCCTATATACCAACCTCCGAAACCACCACCACCTGACCCATATGCGCCATCCGAGCCTTCACCGGGAAAACCTCCAGCGCCTTCACCTGCATGTGCAATGGTGTTGGTGTATATAAGGATCACGTCTATCACTAGAAAACAGTGGCAATATTTGTGTTGCTAACAGTACGAAGACCTAAACACCAATGTGCAATGATTTAGACCAATTGGTTAACAATGCGTAAAAATACAAATGACAACAAACCGCACGAATTGTTCCAGAAAGAGAAACAAAAATGCTCATCGTCAATGCATAAAGGCATGTTCTCGTAGGTGATAACTTAAAATAGAAGCTCACAACTGAGGACCCTGTTGACTGGTCATCAGAGCTAACCAGTTTGTACTTTCTTCAAGTCCACAGAGTAGTCACTATATTATGGAGCTATATCGATCAATGGTGAAAATTAGATTATGCATCATTATTTGGAAAAGGTACTTAGGTATGTAGAAAAGCTGCTGACGGCAGCTTTTAGCTCCGCATGACGTTTCTAGTATGTACCAGAAAAATAATAATCTTGAATAAAGGTGAAATTTCAAAGCTTGGATCCAACAAAAGACGAGCTTTTTTTTTCTTTCAGCATTCCTGGTTGTGTTAGTTTTCGTGCATATAAAACGACGAACGCTCGTTTCCATTATTCCTCAAATACATAGATCTTCAATGAGCATTTATTCCTACTATTGCCACTTTGGGCCATATCTTTTCACTGCGCCCTTTATGTACTTCATTCGTGTACCTTATCGGCATCAGTACTCCCTATTTCTGCATTTTTTTGTTTGACCATGTGCGTAAACTGTTTCGAGTCACCTGACGTTGTGGTTCAGTAGTTATGGTTAGTGGATAGGCGTAAGCAGTGCCTATCGATTTACAGTTACTTGTAACTTACGCAACCCTTTTTCAACACATGACTCTAAAGTTCGTCATCGCGTATTTGCATTTGCATGTGCACAAAGATCTTCGAACTTCTTAATGGCTAAAGCATTTTAAATGCACCAGCTACCAACCTTCCATACCACCACCACTTCGGCCCGATTCGGAGCCACTCGAGCCTCCGGTAAATTCAGGTAGGCCAGCTTCACCACTGCCACCTGCACCAAGTCATGTTATGGAATTTATGCGCGTCTGTACAATAACCACCGACACTTATTTCCTGCATATATTAGGACGAAAGCCTTGCCGGAGTAACCTTATAGAATTTATATTTATTTGATTTTACATTTGTTCAGTCATAGCAAAAGTTCAATCTGCTTAATTGCATGCATTACCACTAGTGGTGTCACCAAAAAAGTATTTGTAAACAATACCGACCAATACACGTCACGGACTGTCACCATAAGTCGTCTTAGCGTGAGTTAAGGGAGCCCAGAAATATTTAACTCTGTCTACTGAAGTTCTTTTTTCTTTTCTACGAAATTTCTTATGCTACTTTCCTGAACTACCATTGCACCTATATTTGCACTCATTGTTCTTTTCGTGGCACTGGTCATGGGCAAAGGAGAATGCACAGAACAAAGACGGAATGAAAGGACAACAGAAACGCGTACAGGTCTAGAAACTACACATAACGTCTCTGTTTTTTCCCAACCTCCCATGCCGCCACTCCATGGTCTTCCTGGGGGAGCACCGGGGCCCATGGGAGCGCCCATATTTGGCGGACCATTCATTCCGGGGCCACCACCTGGACCATTGCGCATTCCAAATTCTGGAAACAGAAAAAAAAATATCTCGCAGTTCGAGTGGCTAGAATGGATGTCTTTGAATGTTCAGACGGGAAATATTTACCACTAAACATTCGAACTGTTAGAGCAAATGACTGACCCGTACACGTATAGGAGAACATACATTTGGGAAAGTTGGTAATGGTTCATTTTTAAAGCAGCACAGCAACACAAGGACGAAGAAAGATACAATGGGACGGGACACAATGGGACAGCGCCCATCCCGATATATTTTACTTCGTGCTCGTGCTGCTGCACTGTTTTCAAAATGAACCATGCACGTAATGCCGAAACACTCTCCCTATCTTACATTAACGACCAATTAGGAGCGCACAACAAAAAACGCACATCATCGTAATATTATCATGCCCACAAACTGCATCCACTGTGGCTGGTGTTCCAAACACTGTAGCGACTACACGCATTTTTGCTTAGCGATATTCGTACTCCAATTGAAACTATGATTTTCGGAGCGCTAGTTCTTATGCTTCAAAGAAATCTAACATAACCGCTGAGTAATCTAATAATTGTTGAGGTTTTACGTCCCAAAACCACGATATGATTGAGGGACGCCGTAGTTGAGGGCTCCGCAAATTTCTACCACTTGCGTTTCTTAAACGTGCACCTACATATAAATACAGGAACCTCTAGCACACCGCTTCCATCGAAATCTGCCACGGCCGTGATCCAATCCCGCGACCTCCAGGGCAGCAGGCAAGCGCCATAACCACTAGACCACCGTGGCGGGTAGGTTGAGCAGGTTCATTGTAACTGTGTGCTTCGTGTTAAAGAGACCCTGACTGCTCACGGCAAGGTCATGAGACTTGCACTGGCGGTCTTGAAGGCCCTGGCGGCATCAACATGTAGTAATTAGACCTGACAGCTGTCGAAGAATTAGGTGCATTTCTGTTTCTGCATGAAACTCCTTTTAGCACGTTTTAGAACATTGCAGTGCGCATTTAAATGTCAACATAGAAAACAGCAACACAAATATTATTCACAGCATGCGCACGTCAAAACATGCGAAAGCTTGTACTTGGTCGCGCAAGGCTTGTGACATAGCGCAGCTGGTCGATTTCATGGTGTTTCGTGGCTGCCACTAGGTTGAACTTGGCGCGTCGGCACCGGTGGTAGAATCACGAGCACGGCGCCCCTCGTATTCGGCTTTCCGGTCGGCTGGATCCTGATGTAGAGCGCGCATACGCGCACCGTCCCACTCATTATGATCGGCATAGGTCAGCAAGAAAATTAGAGCTCACTCAGACTCACTCAAGAAATAGATTTCGCTCTGAGGGCTCCCTCGGGCTCACATTGACCAAACTTTACCTCATACGGACTCACTCGGACTCCCGGCTTCACCTGAGTCTGAGTGGGCCTGAGTGAGTCGACTCATGAGTTCGTTGGAGTAAAATTAGCGTTTTCGATCCTGGTGTCAATCCTCTTTAGCGCCAATATCTCGCATAATCAATGCTCTACGATACGCCTTTTGATCTTGTACCTTCAAGTATACGAGCTATCATCATATATCATATATCATCAGTATCATATATCAATGCAGTAAGAAGTTTTTTTATGAAATACGCGACGCACATGAGTTATTTTATCAAGAACTTCCCATGAAAGAGTTTGAGGGCGGAGGGCATAGCACCCCTTCTCCTAACTCACGCCTCTCATCAATAAATATTGAGGTGACGCATGAACGCCAGTGTGCCGAGACATGTGTGAAGAGACTTCAGTATAAACGTAAGCCAATATCAGGCTGATAGTAATGCTGACGATGAGTCGATAGGACCATATAAGTCGGCAACAAAAGGTGGAGCTCGCTTGGACTCACTAAAGAAATTTATTTTGCGCTTAGGGCTCACTCGGACTCACACTCACCAATATGTTCCTCAACTGGACTCACTCCGACTCAAATTCATTAAAATTTTCTTCAACCTAACTCACTCGGAATCAAGCTCACCAAAATATTACTCACCCGGACTTACTCAGACTCATGTCCCGATCTGAGTCTCAATGATGATAGTAATAATAATAATAATAATAATAATAATAATAATAATAATAATAATATCTGGAGTTCAACGTCCCAAAACCACGATATAATTATGAGAGATGCCGTAGTGGAGTGCTCCGGAAATTTCGACCACCTGGGGTTCTTTAACGTGCACCTAAATCGAAGTAAACGGGCCTCAAACATTTTCGCTTCCATCGAAAATACAGCCGCCGCTGCCGGGATTCGATCCCGCGACCTTCGGGTCAGCAGCCGAGCGCCATATCCACAAGACCACCGTGGCGGGGCCTGAGTCTGAGTGAGTTTGCCGACCTATGGTTATCGGTAATATGTTCTATTCGTCTTTTTCTCCATTTCCTTGGCCGTGTAATCTCCATCTGCTCGTTGCCGCCGTTCTCGTACTGCGACAAGCCTCGCTTCACGATGCGCTGCTTCTTCTTCAGGGGTACGTACTTTCTTTGCACGTCCCATGGCTGTATCAGATCAAGCAGCGGCAGCGCGGCGGGACTCGGGTGCGCGAGGTTTCTCCATCGCTCGGCGTGGCTTAGCGGTAGCAGCTGCGTGGTTGTCGCTACTGCGCATGCGCGGCTTGGCACGGCATCACGATGTTATTTATGCCAGGTTTTGTAGCAGCTGCGCCGTCACTGGTTGCCATGGCTTCGGCGTGGCTAGCTTTTCGCGAAACGCGCACTTTTTACGGCTGGTTTAATTAAACAGCTTCGTCCTTCAAGTGGCACCGTCTCCAACGAAGCCTGTTGGAATCTACGTGCAGCGAAGCTTCCTTTTGTAGCATGTGGAAGTTGCTCTTGCTCAGAGAGACGCTTCATTTCCTACACTTTGTGTTGTTCAGTCATCTTTCGTTTAAATGCCATGTTGAAAAAAATCTAATGTGTTGTACCTTTCAACTTGATTAACCTTACAGGGTTTCGAAGAGGCGCGGTAGTTTTATGCGCCACTTGATTGGTGTACCCTGCCTCCCTCGGAGGCGCATGTGGCAGAGCTATCGAGCTCAATCTCTTAAGAGATATTTTAGGGGCAAATAGTTTGTATCCCATTAGTATGCTGTGTAACAATAGCAACGCTTTTGGGGGCATGTGATCAAGTGCTGCAAATAACAGAAATTTCTCATTGCACTTTGATATGGATTTATTCTTCTCATGGCTGTTGGGTGCTGCAGGATATAAAAAATCACAGCATATCCACGGAGTGAATGATGATGAGTGGGCGAAGCTGCGGAGGTTCATCGGTAAACCGTGAATCTTCCGTGAATTCTGCCCAGTACATCATCACCGACGTGAGATCGGGCGCGTTTATACTAAAGGTTCGATGAGTTATGACGACTTGCAGCTCACTTTAATTTTACATGTACGCTGTGAATTTTCATTGTTTAGGAAACCATTGCTTTAGAAAACATCTGGCGTCTTTCGTTAAGCAGCTGGCGTCTTTTCGTTTTACTTTAGAAACATCTGGCGTTCTTTCGTTTTGCTTTTACAAAACATCTGGCGTCTTTCGTTGGTTTATTTCATCAATCAACGGCGTTTTGAACAAAATTTTTATTGTTTAATCACGCACAGGAGAAATCTCGCCAGGCACTACCTTGGAGGTAAACAATGGCTGCTAATGGGAATGAGAGACAGAAGAAGTCGGCTTTTAGCTAACACTTACACTTCTATTTCTACTAACGTTTCCTACTGGAACATGCCAATGGCTGCTAATGGGGAATGAGAGACAGAAGAATTCGGCTTTTAGTTAACGCGCACGCTGCGAATTTTTTATTGTTCAACAACGCACAGGAAAAATCTCCCACCGGCACCACCTTTTAGGTCAAAGCGTAAGACTGGTTACGCACTACGACTACTACGACTACGAGGGACGAACGGGTGCCGCCTTAAGGAGCTTCGCCCCTAAAGAACGCGCGCTGATCGGTTTTAGTCATACATATATGTGACAAACGTTATGAAATAACGAATTTTGATCTCGCAGAAAAGCTTCAAATTATATTTTTAATGGTTCCTTACCGGAGTTCTCGGATGAACTTCCACCACCTCCTCCGGTGAATTCCATATTTCCTGGGGGTTCATCCATAACGCCGTTGGGTGGTCCATTCCTAAAATTCCTTATGGGTCTTACACCGTAGCCAAGAATCTCAATTTCGTCACCTGCAACTTAGAAGAATGAAAAGGGTACAAGAATAGCGCAATCAAGTATTCATAAGCATATTGTAAATATTATACCATGGAAGCGTCCACATTTGGAAGAAGAATCATCAAAATGAGAACATTCTCAGTTAGTCGCAGCTAGCACGAAGCTATAAACAGCGAACTCTATTTTTTTTAACGGCGAAGCTCTTTACCAAATCGTTTGTTGTCCGACGAACCAAGAACCTCCCGTGTACTTAGATTTAGGTGCACGTTAAAGAACCCCAGGTGGTCGAAATTTCCGGAGCCCTCCACTACGGCGTCTCTCATAATCAAATCGTGGTTTTGGGACGTTAAACCCCAGATATTATTATATAATATTATTATTGAACCAAGAAACTATCATCACCATAAACGGGTCTGTGCCACAGAAATTGCGTTAATCCTACTACTCACCACTGGCCCACTAAAAATGAAGGCTAAAACTATCATCATCTTTAACGGGCATGTGCCTCAGATACTGGGTAAATTCCACTACTCGCAACTGGTCCACTGGAAATTAGGAAAGCGACAGTTAGCCCAACAGATGTGCAAGAGACATTACTTAAATCCCACTACTCACCACTGGTCTACAAAAAATTAATAATGGAACAGTTAGCACATTAAGAAATGGTTTCGAAGCGACGGCGACGAGCCGAAGACCCCGAGTTCGTACAACGAGAGATTACAAGGTAGCAGCAAAGGCAGCGGCGGCTGCGAGAAGACCCCTAAGCCATGGATGGCTTACACCATCGAAGACGTGCCCGTAGATCTATGAGAGGTGCGAAGCTTGGTTTCAGCGCGAATGTCTATTTCTAGAGTTTGGACATCCGTAACGTGTCTGTGACTGTCTGTGGTTTAACTCGAACCTCTCTTCGCTGAGAATCAAATCATCATCTTTAACGGGTATGTGCCGCAGAAATTGAGTAAATTCCACTACTCGCAAGTGGTCCACTAGAAATGAAGAAGGCGACAGTTAGCCAAACAAATGTGCAACAGACATTGGTTAAACCCACTACTAACCACTGGTCTACTAAAAATTAAGAATGTAACAGTCAGCCCAACAACGAAAAGGCATCGAAGCGACGGCGACGAGCCGAACACCCCGAGAGAGAAATATTTTAATGAAAAGCTGGAGACGTTTGCCTGGCTATTCGCCTGACATGCTACTACAGGTGCTCCAGGGTGATGATTATGATATATACACTGATAACCACACATACATACATAGACTACACTGTTTACAAAGTTTCGGTCAGGCTTGTGGCGCGCAAGAAAGTCTGCAGCGCTTTCGTTGCCCGTAACGCACAGGTGCTGTTTTGCCATGGGCCCAGAATGTGCCGCCGTTTTAAACACGAGTCCTGTTGAAGGTGCAAAGCCGCCTTCAGAGATCATCTTTCTGTTGCGTATCGCCTGCATTAGCAGAAAACGTGTTTCAGGTCTTCTAGGAGTTCGTAAAACGAGAGAATACAAGGTAACGGCAAAGGCAACGGCGGCTGCGAGAAGACCCCTAAGCCATCGATGGCCTACACCAACGACGACGCGCCTGTAGGTCTATGAGAGGTGCGAAGCTTGGTTTCAGCACGAGTTTCTATCTCTGGAGTTTGGACATCCGTAACGTGTCTGTGACACTCTGTGGTTTAACTCGAACCTTCTACGCTGAAAATCAACGTAACAACAACCTAGAAGCAACCTAGAAACCACCTGCATCTCCTAGCTAAGACCTCAACGTAGAAGAAACGAAATTAGACTTCAGAATCGCCCACTTTCGTTGTTTCCAGCCTTGCACGGGTTAGTGCAAACTGTGCCATTTTTTTCTTCAGACAACCGTTTTACTGTTACGCTATATCGTGTTTCCGCGTGCACGTAAATGTAAATGGGCATGAAATATATATAAAACTATGAAATTATTTCATACCAAAAAGAATCGTACTGCTTGTGCCAAAGCGATCCACACAACTTACGCCTATAAAGTCACGACCTTCACGACAGCTTCAGTTTACAGAAACTACATCTAATGCACAGTGATATCCGCTCGTCTAAGAAGCCCGAAGTGCACGAAATATCCCGAATGGAAATCGTTTTGCGATCTGTACTTCAACAGAGCCTGTCCCTGCAGTTCTCTCTTTGCATGTGTTTGTGTGTTCGCACACACCTTGCCGGCGTAAAAACTTGATGGTCACACAGTTCTCAGTTATTCATATATCGGTGTGATAACTTGAACATTACGACATATCTTGGAGCAGCGCTGTAGACAGAAATAGTAGCACAGGACCGTAGCATCAGAAACTTTTTATTCCGGAATCTTCAACTTGATTCATTTTCATAAAAACTGTGAAGGACACATTCCACTCAACCAATAGACTGCGAGCTATGGCTCGCACGGATGTGCTCCGTGAACAAATCAGGCCAGTCGCTTTAGTTCCAACAACCTTTGTAGCATACCTTTTAAGTACCTGACACCAACGATAGGGAAAAAATTGTTAGGTACTACTTTCCAAGTGCTTGCGTATTTATTTAAGTCGCAACTGCGAACTGTGCGATAGAAACATCTGCAACACCGTTACTTCATTCCTAGATGTGTATTGAAAATAATGTACTATCGTGAGCAATATGAGCTCGAACGCGCGAGCGCATGGCGAATAGCCTCGAACCCTACATCGGCTGATTCGCAGCGGCCACTGTCGGAAACAAAGTGGAAAGGGCGCCGCGCTTCCGCTAGCTGTTGACACTCCCGCCTCAATATCGTTGCTGCAGAAACGGCAGCTGAGATCGTGTCAGGGACCGCTAGCGGTGATATCAATTCACATCAGCGAGCACAGCCACATCCAATGATCCACCAGGCTATGCAGCTGCATAGATATCGGCTGTGACGTAGCCTGCCGTGATGCACAGGCCATACTTGTATTATATCTAGGTGGTGTTGGCTGAGCATTTTGATACGCCTCGCTTATTTATTATTGTTTTTCGTGCTATCTTTTTTTGCGTTTTCACTGCTAGCGGCCGATGGCACGCAGTCAGCTGCCGTTTCGCAGCAACGCTAGCGAAGCGGGTCTGCCGACAGTCAACGGAAGAGCGCCCCTGCTTTCCCCTCCGGTTTCGGCAGCGCCGTCCACGTATTTTTATTTGTAAATACTACAATCCCTGTTTGGGATTTTCGTAGGGTGGGAAGTTGAACAATACATGATATGTTACGACGAGATTCATGAAAGAGGTGGTAGGTGCAACCGGCTCACATATTTCGCGCGACCAAAAACAGAAAATGGGTTGATAAGAAAGGAAACGCAGTTACACATCTGTACATATACGTGCACATGCATATAAAGTATAATGCATAGCAATCCTCAATTTAATTACATACTCATAGCAACAAAATAGGAAATGTAAGTAAAATAAAATAATAGGTAAATAACAAGGCAAAATACACACGTAGGCGTTTGAAGATTAAAATATATCGTCGAACTAAATACACATGAAAGCAGGTTCACAAACTTGAAGTAAAACTTTGCAACGAAGGCTGAGACACTTGTTCATTTGTTAGTAAATTCCAGTCATTCACCGTCCTTGGAAAAAAAGAGTATTTATATGAGTTATTTCGTATGTGATGCGGCGTTAGCGTTCTATCATGCCGTTGTCTTGTGCTGTATCTTGAGGTGAGTGGCGTAACAGAATATGCGTCGACCTTAACATGCCCCATTAATATTTGGTAGAGAAACTTCAAACGTGAATGACGGTTTCTAGTGGAGAGAGGCTGCAGATCAGCTCTGATTAACAGGTCACTTACTGAAGAACGGTCGTAACGGTTATATATAAAACGAACTGCTCTTTTTTTAATCATTTGTAATTTATCAATATTCGTTTTAGTATATGGGTCCCAGATAACGGCAGCATAGTCTAACCTGGGCAGAATAACAGATTTATACGCAAGGAGACGCACAGTAGGGGTGGATAGTTTCAGTGCTCTGCGAAGAAAAAATAGTTTACGTTGTGCGTGAGCTATGACTTGGTCGATGTGTTTATTCCACCGGAGATCACTCGCTATCAAAAATCCTAAGTATTTGTATTCGGTTACCTCGGTAAGGTAATTGTTGTTGTAGCCGTAATAATAGGTTAGAGGCGTTTTCTTGTGAGTAATTTTCATTGCTACTGTTTTTTCAAGATTAAGACACATCTGCCAACTCTCGCACCATGACACAACCTTTTCAAAAGCTTGATTTAGAAGCAGTTGGTCAGTCGTGGTTTTGATCTCGCGGTACAGAATGCAGTCATCGGCGTAAAGTTTAATTTTTACAGGGATGCCATCAACTATGTCATTTATAAAAATAAGGAAGAAAAGTGGTCCAAGGACCGAACCCTGCGGGACACCAGAAGACACGGAAACTCTACCTGAACAATGTTGGTTAAAAGAAACAATTTGTTGCCGACCAGTTATGTATGACGAAATCCAAGATAATAGTTTAGGGTTTTGAAGTACTGAATTTAATTTATACAGTAGTTTGTTGAGAAACCGTGTCGAAGGCTTTACGAAAGTCTAGAAAGATAGCGTCAGTTTGATTGCCGTTGTTAATAGATACTGCAAAATCATGTATAGTTTCTACTAATTGAGTTTGTGTAGAAAAGCCCCTGCGAAAGCCATGTTGTCCTTTGGTGAAGAAGTTTTGTTCCTCGAGAAATTCTGAAATGTGTTTGTGCATTATATGTTCCATCAGCTTGCAAGACGTTGAGATTAATGATATGGGACGGTAATTTTTAACGGAGCTTTTTTTCCCACTTTTGTGTAGTGGTATAATCTTGGCTATTTTCCAATCTTTAGGAACCTCGCCCTCCTCTAAGGATTTCGAAAACAATACGTGAAGGTACTTTGCCATCCACTCCGCATACCGCATATCGCGCTATCTCGGTTTTGAGGCTTTTCGCCACGCGCTCGCGTGTTCGAGATCATATTGCTCACGATAGTACAACGTTATTTTCTCGCTTGTATACATGGATGGTTTTTTTTGACATTACGGGGAAGAGGAACAATGCGAAGCACACCAGTTTAGAAGTACGGAAACACAGGTAAAAGTGAACTGAGGAAGCGAAAGAATGACGCACATAAGCGCTGCCTAGCAACTCACTGCTGGTTGGCCGCCCTGATAATGTGACGCGTACCTTTGACACACTCACAGCCTTATAATCTTGTGAATATAGGGGGCGCGTGTTTCTGACGCTACATTTAACATACAGAATATATATATATATATATATATATATATATATATATATATATATATATATATATATATATATATATATATATATATATATCGCTGTATTCATGTGGGAGGTAGTGGTAGTGGCCAAGTACTACACCAGGGTGGCCAATCCTGCTCTGGTGAGGGAGTGCATTGCTGGCTGTGGTCGCCAGTGAGGCGGCACCCCAGGCCTTTTTACACAATTCCATCATCACGCGGATTTTTTTTTATTCCGGTTGGGAATTGTCCGGCACCGGGATTCGAACCACCGACCTCTTGCATGTGAAGCTTATGCTCTACCACTACGCCATCGCTGTGAATATATATATATATATATATATATATATATATATATATATATATATATTATATATATATATATATATATATATATATATATATATATATGAATAAAAAGAAGTCACTCATTCACGCTTTCAACAACGCTCATCCGTCCATTTCATTCTCTCATACCTACTCAGGACAAGCTATTAACTTTCTTGATGTAACAGTGACAATGTGTGACGGCCAGCTTGCAACTAAAGTTTACAGAAAGCCAACTGATACTCAACAGTACCTTCATTTCAATAGCAACCATGTCAAGCACTCTAAAACCAGCATACCCTATAGCCAGGCCCTTCGTTTTAAAAGAATATGCTCCCAACAAACTGATTTTAATTCCAATTGTGCGCAGCTTCGTAGTGCTTTATCAAAACAGAAATACCCTTCCAAGATTATTGATGACGCCATCAAAAGGGCAAGTAACCAGGACCGCAAATCCCTTTTAAGCACCGAAAATAAACAGCCGGTTTTCTCCTACACTAACCATGTTCTAACTTATTCCGCGCCTGCGCAGCACGTAAATGCCGTTTTAAGAGAGCACCATAACATACTTCTACAAAGCGAACGACTGAAATCAATTTTCCCAGAACCTCCGCGTGTGACGTACAGAAGAGCCCAAAATCTGCGTGACCTACTCACGTCGTCAAAAAGTGCACGCAACAAACCTACTGGCTGCCGTCCTTGCAACAAACCTCGTTGCAAAGTCTGCCACCATATGACCACTTCACTTATCGCAAACAGCACCGCATCTAACTTCAGCGTCAAAATAAATGGTGGCTATAACTGCGACACGCGTAATGTAGTTTACCTTCTGGAATGCTCAATCTGCAAAATGCAATACGTAGGCGAAACCGAAACACCCTTCCGATATCGGTTTAACAATCACAAGGCTCATATCTCTTCACTTCCTCACCTTCCAATATCAAAGCATGCTAACGCAATGGGCCACTCATTTGACAACATTAGAGCCACGATTCTAGAGTCTGGCTTCCGAACGCATCATGACAGGGAAGTTCGCGAATCATTTTTCATCTTTAAGTTCAATACAATCGCAGGCGGTTTTGAATGAGAGTGCAGGGAAACTTAGTGTCTTGCATCAGTGACCGCTGTAGATGTTATTCCTTGTACCACCTGTAATCCTTATGCACGTGTCGTGACTAGTGAATTGATTGCTTGTAAGTAGGATGTGATACGGGGCCCCAATATATATTTCATGTCTGATTGTTGCACTTGCTTTTATGATGTTTGCGCTCACGCGATCATTGCAAGCGAAACGTATGCGCTTATATGCTGTAGCACCACTGTCACTTCTGTTATTCTGACGAAGGCCGGTCCCACGGCCGAAACGTAAAGAAACCATTCTGTTTTTCGACGTGTGTCTTCTTTTTATTCATACTATTTACCGACGTCCAAGAAGTTATTCGCTGCAATTATATAATATATATATATATATATATATATATATATATATATATATATATATATATATATATATATATATATATATATATATATATATATTGACACAGATAAACCCATGTGGCCGTGGCGCTCGTGTTCGCCAATCTTTCTCTTCCGCAGTCCTTCCCTCACCTCTTTTCCACACTTCTGTGCTTCGCGCTGCTCATCTTCATCATGAACGTAAACCAACTCGCCCACATCGCTGTTCTTAGGCTCGTTCACACCAACGGCGGAGCGGCCAAAGCGGGCGAGCGGAAAGCGGAGAAAACCTCCTCTCCAGGCAGGCGAAAGCGGGCGGAAAGCGAGGCTCCGAGCCGCATCGCTCGGGGGCCGCTTTGTTTCGCCCGCCGAAGGTCTCCGCTCTGCTGCAGCCAATGAGAATGCCACGCGGCACTGGGCACTGGTGTAAATATCCGGTTGAGCTGTAAATGACGCGAAATCTGCGCGGCAGGCCCGGGTAGGGAGGGTGCACAAGTAGTGCCACGTGATGGCGACACGTGCGCGAAATCGCGAGATGTCCCGCCTCCTCAGCCGCGCGGGCAGCCGGGTGGGCCATGCGGTCTGAACAGGCATGCACTCTCGCCGCTTCGACTGCCTTGAAAATCCGCTTCGCCGCTTTGGCCGCTCCTGTCTTCGGTGTGAACGAGCCTTTATTCAGAGTCACGTCTTTCACGTATTAGATGCCCTGCGTCTTGCGTAAGGGCCTTTCTTTTTTATTTGATTTTTTCTTTCATTATACTTGACCTTCCAGAACGCATTCGCTACCACCAACGGTGTCGTCAGCGTAGAAATTCCTGCTGATTCCTGCTGATTGTATAGATCAAGAAGTCTGCGATATCTTTTCACCTAGGGAATCCCTACTTGGTACTGAATATGAACTTCCATTCACGTGGAAATGAAAGAAAATATATAAAGCTCACTAGAAAAAAACTTATTTAAGAAAAAACCCGCATACTGATTGTAAAGATTAAATCGTGATTTTCGCACTCTAACCAGCTTTCACTTAACTGGAACACTTCACGCTTTCGACAATAATTTCCCCTCACCACGTTGCCCTATTGCTTTGCTCCTCTTAATATGAAGAATGAATAATGCTACTGTTTGGTTCTTTAAATACTTCGGGGAGGGTTTTTATAGGAATGTTAATGATGCGCGTGACAAGATTCTTATGGATGTCAATTATCAGCCCTCCTTGCAGCTCCAAACACAGCCTCAGAAATAATGTGAACGCAAACAGCTTCAATGTTCTTAGTGTTGCTCGCGCCAGAGGGGGCAGTTAACGTTTGACTAAGGGCATATGACTTTACTCATTAGAATGACATTTACTGCATGAAAATTATTTCAGTATTTTACTGGTGCACGTAGCTGCCTAGATAACATACCTATTTCCTTTTGATAAATGAGGATCCTAGTGCCGGGATTAATAAAAGGCATTGACTGCCATTTCTTGCAGACGATGTAACCGTAGCCCTCACTCACTGCATAATATTACAAAGAGGCAAGCAGGACTACAAAAGTGTTGCTTATTCCCTTTATTGTGCAAGTACCTTGCACGACCAGCGTGTGATGCAACCAAATACAAGCACTTCTAATAAAAGGCGACTTCGAAGCGATCGCCTTGCAATGGTCTCTAGAACACGCGACGCTTAGTGCGAAATGCAACTAGTGTTGCGATGGCGTAAAGGGAAGATCCTACATGCAGAATGATGGAGTACTTACCATGAGAATACCTTGTCAATGATATCGTCAAGAGCACAAAGGCGCGTAGAGTTAATGATCTTGTCATACCGTCCTGGCCTTCCTGCATCTCGAAGAGTCAGGCAACCTGCGGATCTCTCTCCTCTTGGAGCGGACCCAGGGTGAGGTTCTTTGTGTTTACGGTTCAACCGCAGATTTGATGTCGACCAAGGCCAGCCGCGTCCTCGCTGCCTATTGTTCTTGTCAGACTGAGCAGCGGGCAAAAATGGACTCTCTCTAACTGGAAATACGTGGGCGAATGCTACATCATTCTCACCACAGCGTCGGCATGCAGCATGACAAAACTAACGTTCCTTCGTGACCAAAGCTGTGTCTGCGACTCCCACACGGCAAGAAAAAAAAAGTTTCGTGTCCCTTACACCAGGGTCAGCGTTGCGTAACCTTAAAATTAGTGCACAGGAAGGTAAAAACGAGGCAGAACATCGCCTGCTAGAATTTAAACTAACATGCTTCGCGTGCTGATGCGAAGGATTTTGAGCTTGTTGGTTACCGACTGATGTCGAAACAACTTAAAGGGACGGGCAGTGACGTTGTTCTGCCCCTTTGAGTTTTCCTAATTATGTGTTCCGACTATGTTTTTTTTTTCTTACAAGAAAGACGCTGAATGAATGCACCTTTCAGGGGATGTGCCTTAAAAGCACATGCCATGTTTGATTTTATTTATTTATTTATTTATTTATTTATTTATTTATTTATTTACTTACTTACCCTCAGGGCCAATACGGCATTTTAGAGGTTGGAGGTTACGTGCAAAGCGGGTTAATACAATGAACTGGAGTTAACGAAGCAAGCAACAGAAAATGTATACAAAAACAAATGGCACGTAAATGTACAATGTTTGCTACGTCGCTCATTAATAACTGGTGATCACCAATGGTGACCGTCGAGGCACGAAAGCGATGCCACTCATTTAAAGAGCGCGTTATAAATCAATCCAAGGCTTTGGATCGGCATGATGGAATGCCTACCGTATGAATATTATCTAGTCTGGGGAATACGTACGGAGGCGCAGATATAAATGTGTTGCGTAGTTGCGGGCTTAGCAAATAACTTATGAAAGAGGCACAGACGGAGCATTTTGCGACGTGATAACAATCAAATTGATAGCTCCCCTTACCAATTTTTTAGTCTCACGTTTGAGCTACTTCAGTAAACTCTATGTCATCAAAAAAAACATCTTTGTATCATAAAGAGCATTACATTTCGCTTCGTGCTTATTCCCACGTTATCAAGGAGAATGTTTACATAGGTCTTTACTTCATCAGTATTTGTTCGCTGCCCCCTGTATTTCTGTGGACCCCTGCAGAGCTCGCTAGTAAAACAATGCCCTTTGCCATACACAAGCTCAGTCATCCTCTATTTCGACATTTACCCATTACGCAAGCAAGGTAAATACAATTTTATTTACATTTTTCTAGCTCGCTTTTCCTGCCCCTAACACAAAGCCCGAACAATGGAGACAGTGGACCTTCTTCCTTCGGTGCTTCGTGAATTCCCACCGATTCTTTCCTCAATAAGAATACTGCAAACATTAAAAAAATCTTTAAATTGTTGCTTATCACGCAACAAAAGGAGACTCCAAGGTTTGTTTACGTGCATTGCTGCTCCAAATCAACGAATTGATGTTTCAGTTTTACCAGCCTGAAAAGTTTCGTGTGATTTTGTCCAGAAGCTGACTTTTCAGGGGAAAAAAAAGGTTATAGTTTTATAAACATATTTCATTCATCTCATGCCCGGCTTAGAACCACTCGAAGATATGTATACAGTTCATTTTGCAACGCTTGGTTTAATACTTCGAAATCTGTAGAGTCCCATGTGGTCGAAGTTGCAGCCTGAAAATGCAAACACGTCGTCATCTATTGCGTTCTCCTGCTCTGCTGCGCTCCTTACACAAGAAAAAGTGATAGATTCTCTGTCTCTGCCTACATATCATTGTAGGTCAGCACGGTTGCCGGCTACGGTTTTCCGTGCCTATTTTTATTCGCTCGTATGACTAAGTAATCGTGGAACCAGTTTGCAGTACAGGTAGCAAGGTTGTACACGTATGCATCTCTACTGGACCTCAGCGGTCTATTTTGCTTGATTCGCAGAAAGTGTGTTTATTTATTTATTTATTTATTTATTTATTTATTTATTTATTTATTTATTTATTAATTTATTTATTTCAACATACTGCCAGACTTGAAGGGCTATCGCAGAAGTGGAGGCAGAATACAAAAATTGCAATACAACATAAAATATACAGAACATGAAGATCAGTGGTTAGTAATGTGCAAAACTAATTCATCAAGCGGTAAAGATTTAAGATGGTCGGGTAGAGCATTCCCAATTTCAATAGTGCGGACAATAAAGCGTTATTCAAACGCATTTTTCGTCGATTAAAAGAAGACATGTTCAGCTCATGATGACGCCTGGTGGATGTTAGTTTAGCGGGTGGGATGTAGTTGCTGAGTAGAGGAAATCGTGGACAGTGAATGATAGTGTAAAGAAACTTCAACAATTCACCGTGACGACGAGAACAGAGACCAGTAATGTGAAGACTTTGAAGATGAGAACCAGGTGAAAAATACCTGTCGTAGCGGCGATATATAAAGCGTATTGCTTTCTTCTGGAGAGATTCTATTGTTCTGATGTCAGATATTTTGTGAGGGGTCCATATGACACAGCCATACTCTAGTATTGGACGAGCCAGGGTATTATATGTAAGTAGCCTTGTGTTTTTTGGGGGCGAACGTAGAGTACGTTCTAAGTACCCTAGCCTTCTAAGGGCACGGTTACACATGACTTCAATGTGATATGACCAAGACAGATTCTTAGTAAACGCAAGGCCTAGATATTTGTATTGAGACGCATTTTCTAGAGGCGATCCATTCAACAAATAATCAAAGGAAGAGGGAAGAAAACGTTTAGTAAATGACATGCCCCACCATGACATACGCAGGTGCGCATCATTAAAACATACAGACTAAAAAAAATAATCACCGGCTCAGTCTCAAGGTGACTCAATTACGGGCAGGGTTGCCAGGTCAAAAAGACGAAAAACATCCAATAAATAGGAAAAACTAGCCAAAGTGTAGCCAACTTGAGCCACGGGCAGTACATGTAGCTAAAAATAACCACGCGTGTGTGAAAACAAATGCGACAATGCCATTTAATAGGCTGAATGCAATAGCCTTTTGGTGGAAATGTGAGTATACGCAGAAAGAACCCTTGAAAATTGTATCTGCTGAGATCAGGAGCATAAATTGTTGACTTTAGAAATCATTCCGTACAGGATGACGAAGTTTCTTGCGCTGATGCAGAAATGACACTTTTTTTCACGCGTTTTGTATGACTCGCTCCCTACCAGCCTTGAAGCGACAATAAAAAACGAGAACTGCATGAATGTGCTCAACAACATGTGCTCAACATGTGCTCAATAGTTGTGCTCAACAGAATGTGCTCAACAGTTGCTGTAATTAAAGCGTAAGCTGTAGTCACTTCGCAACCGATTTTCGCTCGATGACGAAGCCCGAGCATTTAGCCTCTTTAAGCCTATGTTTACACAGAGCAGGTCCGGCGATATCGCCCTTCTGTCAATCCTCCGTACAAACAAAACCATTGAACATTACTTTTTACAATGCCACCGATATTCATTACTCAGAAAAGCTACCTCTTAGACTGGCAACGAATTGAAAACCTTTCTAAACGTGCTGCACCACGGAGCTCGTTGCATGCCGGACCAGGCATCTGGCCACGGTAAAGGACCATGTTGAATCCGATCCGGCGTCCCATGCCGCAGTTCTGTAGCGGTCCGCCCGATAGCCGCAGCCAATGACAATGCGGGAGACATGTGACATCACGCCGCTCGGGGCACCCGTGGTGCCGGTCCATTCTTCACCGGAACGATCACTTTGGCCAAGGCGAGCCAAGGTTCGAGACATTTACTGTCCATCGCCGCTCTTTGCGACTATAAACATTGACTTCAATTAGCTTGTGACGAGAAAGAAATCCCGATTTATTAAAGTGATGTTTGAAGTGTGTCATTTCTGCAACAGCGCACCCGTTTGCAAACCACTAGCGAGGTCGTGATCAACGATGTGGGGCCAATTTGCATGTAAAAAGCGATACCGGCCGCCTCGCCTCACTTGTTCGCTTCGATTCCACATTTGCTCTTCACGTCGAAGGCGTTGAGAAAACCAGTTTTATAGCTATGCGCGTGATGCGGGAGTATAAAGCTTAGCCGTGTTGGCAAAAAAATGAAAAGAAAAGCTCACGGGTCTCATGCATTCGCTTAAGACGACTCGAAGGCGAAAGCCTTCTTTTCTTCATCGTCAATGTTTTGATGCAGCCCCGCCACCCTTCGAAAGCTTTCTGCACCTAACGTGGTTTTGCACTGCCTCAAAGATCGGAGGCACCTCATCTGGTTTCGCATTGCCTCCGTGATCGCAACAGCTTTGACCGAGCTACAACGTGACGTCACCAATTTTGGTATCTGTGACGTCATCATGACGTCACATGGTGACGTCATAACGTGATCATTTTTTTGCATCACTCGTCCCCGGCGCCGCGGGACGCTGACTCCGACAGTCAAATTTCGCCTTTGATGAGGCACTTAAGGCTCTCGCCTTAAAAAGCGCTCTATGACCTGCTTGCACTTCATTGCGAACGGCGTAGGTGACGGCTTGCGTCCGTATCGCTAGGCCTGCCGCTCGGTGTCGTGAGTGACGGCTGGCTGTTGCCATGTGCTTTCAGCTCGCGAAGGCATAGCTTTAGTTATTATTTTCTTATAGAACAAAGCATAGCTATGCAAGGTTGTTTTGTACTCAATGAAGATTACACAAAGTTTTCCGAGCTCGCGTGACGAAGCTCCGGATAAACGCTGAGCCTGTGGCTGGTTGCTCGCTCGCCCCGTAGATCCTGAATCGTCGTACGCCGCATGCCGGATCATCCGACACCGCACGTGTGTAATAATATAATTGTTGTGATTATATGTGCGAGGAACACGATAGAGAATTGATAAACGCCTTAGTGGAGAGCTCTTCAAAATTTCGACCATCTGTGGTTCTTAAACGCGCACTTAAAGCTATGTACATAGGGCTCTAGCATTTCGCAAAGACCTGTTCGCCGCCGCGCCTGCTTTGTTCTCGCCGCTCTGCGCTGCCGACGAAGCCCTTATGGTCATTAAGACGCCGCCGCCGCCGCCGCCGCCGCCGCCGCGCAATAATTGCGGCCGCGCCGCCCTTTCTCTTGTCTTTCATCTGAAAGGGAAATCTGAACTTTAAGTACATTACTTCAACGGAAGTTGTAGATCTCTCGCCTCCAAAAGTCTCGCGAGTATTGCATGACCTCAATGGTGCGGCGTCCTCCAGCATTAAAGAGGGAAGTCCCAACTCACTGGAGAGCATATTGTCACGTGGTCGTGACGTCGACGAAGACCGCAGGCGACATGTCCTAGATGAAACTCGTTATTTGGTCGAACTTGTGGCCGAGAAACGGAAAGTTAATTTACAGCAATACACACAGTATGCACTGATAGCGGCGAACAGAGCGTCGGCCGTCAATGAACTGACAAGCGGTGAAGCGCGTCGGCATTTATACATGTGCCGTCGAATATTCAAGCGCTATCGCTGGTTGTCGCGCAAGCTCTAGAATAAGCTGGAGTGTTCGCGTCTAGCGCGCAATAATAACAAAACGATCTACAATAATCGCGAAGCTTCTCGAACAATGAGGCGCGGTTTGCGCTGAGCGTTGCTGACAGTCTTTGGTGGGCGAAAACCGAATACAGCGAAAGTGGTAATAAGAAACGCACGTGGCGATACCTCTGGCGTCTTGGACCTACTACACTATGCATATATAAATAAAACAGATAAATATATCAACGCGTTTGTGAAGTGTTGATTTCATTTATACTCGCGTACATTGATAAATAAATATACAAGTAATGACAATTAACAAGGTGCCGGATCACTTGAATTCTTCAAACGGGCGAACTGAACACAGCACTGAAAAAAGGCGATGCTGCTTCTATGGTTTTTGCACATCTTTGTATTGTGATAGCAATTATATGGACACTCTGGATATGTTTTTGCCGTGGCCGCTATCGATAAGTCCAAATCGATAACATCGCTCGGCGCATTATATGTTCTACGCGCTAGTAAAAGCGCCCGAGCGCAGCAGAGGAATGCGCCTGAAGTGGAGATGAAATGAGTCGACGATCTCCGTCGCACGGAGGGTGCATGTGATAACGTCATCCTGCGTGCGAGGCCTACCATCAGGGCTGCCAGGTCTAAAATACAAAAAATGGCACAGAAATTGGGAGAGAGAGAGAGAACAACTTTATTGGTTCGATCCGGCAAAACAGGGCCCTGAGGGGATAGGGATGGAGACTCTTGCGTGCCCGCTTGCCCTACGGAGGCGGGGGCCGTACTACAAGCCCGAAGGCGAGCACTGGCCCAGAAATTGGGAAAACTATTCAGAAAGCAGCCAGCATGAGCCGATGGCAGTAAACGTAGCCAGAAGTAGCCATGCGTGTGTGAAAACAACTGCGACGTTTTTTTTTTTTTTCATTTAAATGATTGAATGCGAGAGCCTTTTAGTGGAAATGCAAATCAGAACAGTGAAAACACTTCGAAATCATAACTGCTGATATTAAAGCATCAATTGTTGACTGTAGATACAGTTTCGTGCGGGATAACGAACTTCATTGCGCTGTTGCAGAAATTGCATCACCTCACGCTCCGGGTGGGACTTTTCCTGAAAGGACTAGAAGTACCACCCTTGTGCCGGCAACAAAAATGATGATTGCATGAGTTTACTCAAAATCACAGTTTCAATGATTGAAGCAAAAATTTTAGTCTGTTTGGTAATGTTTCCTCGGGTGATGACGAATTCGCAGTATTTATTACTTCCGTGTTGCAGTCCGAACCTAATTCTAAAAAATAACACTGACAGTTCACCGGATATCGCATTTCTAATGTCGATGAGGGCAGACATTCCTGGATGCGGAGTGCTTTCGATTGCCCTGTTCGCTTACGATTACAGTCTACAGTGGCGTTCAGCAATAGATGCTCAGCAAAATCAGGCCCCGCGCGACTGTTTTTCCCTGATTTTCAGCAATGTATCCAAAAGTATTTTCTTTTGTGTAATGCAAGCGCTAAATTCAAATTCATGAGCTGGAAGCACACGCTCATCGACATGTTTTCACACCGTATACTCGAACGCGAGCAGCTGCGACGCCACAACATATTAATAATTTTTGTTCAAATTGAGCGAACTTGAGCCAAAAAGTAGCCAAGTAGCCATGACGTATTTTTCTGCCGCCATTCCCTATTCCCCAACCCCAGTGCAGGGTAGCATACCGGATGCAAACTTCTGGTTAACCTCCCTGCCTTCCTCTGCTCTTTCTCTTCTTCTTCTCTGCCGCCACCGTCCTAGAAAAGTAACGAAATTGGAGCAAAGTATCCAAACCTGGCAAACCCACCTGCCGTCGATTGCTCCTCAAGCATAGAAGCACCACGCGCTTGTCTTTCGTTGGGCGAAGGAGCTGAAAGGGCCGCCAGGGGAGGGGGGCTGCATCGCTCGAGCAGCAAGAACTGCGAACTTTGGTCATAAGGACGCGGTTGCGAGTGCTTGCGCGTTCGCTATCTCAGCAGACATGAGCATGCGGGTCGTGTACCCGTTTGCTGTGACGTGCTGTGACATGCTGCGACGTGCTGTAATCTCGCCACTTCGCGTTCAGGCGACAGACTGTACGTAAACCGCTTCTCTCCCGGGAGCGGCAATATTTCATTACAGCAGCTTTTTGTAGAGTTACGCGAGATTGGATCCAAAAGAGTTAGCTGCTAGCCTCACTTCGCATACCATTACGATTTGTCACTTTCGCATTCATTGCTTCCTCCTTTCAGTGGAACTGTGATTTTTTTCTGCATTGAGGAGCTAATTTCTCTCTCCCCGCTCACCTTTCTAATGTATCCTAGTTCAGGGCTCCGTAAATTTCGTCCACTTTTGAGTCTTTGACGGGCGTAGAAATCTAAATACGCGCGCCTCCAGCATCTCGCCTCCATCGAAATGCGACCGCCGTGACCGGGTTCGAATCCGCAACTTTCGCTTCAGCAGATGAGCACAGTAATCGGTGCACCAACGGGGTGGCTAGCAGTACTCTCTTACAGCATTTGAGGCATCTTGTGAGAGGACGATATCATGAAGGGCCAGTTGGTACATGTTACTGCGATAAAAACAGCACGAAAACGGGACGGCAGGTAAGAATCAAACAACACAGCGCTTGCTTTGTTTGATCCTTAACCACCGTCCCATTTCGCGCTGCTTTCCTCGCAGTATCTTGTGACAGCTGTAGCTATTGTAAGGTCAGGGGCATAAGGTCAGAGTTTCAATCACGATTTTCACGTTGCCAACAAAACCTAATCCAGGTATGCTGGCTGAAGAGCCCCGAATAACTGTGCAGAAGGGAACACTGATGCCCGAAATTACTGAGGCAGTTAGCAAACGCGGAGCGACGGGTGGCGAAGCGAAGGAATGCTGAAAGATGTTCTGCGATCAAATCCAAGAAAGAGAGATAGAACTGAGGTTCATAAAACGGGCCAATAAAAACGGCCTAGAATACCGGCGCTCAAAACCGATGTCCTATTCATTCAAGAAAAGTACAAGCGGCTGAGAATAGTTCTTAATCCAGCCACTGACGTCTGTGCAATTACGTTCACTTGTACCGTTTGACATGTTACTGCGGATTAAATGATCAAGTATGCCATAACTGCGGTCATGTCTAATGCAGACTGCACAATGAGAAGTGTTTCTTCGGTCTATAGTTGAAACAAAATACAGCCTTGTGCATCAAAGGCGTCTTCCTTGTTTATTTTTATAACACACTTAAATCATCCGTATCACCTATAATGCCGGCGATTCTTCAAAGCGTTAATCGTACGCTCCGTTATGTGATCTCGCAAGTTTCTCAAGTGGTGGCACGCAGCTTGCGATAGTAATGCTGCTCCGCTGTAATAAAAGAGAGAAAGGTATATTACAATGACTGTTTGTTCTGTACACCTTGATAGCTACCTATTGACTCAGCGTCTGCCCTAACCTTCAGGCTTGGCGCCATTAGTGCGAAGCTCTTAATTTTTTTTTTACATTATCTATCTGCTGCAAATTTTTAAACCTCTCGCAGCAATTGTCTGTTGATTTCGACGCTTTCGAAGAAAGCTTCTTACGCGCTTTTCATGCATTCAACTACTGCATTTGATCATTGTGTGCGCTACGCCTACAGCTGCCCTTACACATCTTATTAGACAGAAAATCGAACCCTCACGTGAGGGGCCACTGCTTGGGTGCTATGCAGGATGGCCCGAGCTTCTCGGGCACACGATCGAGTTTGCTCCGAGCTCGCGTTACGGCGGTCATGACAGGAAGACAGTGCGGAGCATGCGATAGCAGCGTTGATAAAAAGGGCTGCAAGACCGAGCATGGCGTCACAAGCGCATGTGCGGCATTTGCGGTGGTTTTCAAAGAACACCGCGTGCGAACGCGTCAGCGCCGCCACTCAGTCAACATTTCAATAGTGCAGCGACGTCAGCGTGATTGTCGCGCTATCTTTTTGCCAACTGATCATCGCGCCTCCCACGGGCGTGTTCGTGGGCGTTTGTCCTCTTTCGGAATATTCTTTCATTCCACCTGCAGCATGGAAATTTCCACTCTCAAAGGCAACAAGGGCGCACACGCAGCACTCTGGTGCAGCTCGTTTCGCATCTCTGGAATATTACAGATAAATAAATGGATAGGTTACTGCTATACTTACATTATACGTCTGAATATTTTTCTGTAGTAACGAATTGGTAGAAACAATGTCTCCACAAACAAATAAATAGCAGCATTTCTCGCCCCAAATCCCGCCAGGGGCGCTTCCTTCGTGGCTGTGAGTGGTACTCCGTGAGCGCGGTGAAGTTGAATGCCAGACATCGTAGCCACGTGATGATATAACCTTTAGTTCTTCGTGCGTCTGCATAGTCTGTAGAGCTTAAGCTCATAGATGAATCGTGCCGCTCGCTGGCGTTGCAGCGCGAGCACTGCTCCTCGACAAAAGCAAACGCGTTGGGCGGACCCGCTCTTCGCCGCGGGCGTCTGTCAATCAAACTGATTGACGCGCGAACTCGGGCACAAACTCGTTGATTCTGAAAAGGCCCCAGTTCAACTCGGGACTGTCATAGTGCCGGTGTGCCTGTCAAGTGTTACATGCGCTGGACGCTACTCAGCAGCTTCTTTGCAATAAAATATTTTGGTCAGCTTGCACTACTTGTGCAAGGCTGGGGCCATCGGAGGAGCTTGTGATCACCTAGCTAGCTTTTTACGTGGCTCGTCTACTCAGTATGCTTGGTCTGCTTCGGAGTAATGACCGTGTCAGTTCGGCCTCAATATTGGTGCTATTGATTAGGTAAGTCTTAACTGACATGACATTGAATAGCCTTCTCTTAATTGTTGATGTTTCAATTACCGCGACATTAAATACTCAGGTTTAATTTGCAACGTCCTCAATAGTACAGAGGTAATTAGCATACTCCTAAATAGCACGATCACAACTAAGACGATCTCGGAAAGGTCATGATTATCTTGGTTTTACCTACACGAACATAATTAGCGGCGTGTTAATTAACATTAATTGTTAATGTTTTAATACCCCGACAATAATTACTCAGGTTTAATTCGCAAGGTCCTGAATAGTACAGAGGTAATTAGAATAATCATAAATAGCGCGATCGTAATTAGCGCGATTCTAATTAGCATCGCCTTAATTAACATTAATTGTAATATTTTACCATGGCATTCATTACTCCGGTCTAATTCGCAAGGTCCAATAGTACAGAGATAATTAACATAATCCTAATTAGCGCGATCCTAGTTAACACGATCTTGTTTAGTAAGGTCATGATTATCTTGGTTTTATTTACACGCTCCGAATTAGCGTCGTAATCATTAGCATGAGCCTAATTAGCTTGTGCTTAGCTTTACACGGCTTCATTAGCATGGTCTTAGTAAGATATGGCTTAATTAGCCCGGCCTTAGCATGATTTGGCTTAATCAGCTTCGATATAGCATGTCCTGACTTAGCTAGGTACACCGCTCATCCATTTAGCTAATCAGCCGGGCGCGCGTGCTCTGGGAGCGAGCAGACGATGAAGAAGAGAACGAAGAGGGCGCGCGCCGGCCGAGCAACGCGCTAGAATGTACAGCCCGAACGCTGTGATTATACACGTGGCCTCGGCAATTAGCTCCAGCGGCGGTGCTGTAAGGCACTCGGTCGGAACTAATCTCAAAGGTCACGGTGCTGATTATTCTAAAGGATGCTTAGTGCAGACATTAAACGCTCCAAAATGTATTCAAACGGCCCGCGCACACATAAAAATATAGTTAGTAGAGCTTTCTGCCACTTTACTTGAATGGGTGCACTTCTGCACTCAGTGGAACGACAAACAAATGGAAGTAGGTGCCTCTAGTTTGACGACACAACCCTACCTTTTCGACCGCCCTTGACGTGACGCCGCGTTCCATCGTAACCGTTCGAACGGAGCGCGCGCTGAGGGATGGATTTCACCTACTCTTACTATTAGCTCGTTCAAAAGGGGGTGTCGCCAGAGCTCGGAAAGATCCCGAGTTTCGCCAAACTCGGGCCATCCTGCATAGCACCCCTTGTCACGAATTTACCTACTGTACGTATAGATGCTTCATCGTGATTACGCGGAGCACCACTTGGCGTTTGCGAAGACAAGCTATGTGTCTATATTGTGGGCAAGTTTATATCTACTTAGTTAAATCAGGTCTGATGGGGCAAAAGCAGCTGAGGCAGTGCTGCGCCAACCACGACGTGTGCCTACATCCATAATCTAGCCACTGTGAAGATAATGTGAAACTTCGCTAAGTATGTGATGGGGGGGGGCATGACCTTTTAGAAGAGGTTTCTTCTTGGAGATAATCTGGCACGAGCGGAAGTTCAGGTACAGTGAACTGTAGTTTAATGCAGGGACGTTTCGAGACCGAATCGGTTTTGAGACGTCGGTACTACCTTGAACTTAAGCTGAATCTACTTCAGTCTCGACAGTTCATGACCCAGCCCAACGTATTTCTGTCGAAGTTCTTAATTCGGGTGCAACTAGCACTCCTCGACCAGGCGCGGCGGGCCGCTCAAGCCAGTGGAGCCCTGGAATAGGGGCCCACCCAACCGCTCCCTGGTCATTTTTTTTTTCCTTAATAAACGTTTTGATATATGTATCTTAATTCTGAACATTAGCGCAAAGAAGCACATGGACGGCGACACATCAAGACGGGACACAGCGTTAACTAAAAACTCAGTGTTTATTGCTCGTGATCGCATATATATACACACGACCCGCGCGAAAGAGAAAGGGACAGGTAAAGGGGGAAAGGAGCTGTTAGTTAGCGCTGTGTCACGTCTTGATGTGTCGCTGTTTGTGGTCTTTTTTGCGCTAATGTTCAGAATTATGCACTACCAACCAGCTCGAGAGTCTGCCCTTTTGATCTGTTCAAGTTGTTTAATTATGGGGTTTGTTCTTCGCTCGGATACATCTGAAACATCCGAAAGAAAGAACAGACATGCGTGCGTGCTGCGTATTTTTTATGCGATTCGGTCCCGGCATATGGCGACTCGGTCTTCGAAGCGTTCACATCAGACGAAGTTATGGTGTTCAGTAAGCATAACTCTAAACAGTACTTAAAGAAAAACGCCACGAAAGGTTAGGTAACGGTGGACATCACCTTTCTGAATGGTTGCTACGCTGTGTTTATTTAGAACATGTCTTCATCATCTTCTTTATCATCATCCTCCGCAGAGGCCGATGGACGACCAAAACCCCTGCCATAACCCTTCATACTATCGGGTTTGGTACCAGCGCCACCACCACCTGGAGGCGCAACTGTTCCGCCGCCTCCGACGGAGACTCTTCCGGGAATAGTTCCGGTCGGCTTGCCACCTGCTCCTCCAATAACAGTACCTCCTCCACCACCGCCTCCTCTGCCTCCGCCTGCTCCTCCAGCGTCTCCGCCAGCACCCCCGCCGACCGCAGGCTTTTTCTTTTTCTTTTTAGGTCTTCTGTCTTCTTCTTCGTCTTCCTCTGAGGAATCCCTCCGATGGCCTTTCTTACGGCGCCTTCTTCTTTTCTTCCTCTCTTCTTCACCCTCCTCCTCTTCCTCGGATTCCTTTTTCCGGCGACGTTTTCGCCGGCCCTCTTCGGAACTCTCCTCACCCCTTGTGCGGCCTCCGCTTTCGCGCTTTTTCGGAGATATCGGCTTCTTTTCCTCCTCCTCTTCTTCATCGTCCTCATTGCCTATAAACAGCTGATGAAAGCCAGTCATCCCCATGCCGGTTACGCTTTGTGGCCTGAAAATGTTTCCCCCTTGTGCACCTCCGCTGGGGCGAGTGGCTCCACTGGGGCGCTTCTCTGAGCTTTCTTCGTCGCTACTGTGCTTCTTCTTCTTCTTTTGGCGTCTGCGCCTTCGTCGTTCAGACGAGTCTTCCTCGGATTCCTCGCTGCCACGTGAACCGCGCCTTTTCCCACCACGTCTTTCGTCACTCTCCTCACCATTGCTGGATGGACGGCGTCTGGGCCTGTTCGCTTGCTGCTTCTTCTTCTTCTTCCTTTTCGGTCGATCCTCCTCTTCTTCCTCCTCGCTGCTACGTCTTTTATGACTTGGACGCCGAGCAGGAGGAGGAGTGATCGTCGTAGTCGGTTGTTGTCTGTTGCTTCGGCCGTGGTACCACCGGTGGTGTTGGTTCTCCACCCTCATCTTCCTCATCGCTTTCATCTCCTATGTAAAGTTCATGAAAGCCAAAGGGTCCTTTTTCACCTCGAATTTTTGGCGTCTCTCTTTTTACCCGGTTGTGCGCATCAGCTTGTGGGTGAAAGGCAGATCGACGAAACCGCGCCAGGCCGAAGGATGCACCTGGTGCGCCGTAGCTCCCATATCCGCAAACCCCTGCGTAATAACATTAAGATATTGTGTAAGACGTCGTGCTTTACCAAAAAAAAAACACCTTCCGCGCTGGTTCAAACCAGAATGCACAGGTTGTCACGATAATACGTACTCTGTCACTATGGTAGACCATCACTTAAACTCGAAAGCTAGCAGGCTTTCATGTTGACTAACGTGCACATGTAACACTTGTTTATATGCCTGAAACGTGTAAGTTACACGCACTTCATGTTGCAACATTCAGAGACCCACACTTCTACTGGGCAATAATTTCCCCTATTCGCATACGTTATGATAGCTTTTTCTAACGCCATCTGTGGTGTGCTCGTATTAACCCTTTTAAGCCACCACTTGTGAACAACTGTCTGTAAATTCGTCAAACTGATACACCTATATTTCCAGACATTCGATATTCTATTGCGGCAAAAATATTCTCCTTATACATTGGTGTATGTGTTTTAAAGTAACCATTCCTAATTAAATTGTAACTAAATATCTGTTTATCCTGAAGTCATTAGAGCTCCGTATTTGCATCAATATAATGAAACTGCTGGGCTAGATATATAATGCAGAATCGCTTTCGGTTATGTTCAGTTTGAGTAAAGAAAAATTGTGCTTTTCACGTGGTGTACTGAAAGCGGTACGCCGAACTAGTCGAATATGGGAGTGCTTTCAACAAGGGTATAATATATAATAGTACACTGCAAAATGAAGTCAAGCGAACACACATTTATTACACCGAGGGTTCACTTCCTCCAAACCTGAATATATCTTGCTCTTTCTTGGCCACTAGTCGCCATAACCAACCAAAACAAGTGATGTGCACACCTATGTACAAAGCGTTTGTAAGGTTTAATCAGAAAGCGTTTCATGGGATTGACTTCCGAAAACCGTATGTTTGAAACATACCGAGCAGCGCCAGCACTTCCTTCCTCAACGGTCTTGATACGAATGGTGTTGACCTCTAAAAATGGCGCCACCAAATAGCGAAAGCCTCGCCGATGACGAATAGTGGTGAGCAACACGAGTGAATCGAAAATGGAAACCCTCCGACATCTGGATTTCATTCAGAGTCAATATAACAAACTCTAGAGGAAAAGCTGGGCCCATAAAGCGGTAACCACAAGAACACCGACATGTTGGTACATTGTCATTGTTGCCATTACAATAATTTAGAGGAATGCTAAAATGAGAGCTTTAAAACGCTCGAATTCTCGCAATATTAACCATAAAGAAGCGTTTGCTCGTATACAAACGAGCCGGAATTGTTTGCCGTTTATTTCGAGTACTTTTAGGAAAGATCCAATTCTATATATGCAATTCACTCTGTGCGGAAAGGAGTGTTTGCGGGCGGGTTTTCTAGATGGCGCCACCATAGCAGCAACATTGGAGAGTGCGGCAGATTGCGCCAGATTGCACATCGTGTGGATTGTAGTGTCTCGTCGTCTGCGTTTGCTCTAGCCATGTGCTAACAACTGAACTCTATGTGACAGTCTTCAATTGCGAATGAACCTGAGCGTCACACCTCACCATACATTCATGTCGTGTAAGTTTAGTTTCGATTCAAGCCAGTTTCGAGTGACGTCTCATTCACATTTGCCACTGCAAGCCGCCATCGCCCCAACAGTTTTTTTTTTTTTTGGCTCTCTACCCTGAAGTACGGCCGCACCGCGTCGAAAAGAATGATGGGGGTCTCTTTGCACGTAAAATATCTGGTCATTGCTAGTCAAGGCATGGCACAACAACGGACTACGCTTTTTGCTTCGATCGAGCTGTGAATCCGTCGAGTGACCCTTGCGCCAGCGAACAGGGACGCTCTACTATTTATACATAGTGTGTGCCTGCTGAAAACTATGAAAAAGCAGCTGCAAATTTTAACTTTTATCATTCACGCCAGCTGCACGAACAACACTGCTCTAACACATGGCTTCGTGCATCAAAACACAGTGCGCGGAAGTAGCCGGCTTAGGTTGCCGGATTAAAACTGATTGTCGCCGTCAAATCTAGCGAACGTCAGGATCTGGTAATCTTCGTATCGTTCCATCATGGCGGTAATGACGGCACCCATGTGGTTGCAGGTCTCAATGCATGGGCCCTGTGGGGAGGATTTCCTCTAGAATCAGTAACTTAACTACATGATGTCATCTAATTTCTGGGCCTCCAATAGAAAAAATCCCGGTTCTGGAGTATGTTTGGCATCGCGTGACACATTAAAGCGTGCGCATAGAAAGCACGCTGGGGCGCTTGGCCCCGATTCCATAAAGCCACTGGTTTTGTGAAGAAGTTCCCACGTGAAATACACAGCGCTGAGGGGCTTGGTACACGTGACCTAACTGAACATCGCAAATAATACAAGCATTACGCAATGCTTATCATTAAGTCAACTTTACCTGGATTACAAGTGCTGAATGCGCCAAGACAGCCGAAGAGTAGCAAAATCGCAAGCTCCTTTAACGGCTCTGCTTAAGGGGAACTCCGTCAATTTTTTTTTTTATTTTCACGAATTTCAATAAAATGTTCAACATATATCGTGTATACGTGTATTTCGTGACGTCGTCATGTACCCAGCATGAAGCAGCTCCCTATTTCGGTTGCGGTTTCGACACGTCGTTTATTGCGCATGTAAAATCACTGACGGGTGTCTCGCCAAAATTAACCACCCTAGCTGTTACAGGACTGTAATACTGTTTGAAAACGGCATTATCTCAATTTGCTCGAAAATGCGCCGGAGTTCCCCTTTAAGGGATGTGACAGATTCGGACAGAATGTTCAACTTAAGCCTTACTAGCATTCTCCGCAGGGATTCCCAAAATTCTTCTTCGATGACAGCCGGCACTATGCTGTCTGTGGTTAGTACATGCTGCGAACTGTACGAGTGAAATAATACCCCATTATAACAACTAAGCTGGACTGTTGTCAAAGATTCAGTAGCTCGTAATCACGGAGTGGAGAATTGTAGTTGATTATTCTGACGCACAGTGCCTAAATAAAAAAAACAAAGGGACATGACACAACATTTTACATGTTTACTTTTGCCAAATCAAAGCGAATATACTACAACCTCCCCTGGCTGCAGCATTTCTGGTACAGCAAACTGAAAGTAATAATGTTATAAGGATAGCTTAGCTAACATTTATTGCAAGATTTAGCTCCAACAAACGGACAAGACAGACTGCACTGATAGTGTTCACATTTTTACTTATAATATTATGCTTATTTACCATTGTCTGCTTAAAGCCTCACCCAGTTTCTTGACCTTCCAAGACAGGTCTGGCGTCTGGAACGTATAAATTTTTTTTCGGAATTCTTGGCACAAATTGGTATGTTATAGCGGCCCAAATTCTATTTACATTGTAGCAAAAATGTCCATGGTCGGACCAGTAGGTACATGATTGAAGATGAAATACCAAGAAATATGCAACGGAATTGCTATTCCAGCTTTGTCATGACACCTTCTTTTTGTGTGTGTGTGTGTCCGTTGTTTCGTTGCTGGTATTTCACCTTGAATTGTTTAAATGGGTCGGGTATTTATAACATATCTGCCTACACAGATAAATTTACCGTTGCGTCATCGTTACTATCGTAACGGCTGCATTCCGTGACGCCAACGAAGAGGCGATCGCTTAATTTGACATTGCATTTAGCATGCTGGTGTGCTGCGGCGGCTGCATTTTCGATGGAGGCGAAAATGTTTGAGGCCCGAGTACTTAGATTCAGGTGCACGTTAAAGAACTCCAGCTGGTCGAAATTTCCGGAGCCCTCCACTACGGCGTCTCGCGTAATCCGTTTTGGGACGTTAAACCACAGATGTATAGCAGTAGCACGCTGGTGCGGTATTCTTGACTAAGACATCTTGTCGGAATATTTAGAGCACGTCAACAGTTCCATTTCGGCGTCTGAGTACAAAAACTGACGTTCAATTAATGTCTCTAAGGCAGCGGTGTGACTAGCAGGTGTCGCTCATTAGCGTTGAATAAAAGACGAAGATACGTGAAGCAGCTTGGCTTCATGTAGTCTCCGACATGGCGCGTTGGATCCGTGGTGGTTTGTTCCCAACTGGTTAGGTGTCCTGAGCGCAAAAACGGTGTACAGAGTTAAAGACTAGAAGCTCGTCTTTGTTTACATGAATCCAAAGAGAGACCATTTGGTGACTTGCGCAAGATATTCCACCATTCCTATCACTACATGGAAGTTACAAATCGAATTCTTGATCATCGCTCAAACCACAACCAGTTGCTTCACTTAGGATCTCACTTACGTATTAGACTGCCCGTAATAAATAGATCTGATTGGCCGCGATGTTGAAAATGTTCTAAAATTTATGGTTGTGATCAATTCACCCTTACAGGGGGGCGAAGAAAGCCAACAGTTTACGGAACTTCCGTGTTAATAATAATTTCTATGGTATTACGTGTCTAAAACACGATACGATTATCAGGCATGCGGGAATGGAGGGCTCTGGAAATTCGACCAAGCGAGATTCTCTAACGCTCACTTATAGCCCGCAGTACACGGGCCACTTGCAATTCACCTTCATCGAAGTGCGGCCATCGTGGCCTGGATCAAAGCCACGTCTTTCGGGTTAGTAATCGAGAACCATAACCAGCGCACCACTGCGGCGGCTGATTAAATTATATTTAACGCCATCTTGAACGGTACGTTAAAACTTCAACTTACCATAGCTGAGACCAGCAAGAGCCGCTAGCACCAGGATAACCTTGAGGTCCACAGTTCTCCTCATCTTTCTTGGTACCTTCCCTTCATGATCAGCATATTCGTGCTGAATGTTCTTCGAAAACGACTCAGGAGCACTAGTCGCTTCAAGGTCTACGTCGAACCTGTCACTCGAATGCTAAGACGTGTCGGTGACGGAGTCCACAACAATTGGATCAAAGCGAGTCAAGGCTGAACAGGCACTGCGTCGGGCTATTGTCGTCATAACGTTGGGTGAAAAGAGCCTAAGAAGAGTGCCTGCCAATTAAGACAACGTGACGCACGTGGCATTTCACAAGCGTAAACGTGACTACTTCTTCTAGCCTAGAGTAAGGAGTACCCTCGAAACAATTACGTAATAGTTCACAGAACTAATCTAGCAGTAGGACAGGATCCTCCCGTTGAAACAGCGACCTCACACAAAAATATATCTGTTGCTGTCGGCCTTGTTGACAGAAAGAGCCTTCAGTTGTCAAAACGTGCTTACGATGATGACACGTATCAAACCTACACAGTGATGCGTTTTCTATTTGGATTTCAAGTTCCTTTCGCTCTCCCTGTCATGAGAACATCTTGCAGGTGTTCCATTGTTGTCGCTAGATTTTGACTATGACGCAAAAGCATAACTCGATCCTGCTGTCCACAATTTTGAGCAAACCTGCTCTTGCTTTGTCACCAAGAAAGTCTCAGTGGCAAGCCGTGGCGCAACTGTGCTATATCGTCGACGGTTACCTCGCTCTGCTTAACGTCAGTCTGTGCCTTGGAGGCCGCAGCCTAGCATAGGAAAAGAATGGAACAGCTCAGTTGCTAGAGATAGTCGTTCGCTATGGCATATCAGTATATGCAGGCTTATTGTGGCGTCCCATACAAGCGTAGAGATGTAGTTCCTCTTCGAGCGCTTGGTCTATAGCGCAAATGATGACGCTAGAGTGCTCGAAATTTTGTGCGCTATTCAGATGACCTTGTCGTCCGTGTAGATGCTCGCGTGTGCTTACTTTGAGTACACTTTCGATGGTGCCCATTCATACTCACAACTCCCTAGCTGTTCTTAATAAAATCTGTGCGAGTTATGTTTCACGATACATACGACTCCCGCTTAAACGATCAGATGCTCTTTTAAATCATGAAGTTTAAACCAGTACTCTCCTTCAGAATCCAGCACGTTTTCCACTTAAGGCATACGTCCTGGGCTTAGCCTTAGTATTTTATTAGGCACGAGCCTCATTACATGACCATTCAAATGACCATCACTGGTCAGGAGTGTTTAGCAAGCTGTACTTATTTTATGCCGTATTAGGGGTTATCAGCTTGTCTTAACATTTGATGCGTTCTTTGTCAAAGGAAACAAACATATTATTTCTTGCTTTGCTTGTGTCAATTTTTTTTTCAGGGACTGATGAGTATCTTCATTTTAAAGTGTTCAGTCTGTTGCACACATGTGAAAGTTTGGTATAACACTCTATTATCTGTTTGATATTACTTAATCAACGCTTTGGTGTTATGACAGTGCTGTAACGGCATGCGTCTCAAATGTTCGAGAAATGTGATGGAGCTCATTCAGGGCAAACAAACTCTTCAGACCAAGTTTTGGTGGTCCTTACTTACACTAAATTTTTTAACACGAAAGTGTTTTATGCCGGGTTCTACCAAGCACTTTCGTTACCGGATATGACGTTCATAAAATGGACGCCAACGGGTGAAAAAGAAAAAAAAATCAGAAAAAGACCCACCGCTGGGAATCTAACTCACGACGTTGCGGCCGCGACGGTAAGCGTCCAACGTTAAACCAACTAAGCCATCTTGGCAGGTGCTCGACCCATCACGAACGCGTCTTATATCTTTCACACATTCTCTCTCGCACGGTGCTCTCTGTTGGCGGTGTAGGTAGGCGGGGCGGAGCGGGGCGGTGCCGCCGTCTGTGAGAGGTGAAAAGAAGTAATGCGTCGCGATCGACACTTCTAGTGCTTACTCCGAGATTGCGCGTGATATCGGAGGTCATGGTTAAAGCGTCTCGATACCAGCGAGGCACACTGGCCGTGCTGTCGTCGCCGAAGCACCTTAGACGCAGTTACGTTCTTTGCCTTTCGCTACGTGTCAGCGTGCGCCGGCTCATTAGAGCAGTGCAGCTTCACATGCACCAACGCGATTTCTCCGCCACCGACTACTTCGATTACGAGAGCACCGACTAACAAAACTGCTGCAATACGCGTTGCAGAAAGGACATGATTTCGACGGCCGAATGTCGTGCCTTTGCGGAGCGAGACAGAGGCCAGCGGGACGCACGCGTTTGCGGCTCAGGCTAGAAACCTCTACGACCTAGGCGTACAACATGGATGCATCCACGCCAAACACGAATAGACATTGTTCAAGCTTTCATATATCACTACACAATAAGCACTACTTCTGTGTAGACACGTTTCACTTTCGTGTTATACGGATTCCTATGACGGAGGGATCAGCCATGTTTTTTTCCTCTGAGCAATATTCTTTCGACATGTATCTTTTAAGTGATTTTTCCTGACGTTAGCCAATGGACTGATCTCGTCTGGATGGGCATTAGCACTTGTCAGAAAGACATTCGAGCAGTGTTTAGGCGCCATGATAAGCAGAGACATCGAGTGGATTAAAAAGTGATCGACGCATACGTGCTTCAGGGTCCACGTACTTCGATCCAATTGGCATGATGCTTAAGCATATTACAAATGAATCTACTTCTTGTCTGACCGATTTAAACTATGTAGTGTTATAAATGCGAATACGTTCAGCAAATTTCATTGTCCATCTTGCAAATGCGCAACAATGGCGCGCAAAGCAGGCGCAATAAACAAAAATGCGCACGTTTCTCGAGTATTTTGGCCGCCTCGGTGATGCAGTGGTACAGTGGTATAGTCTATCCTGCCTCGGCGGTAGTATTTCAATAGAGGCAAAATTCTACAGGCCCGTGTACTGTTCGATGTCACTGCACGTTAAGAGACACTAAATGGTCGACACTTCCGGAACCTTCACCCTACGGCGTTTCTCGTAATCACATCACGGTTTTTGCTCGTAAAACTTCAGATAATATTTTCCCCCCGTAGTTCACTTTTGACTTACACCATCCGCACGGACTCAAAAGAAGAAGGGGAGATCAGTTTCTTTTCTAGTTTTTATTTCGTGCTTTTATTCTTTGCGATTTGTTGTCAAAAGGACGAGCATATCGTGAAGCAAATTTAAACACTGGCGCGCCAACGATAGCGCTTCGAATGTAGAGATCGACTCGCTTCGTCCCTTGTGAGAAGCCTTGTCATCCTTTTCCTCTGTCCTGTAGTCATCCTCATCGTTTGAAGCACGCCTATGAGAACGCCCGCTGCCGTGGCCACTGGTGGATACCTTGGAACCACTTCCGTGGTCACCTAGATCGTGAATCCCGACAAGTGGTCCTCCGTGGAAGCCGTGCTCACTGTGTTTCCCGCCATGAATTCCTGCACGCACGTCCAAAGCGGCTTTAGGGCGAATGGTTACTTAGAAGAGGCACAAAACAGCAATGTTAAGAGTGTTCGCACAAATCGTGTAGTTGTAAGCTTCGTCTTTCCGCAGAAATAAATGGTTGAATGCAGCTTAAGTAAAAATAATAGTCCTACTTTGTTACATATAGCTGCATAAAGCTTGTTAACTTTTTTAAATATATCGTGATTCACTAACGGGAAGCTGGAAACAGCTTCGCATGTAGAAGGAGCGCGCGTATGATCGCGTTTTGAAGGTTACGATTTTAAACATCCTCGTAAGAGACTACTATGCTTTTCATCATTTGCTGCCAGCCTGCAGTATTGAAATCACCTCAGAACTGATAATTTTGCGTGTTTGCTTTGTTCTGTGATAATGATGTATCAAGAAACACCTTCAACGCGGTATGCAAAAAACACTCGAAAGTTTCCTTCATGACCTCCTGCTTCGCAAAGTAAAATCAGAGAACAGCGCACAGCCAGCGATATATCGATATGCCGTTCATTTGCGTAGGAGAACATATTCAAAGAATACGTAGCGCTGACGCAGCTGGCGTTGCCACTTCTACCGAAGCGAGAAATGAGGAAATTGTACATTTTTTTAGAATAACAGAGCGGATAAAGGCGTAGACAAGAAAGAGAGGAAATACGCGCAGTAATGTTAAGTTCCACACTGTGTGCCTTCCCTTTCTTTCTTGTCTGCGTTTTTTTTTTGTGTGTGCAGTGTTTTTCTTCAAAAACTGGATACGCGCCCACTAGCCCAACAAAACTAGGCAGGCGTACATTACCAAGGGGGAGCCTATAATCTATACGTGAAGAATCATGTGCCATTGCACAACTAGTCGTTGAACGGCAGCGGCTGCGATCTATTTCACATTCATGGGTACTTATATCCGGCTACAAAATTCGACCCTTCCAGTGCCAGCCAGTGCCATTTGTCAACATGAGGGCGGATGTGAAACATCTCTCTTTCTGATGATATTACGTATCATATTAACTATATAAACACGCCGGTGATAATTTACATATCAATAAAATTACATAGAATTCAACTTTAAAAAATGGCTCGCTTTAATATCAGACAGTTCCATCTGGCAATTACTAAAACAGCAACCGATAGTTCCTGAAATAATACTGCCTGTAGTAATGTTTATTTCAGGAACGGCTTCGATGAGCATAATTGCTATGTGTTATGAAAACGTATAACGCTATTTTTTTATTTATGAAATAGCAGGGTGAGTAAGTCACCTTCAACGGTAACATTTCACTCAGTCAACCACCTATCTCTCTTTCAGGCTCTGCAGTCGGCCAAGCCAAATCGATAGCACTGATGAGTGAACCGGATTTGTTCACGCGTTCTGGCTCAAGTTATGATATTCACGCCGCTGCCGACATTTGGAAGCACCGCTCTCAATGTGGGAAAGCGCACGCCGTTCTTTGACAGCTCGTCGAGGACAAGAAGAGGGCACAAGCCCATGGTGAGCTTCGAAATGATACGACACTAGTTCTTCTGAGATTACATTGACAAACAAGGCTGTGTGTAAAATTCTTATCATAGTGGCCATATACTTATAGCTGTGTCGTTATATTCCCAGGCAAACCGTAGTGTGGCCTGTCAACAGAGGTTGCAGCCGCGGTAGTTGTATCAAAGAAGCACCTGCGTCCCGGCTTTTGTGCTCAGAGGCCTTGAGGAGGCATTCCGTGCTAATTACATTTTATGACTTGGCGAAATCATGATCACTTGTTATTTTTTCAACACCCACAGGTCACATCACGTGTCACTGCATTATTTTGTACTATAAACATATATTTTACGCTTTTATATAGCGCGTGATTCTAGGCCTCTTTGCAGCCATATGTACCCTGTCATCGCAATCATTGGTCTCGGCTATGCACCACACAAAAGTACATGGCGCTCTTTGGCTACGCCTAGCTCTTGCATCACAAAAATCCACTGATCACTATCATCATCATCATAGTGGCCACATTTATTATGAGAAAATCAATAAGGCGCACATTTCTGATTACGTGTACCAACGATTGCATTATTTGGAGAGCTTCAGTTGCGCTCATCTGATTTCTATTTGTTTCGTTGTTTCCCCGTATTCTATAGTACTCACCTGCATTACCATCTTGAGAACCTCGCACCGAACCTCTTTGGTGCTCAGCGTGATCACGTTCTCGTAGTTCTGCAAAACGCGGCAACGTGAAAGCATAAAAGCAGTTCCTTACTAAAAAACCAGCAGGTAAGAAAATAAAGTGCTATGACACAAGCTATTCCATTTAATTCTTTTAACACCTCGAAGGATCGGTAGACAACGGGATGTGCGCAATAGGCACTGGAAGTGAGTAGTCAAACTTAGGACCACGTTCTCAGCACCACAGCGCAGTATTCAGCCAGTCGCCACGTATAATTACCACGATGGATTAACAAATAACCCTATTTTGTAACTTTGTAAAACACGGAAAAGAGCTCATTACGAAGACACATGCGTTTCAGATTTGAGTAACAATTTCCGTGAATTCACTTGGTGTTGTTTAGTATTAACACAAAAAGCCTTTATGGTGCTCATGACGATCCATGCTGGTGCGTCTGGCTCTAGGCACGCAGTAACATTATGAACACTTGAATACATTGTGTTTATAATTGCTATAAACATGCAATGCCCTTACACTTCTGCAGCAGCCAGTAATTTGCCTACACACTCTGTGGTGAGAACTAACTACCTCGTGCGCCTTTACGTACAGGTTAAGTATCACTAGAGAGGCTAAGGGTCACAAGAACTATTAGGGTAATCTAATGGTGACAATTGATTACAGAAGCAGCACAATGGAAACTAGACAAAGCAAATATACGTGCAGCAGGAAAAAATAAATAGACCTCTGCGTTCGTCCATGACATGAGCGCTGTGCATTGTAATAAAAATCCGGTAGAGTAACATGAGAGTGTTGCGCTTTTATTATTCACAAACCGAGTTAAAGGTTACAACATATTTAATGGTATACAGCACTTTTATAATAGGTTGCATTCATCGCGTTGAACTATTATCTAAATACCCTTTTCTTTCATAGTGCTAAACGTGCTGCGTACAAGCGGGAATACAAAATAGACAAATATTACATTTATAGCGTTCATAAAGTTCATACTTGAAAAAGACAAACTCACTTAAGCGTGAAGGGATGGACATGAAGTGGAAGGAATGGGCATCACAAATGTTGAGCATTCACATCAAGGACGATTCGTAAGCTGCGCATACAAACCCTTCGGTTTTCGTGAGAGCCCAAACAGGCCTTCCTCACTGCCCTCGCCACTTTCGTCACGAAATCTTGGACCAGTTGGTGGTCTCATAGAAGGCAGACTTCGTGAGTTATCAGGACCAGGTAGGTGTCCACCACCTCCAGTGAAGTCAATCAGGTGTCGGGGCGTGGCATCTTCTCGAAGAGGCCCTGCGCTCAATACACAACGGAAAGTTAATTGTTAAGGTTGTTTCTTTTAATTGGCTTGTACGAGATTTCTCTGAATTTTACTTTCTTCTAGCTTCATTACTATCGCAAGTTTGGTAGGAACCTCATAACACAAGCACTTATGATATGAATCTTGCGTAAGGCGCATCTTAATACATGGCAAGTTCATGAAACTTAGCAAATTGAAGAACAGTATCAATGCTAACAGACCTGCTAGGCCATGTTTTCCGGACCGTGGGACTACACTGTACTGTCTTCAGTGATTGCAACGTTAGCAAAGTACGGATACTAACCTCGAAACGGGGGGCCTCCTGGGCCTAGGACGGAGTCTCCTAAGCCTCTGCCTCCGAATGGAAATATTTCTGCAAATATACCCGGGCCTGGTTATTGGCGGTCTTAAGACGAGTCCTAAAAAATAATATACATATTTTCCCCGTCTCTAGTTGTACTTCGTGGAAAATGATTCGTTTTTCATACTGCAGGGACATTTACGCAACACTTTTATAACGTATAAAATGTTGACCGAATGTGATCACACATCCCACCATCAAGTATTCTAAAGGTCTTTTATGCCCCGAAAGTCTGAACGTTCTTGCCTCGCTGTAGTGTAAAATAAAACAACGTTGCAAAGTAGTTTAATGTGGCATGCATGAACACAAACTGTGAGTCCTGCACAATAATGACTTGATTTTGACTAAAAAAGCAATATAGCTGGCTCCTCCAGGCGTGTGATTCATACAATCCTGGAAGTTGTATGACCACAGAATCGGGACCGGAAAGGCCAAAGCCGGTATACATTCCTTGCCTTAGCGAATCGAGAAATCCTTCTCCTAACGATTGGAAACGAAAAAGATTCGCTGAGGAATCTTCCGCTTGCACGCTGTTTCATACGTTCTAGGCATACTTGTAGGACGCAAATGAAATGAATGAGGACGCTACATTCTCACAACTAAAAATTTTGCAACTGCACAACTGCTAACTTCACGTTTCTGAAATATGCTGAAACAAATAAAAAAATTGCAGTGGCTTAGCTTGGCTATGCCAGGATATATGTAGCGTTAGCAAAGGTTCAGCTGATTATTCTTAGCTTTCCAGATTGTCTAGGATTATTAGCCTTCTTCTGTTCATTCTTCGTACGCTGAACCGCTAATTGCCAGGCAACTACTTCGGGATCCGATGAGATAAGCTTCTCGGCTGTTCTGTGTCGTTGAGCAGCATTTGCGCACTCCTTCTCCATGGCGTTACCCACCTGCAAACGCTAGTCAGAGGCGCTATCAAGCGGCTCCAGCGCAGTGTCAGACGGCGACTGCACAGCGAAGGCGAATAACTGCGCGCGTGCCGGCGCCAGTGTGTCTGCCATGGCTACGACGTCACTCCTCTCGAATGCGCAGACCAGCAGCGGCGAGTCGCGCGCGGCGGTGGCGGAGAGTGCGTGAGATGCTGGCTCCGGTGATCCAGCTGTGTGACATCACTGATCCTCGCTCATGCGCAGCACTACTCACGAGGATCCACGCGAAATCGGCTCCGGCTTGGCAAGTGTAGCTAACGCTACAAAATCTCCCACGTTTCCTTATCCTTTCGCCTAAGATACTAGAAGGCGAAATCCAGCTTCTTGTTCTTATTTTTATCATCATGCTATTGTATTGATCTGTGACTACCCGTACAATTGGGAGAGAGAGTGCAGTTGCATTTGTAGGCACTGCTTTTCCAGAAAACTCCATTTTGAATATTTATCTTCTCTGTTAAAAAAATACCATTCAGTGTCCTATTAATTATGCCATACAGTTTAAAATGCTCCTTGCAGGCTAACAGGCTTTGCCGTCTCACCCCAACTTCGAACTAGACGAAACATGATTCGTGCTTCTGTCCAAACTATTTCAATAATTAATTGTTCGAAACTAGTGTACGTCTGGTCCGTTTAAGATTCCTCTTTACGTAAAGCTTTAGATGAAGGCCACCATTGGTTATCTGATTGAAGTGCAACAGGAACGTGGTATTCTTTTGGGATCATTTTAAGAAAAACACATATACGCTGGCGACAAAACGAAGCTCATTTTTAACTGCATACCTGGAACTTCTACTGCTAATTTCCAAAGTCTATTGGGCACCCAAAAACAAGCAAGCAGGGCGTACCTTAGTTCGGCAACCACCGATAACAGTCAGTTGTACCTTACCATACTAATATTTACTTCAGGGGCTGTAGTAACACAGTCACAAGAGCAGCATCTTTGCCAACCTCTGTTTGGTCCCATCCTGGAATCTGGACTAGAGCCTCTCATGCCGACACCTCCATCTGGTCCAGGTCCACCGAAAAATCCGCCGCCGCCTACTTATTGATGCATCGAAATGTTTGTATAAGTTACATGAAACATATCCTTAGTGGCACTCTAGAATGTGCAAAGTACTTATTTGAGTGAGGCACTGGCAGAGTAGTCCACGTAAAATATTTTAGTACAGTGTTACAACTCACAGCCAGCATTCACCTTCACTTAGCCAGAAAAGCCAACATTGTCAAGTGCTGGTAATTTGAACGCAACTGTGCAAGACTTCATGCTGCCGTGCATATTTTAAAAGTGATACAAATGAATTGCCTATTCCACCGTGTTTAAAGCTTTATTTAATAGCTCGTATCATGTCCCAAGATACATCACTACAGGTCTTTTTTTTTCAGTGATTCACTTCGAAATTTGCTTTCATACTCTCTTAAGATCTGGGCGAGAAATTGCTACCCACGGAAACCTGCTTTACCTTCCAGAATTTCTTCGCATCGCGAGGAAAAATGCTCAGCTACTGTCACTTTAGTTCAAGAATATTTGTGCATTGTGACGAGGATTTTTTTCAAAAACTTCTCTATATGTGTACCATGTTGTTTTCTCAAATACAATCAACGGCATTTGTGTAAGTAACAGCCTGAACCTGCACTCTTATCTTGAGATATTAATTAGGTGATTCACGAACGAAAATCTACAAGCATTTCGCACGTCTTGCAAAATATAGCTTGCTAGTACAGCGACTCAAGGCATGCCTTATATGTCAAGCTTGCCCTCGTATTTCGTGGCCGTTTATATGTATGCTATTGTTGCTTCCATGACCACTAAAACAAAAGTCCTGACCTTATATATTCCAGATATTTATTTCTTTACAGAATGCTTTGTTGACACCAAGCAGAAATGACGTCCGTCTGGTTTACACGATGTGTGCTTGACATCCCTTAGTTTTCTTTTGCATAATGGCAATTTCACGCATTTACCATTCTCGTTAAGCGTGAAGGGTTATGCATACTTTCTGGTGATAACTCATGTCATTTGTCTACTATATATCCTACTTTAATCGTTTCCAATTGCCTATGTTGTAGCATTAGCTCACGACACGCTTAAGCCGAATGCTCGGAAGGGTAAATATACGTAATGCTGTCAACACATATACGGTTTGGTAACACTTTTGTCGATGCCAAAGAAGAAAGTGACGCAAATTGCGCAATGTGAACTACTGTGCAAAATGGAGACGATTGCAAATTTAATCGACAATACCCTATTTATAAGCGGGTAAGGGAAGCTGTTGATGTGAGAACGTACTTAAATGCCAAAAGAATGTTACGGTAACATGAATATTTATAAAATATCGGATGAACAATACCTGGCCCTCCAGCACCTTGTAGGCCAGCTCGTATTCGCCGCATCAAAATATTACCTGGAATCCCACCTGATTCAGTAAGTAGGAAGTAAACATACACGATGTGAGAAAAAATTTGTAATGCGTTGGTTCACAACGTGAATTTATCTATATACCAGCGGCGACGTTGTTGTCAGCCTTCCGTTCTTCGGCAGTACGATCCTTATCCGCGTTCCTAATTTAGTGAAAACAGAGCTACGCAATGCGAACTACTGTGCCAATCCGTCCTTCATCAGATTATTCTTCGGAGTCTGAGTCTTTATTCCAGGCACGCATACACAAATGAATGGCTGAGGAGATTCCCCGTTCAACTTTAACATAACGCGTATGATCATGTCAGCGATATATCTGTTCTGATCCAACATAGTCATAATGGCCAATTCACTGCGTGAATACGAATTGTTTTAGGCGCACATAAGCTCACAACAATGCCATAACGCCCATAATGCAAGGGCACATATATTATAAAAAATGGTGATGCATTAAAATAGAGACTGACTGACTTAATAAAAAACATTTATTTACAGAAGTTATTGACAGGGAGAGTGGGAGCAGTGGCGTAGGCAGGGGGTGGCACACCGGGCCCGTGTCCCCCCCCCCCACCTCCCCGAACTTTTTTTTGCCATGGCATATATAGCACAAAATGACACTCGACAACATCTGCCTGCCCAGCCCTCACTTCAGATCAAGGAAGTGGCCCCGCACGAAAAAAAAATATCTGCCTACACCCTGGTCCTTTAGCGGCCGCCCCGTGGGCTCCGTCTTACGGGAGCACACTGGCGTTGGCAAAGTTACAGTGAACTACAATGTGTCCGTGCGTTACTTGCGCTTCGGAAGCTCTTAATACATGTGGCCTGAAGAAGAGCACTGTGCGATTCAGTGCGCATTCATCATCGTGCTTTAAGCGTCATTCTTAGTTCTCTCCAAGGAAATGTTGACACAGCGTGCGTGGTGAACTCTCTTTTAGAAACTTGTAAGGGTCCATAAATCTAGGTCCTCGAAGGACACAGCTAAAATTACCTTAAGTCATTAACGATTGCTTTTTAAGAACGATAGCTCTACTCATATAAGTACGAACCCAGAAAAGACCTCGTTGCATAATTCTGACCATAAAGAGGCGCGGACGTCAAGTTTCGAAGCTGACTCTGCTTCGCCACTACAAATCTACTGCCTACAGAGATCCTGTGCGCAAGTACTAAGCTTAGGCAATGCTGCTGATAAGATTTTTATTTGAACAAGTCAGTTTTCACATGGCGCACCTACTGACATCAACACTAGCGTGACGTTAGGCTACTGTATCAATTCTCATGACTTCATGCACCAATTGTGAGGACGTCAGGTACGAGAACATCAAAATGGCCACTTGTGCGCCACCAACGGAGCGACGGTGTGGAGAAGCCGTTGAAACGTCAATATATCTTGCGCGAACACGTCACGGAAAGCTCATACCGTGTCTTGACGTCAAGCTACAGTAGGAACCGTAATTAGCTTATGTTGTTATTACTTTTTAAGGGCGCGCACACGCTTGCCAGAATATTTTCCGGGTTCTGGAGGACTTCACTTTTTATTTGACAGAAAAAAAAACTACTACCGAAAAATTTTGTTTCAGTACCCCTTAAAGCTCAGCCAATGTCACGCAAGCGTCTCTGAGCAGTGGCGCTTTCGTCTCTAAGCTGCGTCAGCGCAGCAGAAATATGTTTCCACAATGCCCGCAAGATGGCGTAACGTTCTCGCCCAGTAGTTGACCCTACGCTGGTCACGTGATTCGTTCCACGCGCATCCGTGTCGTCGCAACGTCTGCCAGTGAGCGGCGCGTTCGGGAGAACAAACAGCGGCTCAGCCTTTCGTGATGCCGGCGCTGGGTGCATCTAAGTTCGCAGCGTGCTTGCGCCGAAACCGCTCATGGCACAGAGCAGCGTCTTGGAGGAGGAAGAGCGGGCTATCGCTCGACAAGCTAGGCTTAACCACATTGAACCTAGGCAAATTTTGTCCGTGCATGCCCATACGACCAACACCACTGCCATCCGTCAAATTTAAACCCTGTCAGCAACGTACATGCGCCACTCGTCGTGTACGCACGAAAAGACGTCGAAATAGCTGGAATCTAGCTTTAACACGAAAGTGTTTTATGCCGGGGTCCACCAAGACTTCAGTGACGTATTTTCGTCACGGAAATGACATCGAAAAAAATATACACGATCAGATGGCAAAGAAAAGAAGTTTCGTCAACGGGCATCGAACCCACGACTGCTTGGTCCGCAACAACAGATGCCGGGCACGCTATCCACTGCGCCACGATCACAGACTCTAGAGGCTTTACAAACGCGCCTTTTATATCTACCACTCTCCCGGTCGGCGGGGTGGTGTTGCCCTCTGGGAGCGGTAAAGTAAAGTAATTTGTCATTACTGTGGCCTCCGCGATTAGCACCTGCAACGCGTTACACGTCCCTCTCATTCGGCGCGTTTTCAATAGGTTCAATTTTGTGAATGCCTTAACACACCGTGAGGTGGCGACCTTAGCCAAGCGTCGTACACTCTAAGAAAAAAAAAGAGTATGCGTGACTCTTTTCGGAGAGTTCTGACTTGCCACGTATAGGACTCTCTTTAAATAGTCATGGTGACTCTCTTGGTGGGCCAGGGTCGGCTCGCTCTAGGAGAGTCCCCTGACCCTCTAGGAAGAGTGCAAAGACTCTCATCGGGAGGATCACGTTACCACTCATAGGGAATCAGACGACTCTTGCCGGTAACGCTCCTAGGGGAGTCAAGGGACCCACACCGAAGCATCAAGCGACTCCACAAGTATTTTAAGCTACTCATTTGATCCTTGCTCTACCTTTGCGCGACTACTGTTGAAAATAGTGGAGTATTCATTTTAAGCAAGTCGAATAATACTTGCCGTTCTGCCCAGCGACTGTAAAAAAAGAGTAGTTCAGTTTTAGCATTATTTTAATAAAACTCGTCAAAACAACACATATTTTCCAACGAAGTTATATGGAAAGCGCGAAAAGGTGGTCTGTGATTTCCAATTAAGAAGTTTGGGTATTCCTCATTTACATGCTTCTATGAGTATAGCCAACTAAACAGTGTGACTGTAATGTGCACAGTGTCATATGGTGCTAAATGAACAGCAGAAATCGCCATCATGTTTCCATATTTATTCCTTGTGATTAAGAATAAATAAATAAGTGGTGACGGCTTGAGGCATCAGACTTGTGGCTTGCTAGGTTGTCGCTCCTGTCCAGCGTCAGCACCACGAAAAACGGTATCTGAAAAGCAGAACGTGATATTATGATGAGAAAATGAAATTGCAGTGAAAGTTTGCAAAACCTACACAATAAGTGGTTCACACAGACATAATAAAGGCTAACAACAAAAACAACAAAGCACATCCTCCGGCAGCCAGGGGCATGCCGTGAGCGGTTATTGACCGCACGTTTTACAAACGTAACCCATCCTTAAATACTCAGGTAAACAGATGCGAGTACTAGGGCTCGAACGACACCCAGCGCGTGCGTACGCCGTCTACGTCGAGATCAGACATGTCATATGCTAGAATTAGCGCACACAACTCCCACAATCACGTACACTCACTCGATTTTGTTATAGCGCCCAACGTCATCGCAGTGTATGCAAACCACGAAAACAGCAAACAGAAACGAGGGAAAAGAGTGCACACCGGCGGCCGCAACAACGCGCGCCGTCGAAAGTCTAGAGCTTTTCTCACTTTACCGGCGAGGCGTGTCCAACTTCAATGACTACCGCGTACATTCTGGAAGCCACCGTACTATATCTGCACCTCAAACTACCGTCTTTAAGCCAACAAAAACCATTACATATAGTGCGTCTGAGCGTTCTGTACACAGGCTTTTTTTTTTTTTTCGCGCTCCCACGCGTGGAAGCACGCCGCACACTCAAGGTCGATGGAAATGTTATTATGAAGTAGACTAAAGTGCACCTCAAAACGACATCTTGCACCTTCAGTAGTGCAGACACGACGTGCGATCAGCAAGAAATGACCCTCGATTATTGTTTGCATCGCTCACTTTATATGGGATCTGGTACAGCAACGCGCATAACGGTGGCAACTCGTTAACTGACAGCTTTAGTTGGGCATCCGCAACAGCCCCGCGGATACAGGCTACTGTTGGAAATGGCGGGCAGATTCCGCAGAGCTGCTGCAGACGCCCAGCTAAAGCTGTATAATTAGTACCTACGAAAGCAGTACACTCACCGTTTACTGGCGCCTGTTGTCGGTGTCTGCAGCTCCATGAATATTCCGCCGTCCAAGCGTCACTTCGTGCACGGAGCCGGCTTCAATACCACCGAAGACGCGCAACCAACTCATCCACGCAACGCATTCCAATAGACCGGGAGACTGAGACGACTGAGACATGGGTGTTCTCTGACTGAGAGAGGAGAGCGGCGCGCCACCTCGGCGCCAACCCCGTCTGCGTCTGCGTCGCCGAGCAAGGCGCCACAACGGCGCCAAAGGGCGAGCGTGCGATATGTATGGCGTATACGGCGGCTCTTCCGTATACCGAAGCCAATCGAAACGCGCTTCAGGAGGGTCCAGTGACTCCTTCCCAAATGCGAACTCTTTTTTTTTCTGCCTGTACCTTCCAAAAGGGGTCAGATGGACACCCGAAGGGAGTCACGGTTCCATGACCCTCTTTTGACTCTCTTTTTTCTTAGAGTGTAAAAGCGTCGGCCTCCCTCATAACTCTGCGATGTGCGCCTGCCTCACCTGGCTGTAACACCGCGTTCCCCGCGCACGCGCTCGCCCCGAGAAAAATCGCGGCCGGACTACCGGGGCGGCACGACGCGCTCTGCGTTTCCCTCTAGTCCGGCCGTGGTGTTTAAGCACATTTTAGCATGCCGCGGGATGGCGACCAAGTTCTGCGTCCAATATGAGACGCTCTTCTGGCTAGCGCACCTTGTTCTCTGATTACGCTTTCACCGTTAACTACTGCAGCTACCACAAGGGTTTATTTAATCACTTAGTAGGGACGTTAGTCGTCGGGATGGAGGTGTACCACCAATCATCAAAGTGGGTGCATCCACGTTAAACGGTGCTATAGCTGCCAGACATCAATATACATTGTGCAGACTCTCTTATATAAATGTACAGTAAGCATTCAGTTACTTCTGTAAGTGCACGCTTTACTTTCGTGCTATTCCGATTCCTATGACAGAGGGATGAACCATGTTTTTTTTTTTACCTTGAAGAAATATCACAATTGCAAATACCAGCTAGGTTTCAGCGTTTGCTAATGCGCAACGGGATATGGTGTGACTTTTTAATACCCTAATATTTCTAAGACTGATATACTAAAAAGATTATAAAAGCATAGGGGTCCTTGTTCATGCAACATTTTTATTGTTATTGCTTCCCAAGGAAATCACCAAAATTATCATCAAGCCACTGACATGCAGCTAAAGCATACGTAATGAATAAGTTAAGTGTGTGTAGCACTTACCATTACTTATCCTCGAAACTTGCAACAAAACGATGATGATGATGTTAAACACAACAGGGCTGTTCATCTCTTTTTTTTTCTACTTTCTCTTTCGACGAGCTGAGGCCAAGCAGTTCGAGCTTAACACGAGAGAGCCTCTTCGGGAGGAAACCTATCCGCCTGTCTCTGAGATGTCAAAAACATATCCAGCCACCTGTATGAGAAAGCTCCCAGTGGAGTGTTTGTTTCATAGAGGCGCTCACGAGCCTTCATTTCATCATCCTGTACAAGGCTATCTAGGAGGCACCAGACAATGCTGCCGTTTTTCATTGTGGTGCGCACTCACGTCTACTGAAACAAATCTCGCTTAGTGTAAATGAGCTTTGCACAAGCATGGAAGCTACAGCATGGTTCATAAATGGAAAAAGCATGGTCATGCAAGAGTTCGTATCATGAAGCTACAAGAAACTCCATGCGGAGTTCTGCGACTGAAAATATCCGTGTTTGACGAGAAACCCGTTTTTCGGTTTTTTTCGTTTTCCGTAGAATTGATGTTCGGTATTCTATGTCATATTGATTTGAGTTGTCGGTTAATTTACCCCTTGCGCTCCAGTCACGTACCCTCGTGCTCAGAGGAAATGGTAGGACAAAATCATATAAAAGGCGTACGTGCCGAGTTTTAGTCTTGGAAGACGACAAATTTTTCACCAACTGCGGAAGCTCTTTTCTGAGTTGTCGGTTGGTCTTTGCTAGCCTGAACAAGGGTGGGGAAATAGGGGTCGGAAAGGGGACAGCAAAAGATAAAATTTAGGAAAGAAATAATAAAGAAGTATGCACACATGCACACACATGCAGGATGCTCCAATCAGAGCCGTTCTGATGGACCGGTTGAACGCAGAAAGCGCAGTAGCGCCTGCAGTAGCAAATGTTATTTGGGATTGCAGAAGAGACTCACCATTTAACTGAGAAAAGACCTGAAACAACTTTTGAATGGTTCCAAGTGACTGTAGGATTATCGGCAATGAACGGGCCGATCATCCTGCCTGTTCCGCCCATACTGAAAACTATACCGCTCTCCAGAACTGACGTTACACGGCAGCTCCGCGTGCTTGCTCGCCAGCGCACCACGTCGCAGTGGTACGAGCCACACTTCAAACGCGCATGATTATATTCCCGAGCCTAGACCCAACTCTCAGCCTTCGAATTCCTCCGGGACTTCGCCGAGGTGACGTTATCCTTCTGTGCTGGTTATGGTTGGGTGTCGCACTTGCCTATGCGTACGCTTTCCGCATAGGAATGGCCGACACCGCAGCTTGTGACCACTGCGCAAGTGATGAAACTATTCAACATTTTCTATGCGACTGTCCACAGTACTGTTCGCAGAGACAGTCGCTTTGCAACGCGCTCGATAAATTGGATGATCGAACTCTTTCCGAAGAAAGAATTCTGCGCCATTGACAGGACTTGACTTCAAATAGATTCCAAAATTCTGGAGATAAGAATGAGCTGCTGACAGTGCCATCATGAGCACTGACCCAGCTATTGTCTCTGTGATGCCTCTCTGCTGCTTGCTGAGAAATCATGCCACCTAGTTATTCTATCGCATGCACCCTTCGCAATCACCCTTCGTGCGACGGAGATGGCAGGCTCGTTTCAGCTCTGCTTGAACCGCGTTTGTCCCCAGCGCTCACGGGCTTTTACTTGCGCGTAAAGAGACACGATGCAAGGGACGATGTTGTTTATTTTGACAACTGGCGCGGCAGTACAAAAACTTACGGCGCCTACAAAAGTTTGCCTGAGAGTTTAAGTACGATTACTATAGCAATAAAAAGCTGCTTAGGCTTCGTAATCTCTTGCTGGCGCCACTTTATTTCCCGGTGTTCTCGCTAAACGGTTCTGCAGCAGTTTATAACACCTTTATATACCTTGCGATAGCCTTACAAGCGTCCTTAATAAAACCAATATATACCTGCGCCTAATTTTGATCTTACAACTTATAATCTATGATTACGTTCATGCAGCGCTTGTGGTTAGGACATGCACTGACTCACAAGTGGAGTTAATTTCGAAAAGTAAGAAAAGAAGAATGAAGAAGAAACCCGGCCATAAAAAGTAACTCCTGAAGCTACAAGATTAGCACCAGCCGTCGCAAACAATGATGATGAAAATACAAGGTGTTATTCTCTTATCAAACAGCCTCATCTTACGCTGTTGCACGTGCTCAGCAGGTAGTCTTACTTTTTGTCTCTTGATCGAACTGAAGGTTGCCTGACGCAGCCTTCCCCTTTCCTTCGAATGTGGAAAACAATGATCTCACGCGTAAGATAGATAGATAGATAGATAGATAGATAGATAGATAGATAGATAGATAGATAGATAGATAGATAGATAGATAGATAGATAGATAGATAGATAGATAGATAGATAGATAGATAGATAGATAGATAGATAGATAGATAGATAGATGTCTTCTGTATAATTGTGCAGAGAAGTTATTGGGAATTTTTATGTTTTGATGTCTCTCGTTCTTTATTAGCGTTGCTGGCTGGAGAGGGAAAGGGAAAGAGGACTCAACCCACCCCCCGCCCCCCGTAGTTTTCCCATTTTGTTTGTGTATATATAGGACCCACAAAAGCACTAACATGAACATACATAAAGGTGGTCGAAATCCTTCCCCCACATGAAAGAAATCCTGGCTGCGCCCCTGTCGTGCTCCTACTAACCACGATACTGATATCGCTTAGTTTAACAAGTCTCAAGTGACGTCCACGTAAACGACAAAGGCCAGTGGAAAATAATTACTACTTCATTTGAACGCACACGGTCGTCTACAACGCTAAACAATGGCCGTACCGGAGAGTCGGGCAGAGTCTTTTTAAAGGGTTCCTGCAAGACGTTTTCAACATGTCCAGAAAATGCTGCCGATCAATACTCAAGCCTTCTGCGAACATACGAGACAAGCACTGTATCGCTCCACGCGATATGGAATTGCCATTACAGTTTTAAGGTCAGCAAGAAATTGCCGGCCCTTCTCTCGAAAAATAATGTCAGAAGCTCCATTTGACTTAAGGCCCTTGGCTCATTTGAGCACCATAAGTTAACACCGCTGCCTTGGTGTGGCACAACTTGCCCGCACGACGCTGTATAGTGTTATTCCTCTATATTATATGGCGTGCAATTCTATATTCTGCTGTGTAATTATCTAACACTGTGCCTCATTCCACAAAATAAGAAATTACACCAGCGCATTTGTGATCACACTGAAAGTGAGTTGCGCGTTCAAAGAAAAAGAAAGAGCTCAAGTTCATGACGCGCGCACACGTACGAATGTAGCTTCTTGTCCCCTTATCGTCTCCCCTGTGGACCTTTCATCACGCTCGCTGGTACAAAAGGAGAGAGAAAGCGCCTAAAGTGTTCGACAAATTCTTGTAACTCCACTCATATTTGAAGAATTCCAAAAATGCTTGCGGCAGTCGTTTCGTAAGGCAATATACACAGGTAGTAAGGCCATTCAATGACTAGTTGAAAAAGTGTGGCAGGGCCGAATGCCCGCGCGCCTCTCTAGACCGGCGATATTTCGTTAGGCCAACGTCGAATGGCGTCGCGGAGACGCCTGAGCAGTAGGAGTCGTAAATTGCATGTGCTATCCTTCCTGGAAGTTTTTATGAACGACTTTTGGAGCTGTCCCGGACATAATACATTCAATAAACATCGCAAGTATTTATTAACACGAAAGTGTTTTATGCCGGGGTCCACCAAGATTTCAGTGACGTATTTCCGTCACGGAAATGACGTCGAAAAAATATACACGATCAGATGACAAAAGGTACCGTCAACGGGCATCGAACCCACGACCGCTCGGTCCGCAACAACAGATGCCGGGCACGCTATCCACTGCGCCACGGTCACAGACTGTGGATGCTTTACGAACGCGCCTTTTATATTTACCACCCTCCCGGTCGGCTGGGTGGTGTTGACCTCTGGGAATGGTAAGGTAAAGTAATTCATCATTACTGTGGCCTCCGCGACTAGCACCTGCAACGCGTTACGCGTCCGCTCCTTTCGGCGCGTTTTCAATAGAAGTTGAATTTTGTCAATGCCTCAACACACCGCGAGGTGGCGACCTTTGCCCAAGCGTTGTAAAAGCGTCCGCCTCCCTCATAGCATCACGCTAATCCAAACCAAAAATAGCTCTGCGACGCGTGCCTGCCCCACCTGGCTGTAACACCCACTGGTAACACCGCGTTCCATGCTCACGCGCTCGCCCAGCGCTCGCCCCGAGAAAAATCGTGGCCGGGCTACCGGGGCGGCACGACGCGCTTTGCGTTTCCCTCTAGTCCGGCCGTGGTGTTCAATCACATTTTAACATGCCGCGGGATGGTGACCAAGTTTTGTGTCCAATATGCGACGCTCTTCTGGCTATCACACCTCGTTCTCTGATTACGCTTTCACCGTTAACTACTACAGCTACCACAAGGGTTTGTTTAATCATTTAACATGGACGTTAGTCGTCGGAATGGAGATGTACCACCAATCATCAAAGTGGGCGCATACACATTAAACGGTGCCATTAGCTGCCAGACATCAAATACATTGTGCAGTGTACACTAAGCATTCAGTTGCTTCTGTAAGGGCACGCTTTACTTTCGTGTTATTCCGATTCCTATGACGGAGGGATCAACCGTGGTTTTTTATAGCTGTTCTTCTCTTGAACACTTGGCAATTTTATTATGCAATATCGTCTGTTGTCGTAGAAGCTCCAACACGTTGTAGCTAGAATCTTGATTGTTCCAAGATCAGCTAATGTTCAAGTAGCTGACCGAGCTGGGATGAGCCTTATGGCATACTGAAGCCTGAAAAATAAAAACCTTAGTAAGTTATTGCTACTATTTTGCACATATCAAACTAATTTAAGTATATCTCCGCTCATTTTTGTTTCATTTAGTTCCAGCTGGTAGAAATGATTTATTTACCTTCCGCGCCAATATTATTGTAGAAAACCAAAAATCCAAATAGCTTCTTTGACCAGAAATACTAAGCTGCATATTTGTACACGTTCGTGATAGATATTATCGAGAAGCCTCAGCAATCCTCTGAAAATTGATCATTAATATTATCTTTCACCTCTCATTGAGATTTTACCTTATTGATTCTAGTAGATCAATGGGGAAAATGCCTTACTCTGAGATGCGGGTACATTTTTCTCTCCTTAGGCTACACATCGCAATGGAGAGAGAGAGAGAAATATAATGCGGAAAGGCAGGGAGGTTAACCAGAAAACATATCTGGTTTGCTACCCTGCACTGGGGAAGGGGCCCGTCGAGTCACCTACCGGCTGGTGCTGAGTAGACTACGTCCACTCTGTGAGACTTTTCATGCCGGCCATAAATATAAAAGCCAACATCTCACTTCCTGATCGCAAGTACGTCTATTTAAGAGAGGGAAATTGGCAACCATCCGTTTATAGCACGAAGCCATAAGGAAATTCATAAGGATATTTCTCGGAAAGAAAGCTTCTCAGTTGCCCAAAAATTCGTCCTGGTCCCGGGATCGAAATCGGGCCCAACGCTTTTTGAGGGCGGTCGCTCTACCAATTAGGCTAACCAGGAAGCTAGCAATTGGCAGCACGAGGGCGAAATAATCGACAGTTCGAAGCACATGGACACATCTTATTGCAAATCAGTTCAGCGGAATCCCGCAAGGTGGTCGAAAGAAGTTGGTCCCGGGTTCGATCCCCAGAACAGGACGAATTTTTCGGCAACTGAGAAGCTTTTTTTCTGAGAAATTCGTATGGATTTCCTTGTGGCTTCGTGCTACAAACGGGCGGCTGCCAATTATCCCTTTCATAACCCTTCTGCCAACTAGCGTGATTCAAGAGAACCTATTTCTAATACGTCGATATAGCTATAAAGCATCGCTGATACCACGTAGTTCACTGTATCTATAAAGCTACACCTGTTGCAGCTATTGACCAGACCTAACTATATATTTCCGGCGCGAATAATGAGAGCGATAATGTCCTGCATTAAAGCTAAGCTTAATAATAAAAACAAATCTACCTGTAGTAAATAGGGCTATAACAGACACGTCAAACAATTTGCGGTAAGTCAAAGTAACGTTAGAAATAAGAGGGTCTAGCAATCGCGTTATAATAATCGAGGACTTTTTCGTGGAAAACAAAGTCGACATTATTTAAATCAAGTGAAATTTTATTATGAACATATGCAAATCGTTACCAACCTTATTTTCGCCGTCCAGCCATCATGAGTTTGCTTAACAATCCGCCACCTAATGACACGCATGTTGAAAAAAATATATCAGCCATAAAAAATAAAAAAAACGATGAGCTGCCAGTTAGAATGGCGCTTTGCGGAAGCAGCTTCTCAAGTGTTTTTGTGGCTAGTGTGCTTAACGTCACTAATTGCTTGGCATAGACGGGTACGTCAGACCATTAAATCAATGCACGAACTATGATTTGATTTTGATAATGACACTGTGTAACACAGCTAAGTGTAAATACACTGCATTGCACTAATAGCTAGCATTTAGTAATCCTACATGCTGATAAATACCTCATCGTAAATATTTCACTGCGGTTTCCACTACGGAAAACAGCTGACACAATCTACATAAAATTTAAAATTCTATGTATATGCAAAGTTAATGATACTTGAGCCAGGCGCTGTTCTAATTTTTTTGTAATTCATTTATTTCACCTGAGGTAAAAGGTGGGTGCAGGGACATTAGGTGGGTGGGTGTAGGGACAGATCGTATTTAAAAGGCACGTTTGAATATGCCAGAAAGTTATCTATTCTACGGCGAACTCACTGAAACAAAACTGGACACATTATATGCGTCCATGAGAAAGCCGTGGCCCTATATTAGAATATTCACTAGAAATGTGGTAACGTTCGTTCAGCAACGTCGAATTATTTCATCTATGCTAAGGGAGCTGCCCTGTTATCTAGAGTGCGCGAATTAAAAAGTATACTTGGTGCAAGTTCGCTGAAACTGATATAACTAATTAGCGCAAAACAAACCGGACAAGGGGAAGGCAACAGAGAGCACTTGGCGCTAATTAACTCATTCATTCGCGCTCATTGGTTATATCTGTAGTCAATACGCGCCAACTAGCCCAACTCGCTTCTCTAATAGTTGAGACGCCCTGTATACCCCGGTAGTTGTCGTTCTGGCTACCGTGGATATAAAAATATAATATCTTCCTAAGAACTCCTAACATATGTTCCTTGAAATTAACTCTACAATTTTGTAGGCGCAAGGTCATTCAAAGCAGAACATTTTTGCCTCACTATGAAGCGCAAAAGCTGGAGGGACTTCTTTCTACCAACTGCTTTCATAACACTCCTAATAAATCCGCCCGCTGGTCGCGAGCGCTCATTAATACACGCGAAGAGATGTTACGTCACCAATCAAATACTCAGGATCTCGCTATGATAAGTGAAAGTTATTACTGTGCCTCAAAGGTTGCAGCATAAAGAAAATGACGGGCTGCAACACGTTTTGAGCTCGACGATGAGCACATTACTCCCTTCAAATCTGCTTACAAAAAACTAAACGTTATGGTTACGTAGAAGCAAATGATGAAACCGCCTTGGCGTATTTCATAGCCTGAGTCACTTTTGGAGGTTAAACACCATAAACCAATTAACCAACCAACCTGAAAAGATGTGACTTTGTTATGCATTCCCAGTGCAAAATTCACAAAACACAGCGCTAAGAGCCAACGTGTTTCAACCAGCTGAGCAATTATGCGGCCAGTTTGTCTCTCTCTCATTTATGAGGAGATTCCGTGCCTACGTGCCTTTGTCACATATTTGTCACAGGGTTCCTAATGCAGCCGCCTAAATGAACTCGGAGGTGAAAGCTGCCTTCTTCTTATTTCTCTTCTCAATTGACGTATGGATCCTCTCGTCCCCCATCCGAAAGTTTTCTACACCTAATCTGGTTTTGAACCGCCTCCGTGATTCTCCCACCTTTGACTAAGCTACGACGTCACGTGATGACGCCATCACGTGACGTCCTGTCATAGTGACGCCAGGATAATGTCGCAAGTTTTCGTGGACTGTGATGTCACGATGGCATCATAAGGTGAGGTCACCACGTGATGATATTTTCTTGCGTCGCTATGTTGATGCCGCCGACGCTGCCACTTAGTTTTCGCGTTTGATCCGGCAACTAAGGCTTTAGTCTTCAAATTGGAGCGCTTCACCCAAAGTAAATCATTCGAGCCGAATGAATGCTGTTCTCACCTTGAAGACCAGAACTTGGTCCGCCTTTGTTTCCAGCTGTTATGCCCATTAGTCTGCCGAGAATTCCACCACCTGGTTGTCAACATTCATAGAAATAACAAAAATGCTACACCATGAGCCCAGTAGTGCTGTATGTCGTTTTGATCAGCCAGTACTTTTTGCCGCGGCTCCACTATAACCTCCCAGATAAATAGAATCGATTCCCAATGACACTACTGTGTTTAGAAGAAGCTATTGTAAAGAATTGCATCAGTGCGTGAGTACTTCTATACTATTTCAATAATACAAAACTCACTTAAAAAGCTTTTCCTTCCCGTTTTTCCTCTTGGAGTGACGAAAGTTTGTGAAATAAAGCTAAAACATGGCATTTAATATATGTTTCTAATATGTGTTCTATTTTTTTAATACATGTTATAATACTGATCAAATTCATATTGGGGGCACATTTATAAATATTTGAACTATGCTAGAGTATAGCTTTCAGAATTTCTCCGACATTCCAGACATTTCGCGGAGCGTTATCAAGCATTGAGTTTTCTTGTCATTTATTTCTCATAAATAGTTGAACAGGTACTGTTAATCTAAAGTTTTATAGATAAGGAGCACAACTAGTATTTGCATGCTTCGATTTTCGACACGCTTTGCGTGCTTTCTCCGTAATATCAATTTCTGATATAGCCTACCCAGCTTCCCGAAATGTCAATATGAAGTAATATAGTTTCATCGGAGTCAATTCAAAATGTGTGTGTGTGTGATTGAGACAGCCGTTCATGCAGTCACTCCCGGAGAAATCCGGACAATCACCATCAGTTTGCCTACGCCAACCAACAGGAAAAATAAGCTGCTAAATGAACGTGCGATGCGTTCCTGTTCATACCTCGGTTCTCGTACTAAAAGCATAATGTACAACTTCCTCACGCAGTCGCAAGTAATATAATTTGCGCTTGCGAAAGTATATCCGCATTGTTCGAACTTAAACTTTTTACAGAGTCTCGTAAGGACAAAAAAAAAGTCAGTATTTTGCGGTTAGGGTGAAGCAGTGTAAGCGATTGCAATAAATTGGAATGTTATGCCAAGTAAAGCTAGCAGCTAACTTCTTTAGCATCCGACCTGCCGTAATAAAAATGGTATGAGCCATCTGCTGATCCTTGTCAAGATGGGGTGCACGTGACGGTGCCCGGTCGATCAAGTACGCAGCTTCTGCAGGGGCCACGCAGCCCTCTCTTCGGGGCTTCTTCCCTTATGGTCCTTTCACGCGATGGAGACGGCCGGTGCGTCTCCCCTCCTCTTGAGCCGCTATCGTCGGCTCCTCTTAGACGCTTTCACTCCCACACATAACATAAGACACGCGGGGTGATGTTCTCGTAACTTGGACTTTATAAAGAACGAACCCCACGGCGACGCCGACAGCGACGGAAAACTGGCACTTCAATTGTCCATATATTTGCTATTGTAGTAAAAATCACTGCTAACCGCCAGCAGCTCCCAAAGGAGAGCCCTCACTGGAGCCACCCAGACCTCCCATCACTGCGCTGAGCAATCCAGCACCTGAAAATAAGGAACGACAAAAACCACACAAAGTATTCTTTCTAGTCTTAGTACCACTTAAGTTTGCACCATTATCTTCCTTAGATATCTGAAAGACTTTTCTATCATTGTCTACATAAGTCTCTACACTTCGCTTCTCTTAAAGTGTAGCAACCGGGACTGCCTGAATGCATCGCCATTCATATTTTCGCCATGGGAACGTCAAATGACATCATCTAAAAAAAACAAACTGATGCTAACTCATTTTGTCCTGCAAAGTACGCTTGCTTAGAATAAAAGGGATCAAAAAGAAGATGAATATATTCCGAATAATTGACAACGCACCTATCACAAATGAGCAAAGAAGTAATATAGTTCCATAAGTACATTAATTGTGTCTTTTTGGCATTTTTCACACGGGTCAATGCAACGTTTCATCGATAAGTGAAACTATAAAAACTCTGAAAGATGCATTGCTTCAACTTCTGGACGCTGTTTCAACACCTTTCGCATGTTTCTTTCTACTGGTAGATCCAGACTATTCTAGCTCCGCAGTAGGTGTACCTACTCTCTGCAGGCCATTATGCAACAGGTTTGCGCTTTTTATCCCTAGTTTCGGAACAATTAGTATTGCGCCGCAACTGTCTCACTTGCTGCAATTCTCTTGTGACACAGACAGATTCTACGCACCGTCATTCATGAAAGGAGCAAAATAACAGTAGTACAATCTGTATATTGGTATACACTTATAGGCAATACATGCTTTCCATTTTACCTAATGAGACAAATTTCTCAAGCCAAACAGAAAGTGAAAACAGCAGCAAAAACGAGAACCTAAAGCATTCTTCATAATTCTTCGCACTTTGAAAACATTCCGAGTTTATTGAAAAGAAAAAACGAGTAAGTCTTTTGACTTCTGATGGTTTTTTTATATACTCGCAAATTAGTGACAATCAACCGAACATTCTGTTACTCAGGTCAGATACCTAGTAAATCACCCGAATGAGACGCGATAGCTTTTAAGCAGTTCCTGCGTGTGTGGGCTGTCAATTTTTCGGGAAATTATTGTAGTTTTCCATGCTGTCACAGCCCTTCTGGTCCATTCCTAGAATCAATATTCTAAACTCTTCAGACTTTTTGCTAAATTCCCACCGCTCTCTCGGTATTTAGGTATACAAAATCTCGCATCATATGCAAAGACAAAATGACTCTTTAATCCTTGTAATTTGCTCCACGACTCTGGAGACACAGTGTTTCATTGGAATGATATATCGAGCACTTAGGTTTCATAAATTCATTAGGTGGATAAAACAGACCAAGATTAGGTTACAATATAGTCACGATTCTTTGCAACATCTTAATCCTACTTTTGTGCCTAATTAGCACTGTGATACCTGAGAATGAAATGAAGCTTTTTTGAAAATTGCTTTCACAATTCCAATCCTCACTAACAGAGGATCTCAGTTTTCTGCACGCATCCAGACTGTAGCGAAGAGTAACGATATAATGGGGCATCTTCTCCAACGCTAAGTAGTGGATATTTTTCTACCGGGCATTGCTCGAGGACGCCGCTCACGCTCGGTGTCCGTGAATTGAGCCGTTGATTGAGCTACCCGTCCTCCCTTACACCAGCGTCTAGTAAACGCCTTTAATTCTGGTGGAGGTGCTGGTTCACACGAGACGCACGAGAAGCTCACCTCGAGCATGGCTTTCGTCTTCAAGTACAACCAATGTCATATAAAGACGCTTACAGTGGAAGGGGTGATTAAAATGGACTTGCGCGACGCTTACCGTTGGCAACATTCGTGAGCAGCAGAAATGTTATGAACAACTGTAACGGAGCAATCATCTTCATCCTTGCTGGTTCTTTCCTAAGCAGTCTAACTGACGACCTGTGGCTCGGACTGTCAGCATGAAAACTATTTCTCCGGAGCAAGCCTCTCCACCTTATTTAAAGGCTCGAGAACCCCAAGCCCACGAGTCTTATAGAGACTGTCCCGCCTTCTCGTCCTTCTCGTGGGCGTCATATGAGTGGTACATCACGGCAGAACGAAGACAATGCTCGCGCGTCATCTAAAGCGCCATATACGGTAGCCAAGTGCAATTCGGCAAGATATGAAAATAAATGGCGTTCGGATCTAAACAAGAACAAAGAAATGCCACACGATAGTCTGTCAATAAAAAAGACAAAGACGTTCACCTATCACTCTTCGTAGCATTACATTGCAGAGCTCTTTTTTTAGGCTACCTAGCGGCCTAGAAACAAGCTATTGCGATAAAAGTTTCATGACCTTGATCAGAAGAATATAGCGGCCAAAAATGACTCGGTTTTTAGGTTTCAATGAATAAATCTGTAGACGGTTGCAACCTCAGAGTAAATGCATGCTCTGCCCCCAGCTATTCCTGCCCACCACTTGCATTTACTCATTTACGTAATGTCAGGCTTCCTCGTGTATTTCAGGTAGGTTACTTTTCATTCAGACACGTGCTCGCGTTGCTGGGTTTCGGTCGAAAAATTCAACTTTGTGGCAAGTTTAACAAAGATTCCAATCATCGTCACGACATCAAACGTAATCATTTAACAAGGGACGACGAACTGTTAATTCTTACTGTCCGTAGTACTTACATAAGCAGAGAAATAGTTGTCATGCTCACAACGGAAACCAACTATCACGGCTCTTTTGCGCGGATGAATGGCAGGCGAGCCGCAGTTCTAGGGGCGGAGCTAGTATTTAGTCTTAGGTAGCAACCGACTATATGTGCAACCAATGCAAATGTATCACGAATGAAAGCTCCTGAATTATCTCGCCCCCTGAAGTGTTTTATTTCTGCTTTCTAGACGTTTCAAGTAGCATGTATTGAAAGGCTAAGTGGCGCGCTTCATCTTTCTTTCTGGCTATTTTTATGGAGTCCCTTGAACCTCTCGGTGCATTCAGCTTTGAATACACGTGTCACGGCTTGAATTAGAGCAGCAATAAGCTATCATCGAATTTGTAACCATTGTGATAGGCAATTGGACTGCATGAAACACAAGATAGAATATGCACCTTTCAATATCAATCAGTGAGAAGAGGTAAGCTTTCCTGTTTCTTACCTTACCTTCAAGTCATGCAGCTTTCTAAAGCATTAGTTTCAGTGCTGCCAAGATAAAAAATTAACGTGATAAGAGTCAGCACACATAATCACTCTTTTTTGCCATTAAACATTACAATAATCATGCGAGAAAACAGAGAAAAATAGGGTATTGGTATCTATTGAGTTATACTTGGAAATCAACATTGAAAGTCACCTTCGCCTATAAGCAAGTTACAAATACGTTAGCGCACAGTGACACAGACGGAAAACGATGTTATGTCGTTACCTACCAAGGGCAACTTAATGTTACAGCACAAGCTGTACACGCATGACAAGAGCACTTGAGGAAGGCCTAAACTTTACCGTAGAATAAGCACAGCCGCTCAAGGATGTTTATAAAAAAACCACGGTTGATCCCTCCGTCATAGGAATCGGAATAACACGAAAGTAAAGCGTGCCCTTACAGAAGCAACTGAATGCTTAGTGTACACTGCACAATGTATTTGATGTCTGGCAGCTAATGGCACCGTTTAATGTGTATGCGCCCACTTTGATGATTGGTGGTACATCTCCATTCCGACGACTAACGTCCATGTTAAATGATTAAACAAACCCTTGTGGTAGCTGTAGTAGTTAACGGTGAAAGCGTAATCAGAGAACGAGGTGTGATAGCCAGAAGAGCGTCGCATATTGGACACAAAACTTGGTCACCATCCCGCGGCATGTTAAAATGTGATTGAACACCACGGCCGGACTAGAGGGAAACGCAAAGCGCGTCGTGCCGCCCCGGTAGCCCGGCCACGATTTTTCTCGGGGCGAGCGCTGGGCGAGCGCGTGAGCATGGAACGCGGTGTTACCAGTGGGTGTTACAGCCAGGTGGGGCAGGCACGCGTCGCAGAGCTATTTTTGGTTTGGATTAGCGTGATGCTATGAGGGAGGCGGACGCTTTTACAACGCTTGGGCAAAGGTCGCCACCTCGCGGTGTGTTGAGGCATTGACAAAATTCAACTTCTATTGAAACGCGCCGAAAGGAGCGGACGCGTAACGCGTTGCAGGTGCTAGTCGCGGAGGCCACAGTAATGATGAATTACTTTACCTTACCATTCCCAGAGGTCAACACCACCCAGCCGACCGGGAGGGTGGTAAATATAAAAGGCGCGTTCGTAAAGCATCCACAGTCTGTGACCGTGGCGCAGTGGATAGCGTGCCCGGCATCTGTTGTTGCGGACCGAGCGGTCGTGGGTTCGATGCCCGTTGACGGTACCTTTTTTCTTTGTCATCTGATCGTGTATATTTTTTCGACGTCATTTCCGTGACGGAAATAAGTCACTGAAATCTTGGTGGACCCCGGCATAAAACACTTTCGTGTTAATATAAATATTTAATTTGTACAGTTTATAACACTTTCACAAGCTGCCATTTAAAGTGGGCGAATTCTTGTTGATTCCAAGGTGCACTCGAGCTGTTGTAGTAAAGCAGAGCCAACTGTGGCAACATCAGTGGTCGCCAAAATGCTGTAGAGAGAAGACCTGAGTTGTAAGAACTCTGTGAGAGCATGTGAACAGATTTTAACAATTCTCGCGTCCACTGTGATTGAAGTTTCTTCTCAAAAACTGGCATACATAAGTTATGATGGACGTAACTAATAATTGCTCCCTACACCTCCACACAACCCACTTAGTGCATGACGATTTACAATCTCACCGCCACGTACAGCTAGCTAGACCTTTGAAACTACGCTACAGAAAAAAAACTTTCAACAATGCGCTGTTCTGCTACAAGAAAAGGACTACAGAAAACACGTGTTCTTTTCGGTAACACACCTTGCTTTTAACAGTGTCGCTGCCAACGTCCGCGCTGTCCTTCCGCCGAGCGTTCAGGTAACCATCTCCCCGTATATCGTGCAGCTATGCGAAAGCGACGAAGTCGTTACACGAAATAACTCCAGTATTATCCATCTGTAGTTGTTCATATTTGTCCTGAGCAGTCGGAGCTACCAAAGCGCGTCCATATCCACCACGTTAACATTAATTCTGCAAGCATGTCAATGTTATAGCCGGGACGTAGATAACCTGTACATGCTCCTGTAAGCTTCGAATCGCCTTAGTATAGGGGTTAATGCTTCCTTGTTGAGTAAATGTTATACCGTTTAATGGGCCTGCAACTTATTTTATTTATTATTTATTTATTCACAAAACCGCCACAGGCTCCAGCAGGAGTATTGTGTGAGGGGGGGGATTATACAGTGTATAAGATCACATTAGTGGGAGCATTAAAACGAATACATGTTATGCTACATGAAACTATAAAATAACGTTATATAAGTGTTAGCCAGAGCAAACGTGACATACAACTATTAAAATTTCGGCTATCTTCTGTTTCAATGGAGTTTGTTTAGTATAGAAGAAAACCATCCGCCTTTCCACTCCGTGAACATGGTCGATCAGTGAAGCTGTTTAAAGTTTCTATTAAAGGTTTACCTACGTGTCTCATTTAACGTCCCTTTTATGCCGAGGTTCGAGTGTTTATCATCGCGGGCTTCACACAGGCACTATCAACGAGTAGTACTTCGGTGCCATTGTAAGTGACGAAGAGAAGATTTGTTTCCGTAAAACACTAGTTGGTTCATTGAAGTCTTTCTCAATTAAGAGTGGTGAGTGGTGGGGTTTGCCGAATTTCTCGGGCGCATACCCACTAGAAGATTTTTTCCAACACCGCGGACGTTCTGGTCAGCTATGGACAGCTTTCCTGTGGTACGTAGATGAACGCAAAGTTAACCCTAAAGATCGGTTCAAGGAAATAATTCTATTCGTCTTCAGTGTACAAAACCCGAGATAACTGTGTGTGTGTGTGTGTGTGTGTGTGTGTGTGTGTGTGTGTGTGTGTGTGTGTGTGTGTGTGTGTGTGTGTGTGTGTGTGTGTGTGTGTGTGTGTGTGTGTGTGTGTGTGTGTGTGTGTGTGTGTGTGTGTGTGTGTGTGTGTGTGTGTGCGTGCGTGCGTGCGTCCGTGCGTGCGCGCGCGCGCGCGCGCGCGCTCTGGAATTTTCGTCTCATGGACGCCGTTGCGCAGAGAACCTAGTGCCGCGTGCGAATTGTTTTCAACATACGTAACTTAAAAGCACAAACTTTTTGTATCTGATGAATTAGGCTACAAAAAAGCGTCTTCATACTTATTTAGCACACAGTAGTGTGGCCTAGTAGTCACCATATGAGTTATACATACGACTTGGCGTGTCAAACCAATCAGATCGCACAGCCATTGAAGTTATTCAAGCGTCATTTCCGGTCGGAAAAAAAATACCGTTGTGTGCCGCTGTAGTCCGAGAAAAAGGTAGTTTTTGCGTTAAATAATAATTAGACGCTTGCGTAGCGAGTGTTTTTTTTTTTTTTCAACTGATGTTTCAATTGAATAACACCATGTATAAATTTCATATTTTTATTGAACCATATGTCATCGATTCTCATTGAAGCTTGTGAGACTGTGATTGATATTATAGTTGTTCCAAGATTCACTGAACTCCATGTAGCCGGTCAGGCGTGAGCCTTAGCGTGTCCTGAAGCCTAGAAAAATGAAGTTCGTTGAGTTATTGCTCAATTATTATTAGTTTTACACGTTGCTTAATCAGCCAGCTAAGTTTTCAGGCAATATGTGGTGATTGTTCTGGATCAATAATTATTCGTTCGCTTCCTTACGTAATTTTTATTGTACGGAGTAAGGCATTCTCATGCCATTCAAATAGTTTCTATTTATTTATTTTTGCGAATTACTCACGGTGCGTTCAAGAAAAATTCTACTGATGCTTATTCCCGAGAGAACTCAACAGCTGTCTAAAATTAGTCCTTTGGTATTTATCTGCTCATGGACGTTCCACTTTGTCCAGAAGTATAACGCCCCCAGTAGCAGAAACACAAATTCCGGAAATTCTCGATCAGTGTTCATGAGGCTGCACTATTTCAAAGTTAGGAAAGACCGCCCGCGTCGAATCACAAGAACCGCTGACGTTTCACTGTCCTCCCCGTTCTCAGCGTGCGAAGATCTTTATCAACAGCTGCAAACATAAAAACCTCCATTTCTCTTCCCCACTGTGATCATGTGCATCGATTAAGCAAGTATTTATGGTCCTACTTATACGCAATAAAACACAAAGTAGTTTGACACCCTCAATCTACCAACAAGCGATGTGCCTTGGGCTTTGGTGCAAGAACGCACTTGTAGTAATGATCTTAAGTGTATATTTATTTTAGGGAATACACGATATTGCAAAAGCAAAAGGAACATTTGTTCTCATAGCCACAATGTAACTGTATTTTCAACAGTAACTGAGTGACTATGTAAGCGTATCTGCCTGACTCGTGTGAATGATGGATAATGTCATTGGAGCTAATACGGCAAAATCGGCAAAAAATGCTCTGCTGCAACGTTTCTCGTTGTTTCACGAAATATCAATATGCCGCCTACATATCGCTGCCAGACCCTCCAATCTAAGAAGGCGCTCAAGTTCAGAGAACGATCGAAGCTTGAAGAAATGAAAAATTCGTGAACACGGTGTGTCGCTGAAGCCGACGTTTCGACAAGCGGACTTTTTCTTCGTCGAGGCTACAAAGCAAACATCAGGTGGCGGACAACTACCCCACTGCCGCTTTGACCTGATAAGAGCTTTCCAAGTGCCAGCAGATTGTGTGCGTTTAAGCAGCACATAAATTTACGTAAAGGGTCCTCAATGTTTACCGAAACTGAACATTGCGCACAGAGTTGCCATTACACGAAGTTAATCTAGTTAGCGCCGTTACGTCCTTTAACGAGGCTACGGACGCCTATACACTTGATATGTATTTTTAATTAAACATCAAATTTTTACAGCTGAATTCTACATGTTTCCACGTTCCGGAAGCCTGTTAAAAGGACCTTCCACCCTAAATTACGCATATCATTTTTATCAACCGTTTGCTTGCTATGGGTCTTGATGAGTGACGTGGCACCAGTGAAAAGGGCGAGAAAAAAGTATTTGATGTATTTTATTTTCTTGCCGAAATGAGTTTCCGAGCCGACTGTAGCGTCCTACATCAATGATTTCCGCTGCCGCAAGTGGGGTATCGCTCAGTCAAAGCTGTTCACTTTCATTGGTTGAAAATAAAGAATATATTGCACGCGCTTGCGGTGTACTCATTGTGAGGAATTTACAGATTGTGAGGTGTTTAATACTTGTTAGAGATGCGAAAAAGACACCAATTTGTGCATCAGTTTCAATTCTTGTTGAGCTGTGACACCAGTAGCGCAGTCGAATGGTTCCTCATTTCTGCATTCCATCCGCGTACCTGCATGACCCTAGCTGCTGTCGTCTTCGTGCGGCATCGGTCTCGGCGACCTTCATGGAACTTTCAACGGCTTCTCTTCGTACGGAACAACGCATGGTGCGTCGCTTCCTCGTGGGAGCTCGCGTTTAAAGTTTGTCCAGTCGCAGGCAGCTCATTGTTTCTTTCGCGTTTTTGACCACCCATTTATCAACATAGAGTCGTGTGATAAATTGTGCCGCAACGAATCCTTCAGAAAGTGCGGGGCCCGCTTGCGGTAGGAAGGTCACCGTGTGCTGCAGCATTTCAGTAGAGCAAAATGTAAGCTACGTTTTGATTGGAAGCAGCCACAACCAGGCTCGGTGGTATGCCAGTACGAAATATGCAGTACGAAATATGCGAAATATGCCAGTACAAATACGAAATGGTATGCCAGTTTCTGTCATCTGCTTTTATTTGAATTCGGATGTTCATTAACTTCTCTTTGCGTGCGTCTATCTCCAAAACTCTTTTTCCGTTCATCTCACGTTGATACAAGGAATGAGTAAAACTGCGTGGGTGAAACTGGGGTGCGACCCATTTAAAACATGAGTTGTTGCAAAGTTAAACACACACACACACATATATATATATATTATGATATATATATATATAATATATATATATATATATATATATAATATATATATATATATATATATAATATATATATATATATATATATATATATATATATATATATATATATATTCTTAACAGTAAGTGATTGTCCATGGCGCCGCCACAGTGATCAATGTTATGGCACTCGACTGCTGACCCGAAGGTCGCGGGACGGAATCCCGGCTGCGGCGGCTGCCTTTTGGGTGGAGGCGAAATGTTTGAGGCCCGTGTACTTAGATTTAGGTGCAAGTTAAAGAACCCCAGGTGGTCGAAATTTCCGGAGTGCTCCACTGCGGCGTCTCTCATATCATATCGTGGTTTTGGGACGTTAATCCCCAGATATTATTATTATTATTATTATTATTATTATTATTATTATTATTATTATTATTATTATTATTATTATTATTATTATATTATTATTATTATTATATTATGCATTGTCCATGATGAAGACGCACTAAATGGTTACAGACCTTCCTTATTGTTCCCACTGCGATGATTGTTCAGAGCAGCCGCCGTCTGCTGTAAGATGGTGTTTACCAATCCGGCACCTAGTGGTCAGTAGATTGAAAATATAGAAGCAGACATTTTAATTCATTCCTAAGCAAATACCAGCATTGGTTAGTTAGCGTCGAACTTTTTGTTGGAGTTGGCTTTTAGTAAGTTTTGAGTAGTTTACTATGAGTTGCTTTCTTATCAGCTTAAATTAGTGCTTCATATCCGCGAATGACAAAAATATGCATTTTTAATATATGTTGTTCGACAAATAAAAATCAACGTATCAAGTATAAAATAGCTAAATGTGAATTCCACTACACGGAAAAATGCCAGAAATGGGCAGTGTTACAAAAAAGTGCGGGCTAGTGCTATTTGCTTTACACTGGCTTTCATTAGTCACTGCTGACAACATGTTACTGTAACGGGATTTATATCTTATTGTCTTTCTGACAAGATAGCTTTTGAAACATTTAATAGGATAGTTCGCATGAATCTCGGTGTTTTTATTGGATTACAGTAGACGAATACGAATTGTACTTGTCTGTAGCGCTGGGATAAAGATAGCTCTCGTTGCCACGGCTGTATTCAGTAATACGCTACATAATTTTGCTTGATTGAAAGTTTCCGTAACATTGCTCTATTTCCTTTTACCTTTTAAAGCCACCTTTCCAATACTTACATTCCCCTTTAATATAAATGCCGCATTGACTTTTTGCACCATTCGCCAACTCCTCCCATTTCCATATAGGAGTATAAGTGATGAGGAAAGTTCCAGGCCCGTACATCCAGAAATCGGAGACTTCCAGCCCCCTTCCTTTTTAGGGGCGAAGCTCCTTAAGGCGGCACCCGTTCGTCCCTCGAGTCGTGATCGTAAGTGATAACAAGTCTTACGCTTTGACCTCAATGTGGTGCCGGTGGGAATTTCTCCTGTGCGTTGTTGAACAATAAAAAATTCGCAGCGTCCGTTAACTAAAAGCGAATTCCGTCTCTCATTCCCCATTAGCACATTGGCATGTTCCATAGGAAACGTTAGTAGAAGTAGAAGTGTAAGTGTTAGCTAAAAGCCGACTTCTTCTGTCTCTCATTGCCATCGCCATTGTTTACCTCCAAGAGTGCCTGGTGAGATTTTCCTGTGCTGATAAACAATAAAATTTTGTTCAAAACCCGTTGATTGATGAAATAAAACAACGAAAGAACGCCAGATGTTTTTCTTAAAGTGTAGTAGTAGTAGTTGTATTAGCCACCTCGCCCGATTCAACGGGCGAGGTGGACCGGCAACGGCGCGAGGACCCTGCCGTACGAGAGTTAAATCACACTAAAAGACTACTTTGCGGGCGATACACTCTAGTGAGCTTCCTTTTCGTCTTAATGTACATGATAAAGAAATTATTTCTACGAAAAACGCAAGGCACACTTGAGCAATTGTTTGGTTTTGGGACGCTAAATGGAACCATGACATGCGAAGCCGGAGACTTGCACGATCGCGTTCCGTTGGCTTTCGTTGGGTTACCGACCTCGCGTCGTGGAACGCGCGTTCTGTCTTCCCTCTAGCCTTGCCTTTATCGCACAGGGCGAGCGGGGTGCGGTGCTCTTGGCGCTCTTTGTCGGAGCGGACTTCTTCCTTGTTTCACCGTCACAAGTGATAATGAAGGGACCACGTAAACCAACAGTACAATAACCCGTTATCATGCCTTTCCCCCATGAGGACTGTTATATATATAGTGTGTCGTGCTGTGTGTGTTGTGTGTGTGTAGTGTGTGTGTGTGTGTGGTGGTGTGTGTGTGTGTGTGTGTGTGTGTGTGTGTGTGTGTGTGTGTGTGTGTGTGTGTGTGTGTGTGTGTGTGTGTGTGTGCGCGGCTGTGTGTGTGTGTGTGTGTGTGTTGCGCGGCGCGCGCGCGTGTGCGTGCGTGCGTGATGAATTTTTGCACTCCTTCCAGCAGTTTAAGCACCTCAGAAAAAGTTATCTGCATTTACAAATGAAAAGTGCAGTGGTTACCTACGTCCAAACAAGCTCACCTGCAGAGTTTGTGTTAGGGCGACCGTACGATGTTTCAATGTTCTTCAAAACGCGGCCGACGAATCCAGCTCCTTGACCTAGATGGCCATCGCAACGTGAAAAATATTCAATAAATATTTGTTATCAGTTTGAACGAAGCCAAAGTTCTATGTTAACCATGACTGATTTTCCCACTGAAATCATGTAATGTGAGGCAGTAGTTCCGAAGGAAATGCTTAATTGCTGAACATAAAAGGTTTGGCATTTCAAGCATGTCGGAAGAGCAGACAGGTAGCTTTTTTGTAAAACTGTGCGGTGAATTTTCTATATTTGTATGATGAATTACAGGTTTAAAGCTTACCATAAAAGCATAAACGAAATTAATTACTTTCATCTCATTCCTTACACTAATGTGTATATTTGATTAGCTTATGTATCAACACGTAGCTGCAATGCGCACCTAAAAAATTAAGAAGTGTTAGGGCTGCACTTTTCTAAGAAAATGAAAACACGCAGACCCAAGCCCGTTACTAACCTGCATTAGGTCCGCCCGAAGAACTGGGAAATGACGAGCCGAAGCTTTGGCCTGCACCACTCAGGACCCTGTTAATGAAACCACCTGCTTTGGGGTCAGAAAGTCAAGAGTGGGAAAGAGAAATAAAATCACAGTTTCAACGCAAAGGCGAAGCAATGAATGCCATAGCAACAGATTGTTGTGTTACACGAAGTGAGGCTGGCAGCTAACAGTTTTGTATCCGGTCTCGCGTAACTACAAAACAGGGAGCGATGCTCTCCGCATGGTCACTTCGCGTTTAGAGCGCAGCACGTAGAAGGGTACACCAGCCGCCCGCTGTGATGGCTTTCGAGATAGCGCGCGCGCCAGCGATCGCGACCGCGCCCTTAGATTAAAAGTTCAAAGTTGCTCCTCGCGCGACACTTCCCTGCCCCTCGCGTCTTCGCGTCTTTTCAGGCTCGTTAAAGACGGATGAGGCGTTTCCTGTCTGCTTCGACGGCAGGCCTCCCGAGCGGGGTGATGTTATCGCATGCACCCTCCGAGCGTGGCTCGTTTGAACTCTGCTTCGGCGGCGTTCGTCGCCTCCGCTCGCGCGCTTCTAACCGCGGTAGAACATACAATGCGCGGGGGCATCTTATCAATTCGAACTTCATACCACAAGGACATGAAGGCGACGGCAACGGCGACGGCAAAAACTCGTCGAGGTTGTACATATAATTGCTATCGCAATAAAGTCTCAGTCACCCATGTTACAATAAATATCAATTGAGATGAAGCTGTATGTGGGCTTCAACTGAGAATTCTAGTCTGCTGAACGCATCCACTTGATACAAATTTCTCGTGTTTGCACTTTTGAATGCTGAAGGCTGAAGCCTAAGTTGTGCGATATATCTGGGACACTTAAAAAATCCAGCAGATCCCACGCACTGTAAGAATCGATGTAATGCGAAGCAGCCAGCAAAGGACTACATACAGCGCCTTGTTTGTCTTTGAGGCAAATGAAGGCATTCATGTCATGACATTCAGTTCACTGTATATCGCATGTGTGTCATGCATTCACGCGTGTACAATCTTTAATATAACGAAACGTATATTCTGGAATATGCAATGCATAACCTATCGTTCATGTTAGTCACGCACTCATGTCATGCCATAGCAATTTTTGGTGTGTATCTAGTTAACAAACAGGCCGGAAGCACACCAAGATAATGTCATTTAAATCATGCCGGACATGGCACGCATGTCATGATTGTCGTGTTACCACCTTACATTTGTGTTCGCCATACAGTCGCGTCACGCAATAGCAATGTTGGTGTATGTCGAGCTAGCGAAACAACCGCGAGCAGACCATGAGCGCGGCATGTAAATTCTGCTGTACATGAAAGGCACGTCATACTTCCCATATTACCACCTGTAATTCATGCTCATCATACTGTCGCGTCGCGCAATACCAGTGTTGGTGTATGTCAAGCTAGCGAAACGGCCTCGAGCAGCCCATGAGGGTAGCATGTAAATCATGCCCTACACGGCATGTATGTCATGGTTGTCATGTTACCACCAGTCATTTATGTACGTCATAAAGTCACGTCACGAAATACCAGTTTTGTGGTATACGAAGCGAGCGAGCCACCCGCGAGCGTACCATGAGCGTGTCATGTAAATCATGTTGCACATTTATTGCATGTCATGATTATCATGTTATCCCCTGTCACTGATGTCGGTCATACAATGACGTCACACAATACCAGTATTGTTGTATATCAAGCTAGGGAAACGGCCGCGAGCGCACCATGAAGGTGGCATCTAAATTATGCTGTGCATGAAATTCATGCCATGATTGTCATGTTACCACAGGCCATTTGTGTTCATCATACAGCCGCGGTGCGCAGTACCAATTTTGGTGTTGTCAAGCTAGCGAAACGGCGGCGAGCGCACCATGAGCGTGGCATGTAGATCATGCTCTACACGACGTGCATGTCATAATTTTCATGTCACCACCTGTCGTTTATATTCGTCATACAGTCCAGTCACCAAATACCAGTTTTGAGGGATACCAAGCTAGCCCACCGACCGCGGGCGCCCCATGAGCGCGGCATGTAAATCATGCCGCACATGAAATGCATATCGCGATTGTCATGTTACCACATGTGATTTACGTTTTTCATGCAGTCACGTCACGCAATACTAAATTTGGTACATGTCAAGTTAGCCAAACGGCCGCAAGCGCACCATGAACGGGACATGTATGTCATAGCGTACATGACGTGCATGTCATGAGTTTCATGTTACCACCTGTCATTTATGTTCGCCATACAGAAATGCTTCTTCGTGCCAATTTTGGTTTATGGTTATACAATTAAACGGACGCGAGCGCCCCGAGTTCATTTCATGTAAGTCATGCTGTACATGACATGCGTGCCATGATTTGCACGGTAGGACCTTCCACTTATGTTTGTCAGACAATCTTGTCACGCCATACCAATTTTCATATAAATCAAGTAAACGAAACGGCCGCAAGAGCACCAAGACCGTGGCATGTAAATCATGCTGCACATGACATGCATATCATGATTTTCATCTTATGACCTATTGTTTATGTTCGTCATACAGTCATGTTATGCCATACTAATTTTGGTATACGTTCCATTAACGAAACGGCCAGGAAAGCACAAAGTCGTAGGCGGCTGGGTAGATAGATAGATAGATAGATAGATAGATAGATAGATAGATAGATAGATAGATAGATAGATAGATAGATAGATAGATAGATAGATAGATAGATAGATAGATAGATAGATAGATAGATAGATAGATAGATAGATAGATAGATAGATAGATAGATAGATAGATAGATAGATAGATAGATAGATAGATAGATAGATAGTGTGGGATGTTAGTGTGGGCCCAGGCGCTCAACCGACAAGGGATGGGTCACAGACAAAGACAGGACGTTTATACACATGGACTTAAATACATACATGGTCTAACTAGATACAAAAGCTCAAAATCTCGGCCGGTACAACCGTCTCTAGTGTTCTAGTGCATGCACTGCACGGTTCTCGCGGCCCTGACACCTCGCGTCTAGTCCGCGCACCACTCGACGTGACACACTCACACGTCGCTGTCGTCGAGATGGTCCGACGTGTCGCCGTGTCTCATGGGGTGTGACGCCGCGGGGTTGGTGAACCACCACGGCAGTCGTTGGGACGGCCGCTTTGCTGCGTGGTGGATGGCCAGACCCGTGCTCGGCCCGTCCGAGAACACCGGTAGTCGGGCGCAGCACTGCTCAGCTTTCCTGGCTCGGCGCTCCGCGTAACCGCCCACTCGCCCGCAGGTCTCGACCGTGACCGCAAGCACCGTCGTCGCCTGGCGTAGCTTGTCGCCCGAGGCCGTCCGCAGTCCACCCGTGGCAGGTTGAGCGCCGCAACGGGCCGGTAGCCGCCACGAACCCTCGTTCTGCCACTGCTGCACCGACTGCTTCGGCCCGACTTGCTTGTTTGCTTGCTTGCTTGATCCTCTTCTAGTGGCTCTTACCCACAAAGGGGGATTGGCCATGAAACCGGCGGTAAACATTACATGGAAATTTAAAATTTAGGCAAAAGTAATTGAATTAATCGGACTACAAGCGAGTATTGAAAATAAAATAAGAATCTTTGGGTTATGTGCCAATAGAATGAGAAAAGAACCGTAATATCGAAAATAATCAATTAGAGAAAATAATTATAAAATACCAAATTGCAATAGGAAATAACTTAATAAGGAACTCTTCTTGTGTCTCGAAGAAATTCGCAGACAGCTATGCAAACGTTCCTGTTGCTGTGGCCCAGAGAAGACGCCCCAAGGGAAAGAATATTTGCAGAATCTAGAGGAATGTTCAAATTTCTGAATAAATATTCGAAATGTTTTTTCCTGTGACTAGAGAAACGACGGCAATGTATTAAAAAGTGATCAATGTTTTCAGGCTCTTGACATAAAAAGCAAAGAGGGGACGGAACCAGACCAGCCCTGTGTAAATAAAAATTTAGAGGAGGAATGCGGCATCGAAGTTTAGTAAGGGACACCTCCAATTTACGAGAGGGACACCATTTATTGTTCCAAGGAAAAGAAAGGTGACCATATTCTTGCTGTGGTAATCTTGCTTTCATGGAATCCTGATGTAATGCGTATTTTCGGAATCTAGATGCAGTCATAAAGTCTGTATCTGGTACAATGTACATTGCAGGACCATCTACGGACCACCGCGCGAGAACATCCGCCATCTCATTTAAAAATATGCCACGGTGGCCTGGCACCCATACCAACCGCACTGTGCTTAAGTTTTTAGGAATTAATGACATGAACACATTTGAGGAGGAGGACTCGGGCGGAGAAGCTGAAGTGAGAGCACTACAGACAGATTTCGAATCAGTGACTATTACAGCTGACGACTCATTTGCTGAAAGCTTGCGAAGGGCTAAAAGAATTGCTAAGAGCTCTGCTTCAAATATTGGAGTATAATCCGGGAGTCGCAGTGAGAATGACCAAGATAAAGCCTCTGAGAAAATACCTACTCCCGCTCTCTCTTCACGCATGGATGCATCAGTAGCAATTACGTTAAAAATTCCCAACTGACCTAAATGGTCTTCTAGCAAGCCTTTCAGATATCTAGAGGGAAGAAATTTAGAATTGGATGGGAATATATCATCGAATTCAATTTTTGTCTTAGCCAATGAGTAATCGTTTGAAACAATGTTGCGTATATTCACCTGTAAAGGATCTAGCTGCTCCTGCACCAACAAAACTTGCGGCTTATGTATCCGAGACCATGGCTCATTAAAAAATGATCTCGATTCAGAAATGAATACAAACTGTAAACGTCTTAGAGAAGATGCGTAAATTTTTAAATACGTGTTGACCGTAAGTATGCGGAATCTGCAAGTCAGAGTAGGTACTCGGGCTTCTTGATATAGAACACTGTTCGCTGTAAATTTCGGAACCCCTAGACAACTACGAAGAGCCTCGCGCTCTAAAAGAACCAGGGGATTAATTTTGTATGCTGGCCCCCCAGAGAATAACACGCAACCAAATTCTAGAATCGGGCGAACATACATACGGTAAATCATAAGGAGATTGTCCCTGCGTAACCCAGTGGGGTGACGACCAAGTTTACGAAGCATTCCAATATTGCGAGTTGCCTTCGATTTAATATGCTCAATGTGATGTAGCCAAGTTAGTTTTTCGTCATAAAACACCCCCAAATACTTAACGCAGTCTTTTTGGGGAATTATTTCTTGACGGTACTGTAGTGAAATGCTAATTGGAGCATTCAAAGGAAAAACAATAACGGAACATTTACTGACGTTTAGTGTCATTCGTATCTGTTCAAACCATAACTCTAAAGTTCCTAAATATGATTGTAGTGTATCATGCAATGACTGAATATCACACGCAGAAGAGAAAAACGCGATGTCATCTGCATATACATGCAGATGAACGTTAGTCTTCATAGGAACTAAACTTAATAGAACATTAAATAAAACAGGAGAAAGAACGGAACCTTGAGGGACTCCTCTGGACTGACTATATTTTGGGGAAGATAAGCCACGCTGGGAACAGTAAAATTTTCTATCCTTTAAAAACTCATACAGCCAATAATAATATATTGCGGGAAGTTCAAGTTTGTTAGACAGTTGAGCAAGGTAGCATGTTCTACACTGTCGTATGCCTTAGCCAAATCTAATGTTACCAATGCTGAATATTGCCGCCTGTGCCGAGCAAGCTTAATCCGTCCCTCTAAATCTACATGTGCAAACCATATAGAATATCCTGGTCTAAAGCCTATCTGACATGGGCTCAGAATTGAGTTAGCTGCTATAAATTTGTTTATCCTATTGTACACAACTCTTTCAATTAATTTAATAACATGCGAAGTTAGTGCGATAGGTCTGATATTATCAATATGTACACCTCCTCCTTGTTTTTTGAGCAGTGGAATTATTTTTGCAGTTCTCCAATCTGGAGGAACCCAGCCATTCTTGAGTGAGTAATTGACAAGATTGAGAAGGTCCTGAGAAGACACCTCAAATGGCAATTTTAACATACCTGTTGAAATGCCATCTGGCCCTGGAGCTGAATTGGGAAGAGTGTGAACAACACTTGCAAGTTCTTCTATAGCTACTCGCTCGAAATCATTCACACAAGAAGGTTTGGGGAAAACGGATTGCAGTTGAGAGGTGAAGCGCTTTTGTAAGCCTAGTGCGATGCCATCTAAGTCAGCCAATTCTGATGGAGAGAGAACAACGGATTCAATGTTTATGGGCGAAGGGATAATTTTGCGCGACCTAAGAAATCGAAAAAGAGCTTTCTTGTTCCTACTCTCTGAGAGAAAAGCATAACGGTTTTCATCATACTTAGCTTTCACCATGGAAACAGTTCTCTTAAACATCGCTTTGGCGAATTTATAGTTACTCCAATTAGTAGGGCACTGGTTGTGGAGAAGTTTTTTCCATGCGGCCTTTCTACGCCTGTACTCTCGTTCACACTCTGAATCCCACCAACCACTCACAGGTCTTTCTTTTGCTGAGGTTACCGTAAACTGCGATTTCTTCATAGAGCATTTTAAAACCGAACACAGACTCATAGCTTTAATATCACTATCGGAATTGGTCAGAGAGGACAAAGCTGACTGTAGGCAAGTTTTAAATTTGGAATAGTTAACAAAACTGTGAGTTGGGATATCCAATGGGACCAAGGAGTAATTAATATCAATCACTATTGGGCAGTGATCACTATTAGTTGCAGTATTCGCTACAGACCAAGAAGAGATAAGAAGGGTTGAGCTAGCGAATGATAAGTCTAAAACAGATCTTGAAGTACCTCTTACAAAAGTAGGAACTTTGGAATTGAGACATGTATAGTTGTTTTTACAGATCCAGTTCCACAAAATTCTTCCAGATGCGTCTGTGCGATACCCCCAAGATACGTGGTGCGAATTACGCTAATAACGTATTCGGTCTACAGAGACTGAGCGGAGTCAAGAATACGTTCATCTTTTACGCCAATCGGAAAGTAGCTGTTCACAAGAGTGATTGGACCCGATCCTGGAGTTTCAATTTCTAATACTAAAACTTCGTGATCACTTGACATTGTCTGGAAAACAACTTTCGCTCTATGACAAAATTTTGATGCGATGAAAAACGCTATTCCTCCACCTCGTGAATTCCTGTCTAGCCGGAAACATTTATAATTTGGTAGATGAAACGTTTGACCTGAAGACAACCAAGTTTCTTGTAATAAAATAACGTCCGGAGAATTCTGAGAAATAAGGTATAATAAATCGGTGACAGCAGAAAGTATAGAACGGCAATTCCACTGAAGGACGCTAAGATACCCTATTGTGATGACAGACAAGCACTCGCAACTGCTTGATCCAAAATACTATCTTTTAAAAAATCATTTCTGGTCAAAGACTCCTTCACACTTTTCTTGGATTTAGGAGAAGAACTGTGCTTCTTGTGAGTTGGAGATATGGTGCGTTTAAGCATCCGGGCATCCATGTCTACATCCTGAATACTCTGAGAGCCGGAATCGGACAGACATTCTTGATCAGACATTCGTGAGTTAGAAGCTTGCTTGACATTAATACTAGAAATACCTGATAGAGACCCAAGTGAAGACTTATTTAGTACCAAAGGATTCTGAACGCTCTTGGCTAACTGCTCCGAAATACCAGATAACTGCGCCGAAATCACTTGAGCGAATGTCTCTGATATGTTCAGCAGAAGTTTTTCTAGGGACTTTTCCACTACTTTCTCAACAATAGAAGAAATTGACTGAGTAAGTGATGCATCCATATTGAAAGACTGACGGGCTGTAACGCCTGCATATCCTTGTGTTCTACTCTGAACCTCGGCAAAAGCTTCTCTGCGCGAGCATCGCCTTCTCTCAATGATGTCAAGGACCTGCATTTCTTTAGCCTTCGCAGGACAATCGGAGTGATCCGCTGTGCGAGTGGCTTGGCATAAGCAGCAGGATTCATTAGTTGAGGTACAATCATCAGCACTGTGTTCAGCCCCACATTTACGACATCGTACATTTGATCGACAACCGTTCGCACTATGACCATAGCGCCAGCATTTACCACATTGGAGAGGTCGAGGAGCAAGGGGTTCAACTCTGTAGATTAATGGTCATGCTTTAATTTCTGATGGACGCGATGTCCCTGCAAATGTGGCGATAACTGACTCGGTTGGAATCCTAACATTGTTCACTTGCCTGTTACACCGATAAACGGAAACTGCACCTGCCTCTGAAAAAACATCCAAGATTTCCGCCGGGCTAAGGCTGGCGTCGACTCCACGGATTAGGCCTTTGCTGCAAGCAAGGTGGGGTGGAATGAAACAGCTCACCGGTTGTGAAGCAAAAGACGAGCACTTTAGAAGGTCCTGAAGACAGGCCTGGTCTGGGGAGCAGCAGAGAATGCCGCCACGTCCGAACTGTCGGACCTCAGTGATCTGCAGATAATGAGGGGTCACCTTGTGAAGCTCAGATTGGATCGCCTTGGGGTTCTTCATGCGAATAACTCCACCATTCGTAGGAACCAGAGCAACAGGAACGGCAATGATGCCTCCACGCAAGAAGAGGTCCAATGGTACATCCTGAGAGGGGATTGAAGCAGACCAGAGGGAAGCCCTCTGGCCCGGAGATGAGACAGACATCAAAAAAGGAAAGAAATCACACTTAAAAGCGTTATCAGATTATACTGGAAATTAAACAGATAAAAAGAACAGTAACCGCCGGTATCAAGACCGCTCGAGCGTTCTAAAATCTTCTTCTTCGCGCTCCCTCACGAGCGGCGCTGGCGCGCACCACACAAGCACTTTCTTCTTCGTCTCTCTCCAAATTCAGCTTTCACTCAAAAATGTCCCCCACTCGTCACAATAGATAGATAGATAGATAGATAGATAGATAGATAGATAGATAGATAGATAGATAGATAGATAGATAGATAGATAGATAGAATAGGAATAGATAGATAGATAGATAGATAGATAGATCGATAGATAGATAGATAGAGGATAGATAGATAGATAGATAGATAGATAGATAGATATAGATAGATAGATAGATAGATAGATAGATAGATAGATAGATAGATAGATAGATAGATAGATAGATAGATAGATAGATAGATAGATAGATAGATAGATAGATAGATAGATAGATAGATAGATATGCTCAAAGTCGCAGAAGTTCGCTAAGAAATGCTTCGCATTTCAAGAAAACCGTGTAAAAGCTCCAATTAATCTAATTTGCTGTCCCGATTTGCCACTCAAGCAGCTCTGTCTATTGTTTTGCTTGCCAGCGCAGTTGTGGGGCCACTACCGCTAACATTCGGCCTAAATTTCCACACTGTAGAGGCATCAGCATCTCACCCTACCCGCACAGCACGCTTCAGCAAGGCAGAAGCGAGGTGTACATTCCAAACGCTATCGAGCCGTCATGGTCACTTAGCCGCTAATGTGTGGTACTCCTATAAACTCGATGAGGCGGGTTTGATGAGAATCGAACACGGCGGCAGCAATTCTATGTAACCAAAGCCACTCTTTTTTAGATGCATACAAATGAATCCAACAGACAGTTTGGCCAAGGGATGCATTGGAGACATTAATTATTATCTTCAACTGTTATGGCGTAAACTCAAATGAACTGAAGTGGACGAGAATATCACGCCTCCTATCGGTGGGATCCGAACCTACAACCTTCGAATTACGAGTGGTGCGGGTTAACACTACCACGGATTACACATGCAAAACTACCCAACGAAGTGGACTGCAAAGCGCCTTCGGTCGAAGCTCGATTGGTCGAGCGTGCGACGTGTAATTGGAAGATTTGTTAGTATATACGGATCCGGTGATGGTGATCTTTCGGAAATGGTGATCTTTCGTCCAGTTCAGTTCATCTTAATTTACGTCATAATTACCAGACTGCAGTTAAACATAACAGTTAATGTCCCCGGTGCTTTCCTTCGTCTAATTGCCTGTTGTATTCATTTGCTTGTGTCTAACAAAGAGACAAGCCCCTGGAAAAAAATTTCCCTTCTTTCGTTCCTGCATGTATTGCCACATTAGGAATACAAGGTGGTTAAATCTATTCCGCTGTGAACGGCGGGCATCACTATGACATCGTAGTTTTGGCTTGTTTAACGCAATAGAATCCAGGTTTTCAGAGCCCCTCGTGCAGTCTAATCTATGTCTGATGTTTCTGAGGAAGAAGATCCTTTAAATGACCAGAACGTCATTCTCACCTTGACCACCAGGAGTAGGCGGCGCGACACTGTTTCCACCGAGTCCTTGCGCCAAAGCGTTTAGAAGTCCTCCACCTGGTCGGCATTGCACATAAATGCGTAAAACAGGAACATCGCGCACTTCTAAAGCACCTTGTGCAGTTAAATATATCTCTGATGTTTCTGAGAAAGAATATTCTTCAAATGACAGGAAAGTCATTCTCACCTTGACCATCAGGAGTAGGCGGCGCCACACTGTTTCCACGGAGTCCTTGTGCCAAAGCGTTTAAAAGTCCTCCACCTGGTCGGCATTGCACATAAATGCGTAAAACAAACACATCCTGCCCTTCTAGAGCACCTTGTGCAGTTAAATGTATCTCTGCTGTTTCTAAGGAAGAAGATCCTTTCAGTGCGAGGAACCTCGTTCTTACCTGGAGCACCAGGAGTAGGAGCACCAAATCCTTGCGTCAAAGTGTTCACAAGTCCTCCACCTGGTCGGTAATCCGCATAAATGCGTAAAAAGACACGTCAGTGCATCAAGCTGTATCGTCTTCATTGCACTCTTATATGGAAGGCCATGGAATGAGGCTATCAGAAAAACGCGATCTCCTCCTGCTGCAAGCACATCTCGGCTACAGTGTCGCAGCCAGCTATGACTATTAAATGCATGGTCACCATAGGCACCACAATCATCATCGACGGAGCTTGGGACGGGACAGGGGTTAACCACTCGTCCCCCACCCCGCCTAAAAGAAACTGCCGGACTAACCTTAAATAAATTTTGTTCATTATTTCATCATAGATATCATAAAAACTCCTCTTCAATTCTTGCACAACACGGGCCTTGCGGCACACGCATAATACACCATAGGCGCCATTCATCAAACCTTAAGGCAACTCTGTGTCGCAATAAAAGAACTGGTAAACGTTATGACATTGCATTCTTTTTCTGATTCGAATAAAGTAATACAATTGGTAAGTGCATTGCACGAGTATACGAAAGCCGTCTCTTCCTGATGATAAATTTCTTAATGACACTGTCTTAATTTTTCTCCAGCGAGATGATGTCGGTCCTGTGTTGACTTTGTACTTGTCTTTGATCATATGCAGTGTGAAAGTTTTTTGAAGCGCCATCCTTGTCTGCTTTCTCTTTTTTTTTCTGTGGGAGAGAGGCGCTGCTTGTTCACCTCACCGGGCGCATGGGCTTCTTAAACGACACATAAAGAGGCGCGTTTTCGAGCAATAAAGCATTGCTTCCAGTCCAGCGCTAGTGTGTGTGTGTGTGTGTGTGTGTGTGTGTGTGTGTGTGTGTGTGTGTGTGTGTGTGTGTGTGTGTGTGTGTGTGTGTGTGTGTGTGTGTGTGTGTGTGTGTGTGTGTGTGTGTGTGTGTGTGTGTGTGTGTGTGTGTGTGTGTGTGTGTGTGTGTGTGTGTGTGTGTGTGTGTGTGTGTGTGTGTTATCACGCAGGTAGGAATTGCAGCAATATAAGTTATGGAATAAAGCAAGGCGAAAACACTTACGTCGGGATGAGAGGGGAGGAAGAAGTAAGGAGTTTTTCATGGAAGTTACGCTTGATGTTCGGCTGTAATTGCTATAAATGAAACGCGCGGCATTATTTTGGATTACTTCAAGCGATTGAATATGGGTAGCGGAGTGAGGGTCCCAGATGGATGATGCGTAGTCCATTTTACTCCTAATGAGTTTTATATAAGATTAATTTTAATGAGGAAGGAGGATTGAAGGATTGAAAACAATTTAAATGAGAATCCTGACATCGTTTCACTAGTCCAGACGGTGTCTAGTGCTTGTAAGTTTGCGTTATAAGAGCTGAGAGAGTGAAATAATTATACGTTATAATCTAAAGCCATCTAAATGAGAGCCCTGACGTTGATTCACCAGCCCGTTCCTCTTAGCTTGAGTAGGGGGAAAAAATGAAGCAAGCTATAATAAAAACAATAAGTTTTCCATAACATGAAGCCACATTTAGATGAAATATGTGAGAAAGCGCTAAAAAGCTACTTTGAAACGTAAGCGGCGCTGTACTTCATTGTAGCATGTATCGCTTCATAATTTACCAGAACACTGGTTTTGCCTACCTTGTCCGAAGGCTTCAGCCACTATATTTCTTTTTGTTTGTTTGTTAATTTGTTTGAAAGGGTACCAAAGTTATTATTGAAGTTTATCTGGTTATTCCCATTCCTCGAGAATACAAGGCATCTCCAAAAGGGCGAAGTTACAGCGACTACGGTAGTGGAGAGTAGTGCACACACAAATTAGTTCATTCGATAATGCTAAGCAATTTCATCATACGTGGGCAAATATACTTTGCCGTAAGCTTCAAAATATTTCAGTTCTCTATATGTTGGAGCCCAAATCCATAAACGCAAGCGATTTTATTAGTAGCAATTTTTTTTTCAAGTTCCTCTTTTTCCAATGTGTATGTTGTCCTTTTAGCCGGTGAAGTGGAAAGAAAATTACTTTCATTCCTGATTTTCTTTTTGGAAGCCGTTTAGCTTCGTGTCGCAAACGTCCTTGCTCTGTTGTCAAGTATACATCTGGGCTGCTGCAATCACAAGAGTCACGCTAGCATTGTCGAAAATGTAGCACCAACCATGTGGCATCATTTGAAACAGAGCTAGAGGTACAGTGGTGAAGATGAAAGAAGCTTCCTTAGTCGTCATTATGTGCACAAGCAACATTAATATACCGCATCCTACGCAAGGAAAAATATCACATGCCAGAGCATAAATAAGACCTGACCGCCAATTTTATTCTCCAGAGCACTTTTGAGGTGGTGCTAGTATATCATGCCTGTTGTTATGCTGTTGCGATCGCACTCTCCAGGTTCACATTATGCGCAAGTCTTCAGGACTTACATTTCTACAAGCTGTGAGTTGTCACACATTTACGATTAGGCAGAAGTTCAGGTGAACATGGAGCTGACTTTTCGACAAGCGGACCTGTGCTCTTCAGGGCTGTAACTGCTTTTGCAGTTGCAACCAGTTGCAGCCTTGGAAAAGACAAATCCGCCTGTCGAAAAGTCCACTCGACAACCCGTGTTCACTAATTTTTCTCTTACAACTAGGTGGTACTGAAACCTGACGCTTTTTGTATTTCGGAATATCTCCTCGTGAAAGACATATTCCGCCTCCTGGTTACGTGTAATTTCCACATTGGTTACTTGGGAATCTACGTATATCAGAACTATAAACATACAGTTTTATACTAATCATGTGAAGCGAAAAGAAACGGAGACAAAGGGAAGACGCATAAACGACATAGACTGGCTTATATGTTTAACCTTCGTCTTCGCTTCTTTGCGTTGCACATAGTGTATATCAAGACATTTACCTACAAGTCTACGTGTGGATTCTTCTAGTATATGCGTCGCTCATAATCATATCGTGGTTTGGGACAGTAAATCCAAAATATTAGTTCTTCTAATATATGATTCTCTGCTTGGGGCTTCTGCATACGACCTCAAAAATTTCTTTCTCTCCATTTCATTAACCTCAAAGGATACCTGCCTTTGTTCTACGTTCCTTCCTTGGTGTTGATACATCTTCCCTTGGTAAATGAAGCCCAATATTCTCAGTGGCCGGCTGTAGTAATAAAGGCATCAAACGTGGCAAATTTGCACACTTACCATTAACTTTCACAACCATCAGCCAAACAGCGAGCGTATTGAGCAGAGACACCTCCTTCAACTTTCTTCTCCGCCTTTTTTATTTTCTCAAGCAAGTAAACTAATTTCCGAAAATTATTCAGACACAACCATGTCAACCGCCGAGCAATAATGCGAGAAAAAAAGGTAGCGGTCCTCCCAACAATGGTTGCAAAACGATATTGCACGTAATAGAGTTCTGTCAGTGCCTTTGTTTCTGTAACTCAGTGACGTAGACTAGAGAAGAAAGACAATGCACGCATTTTTTATTATAATTTGCCATGGTGTAAGGAGGCCAATGAGAAAAATTTCATCAAAGAAAAAACTTAAGGTCACTAGGCAGAAGCTGGATATAACAGGACGACAAGCCAGAGGTATTCCTAGGAACGGACAAAGCTTCATTCGACGCAGCGAACTGTGGCTTCGCACAAACATGCATGGGCAATGCGCCTACGCTTTTTCATACCTTTATGCTTCATGTTCTAAAATAAAGGGTGTTACCACTGCAGAAAGGTGAGCTAGTTGTTAAAGATTCATCATAAATTAAGGCAAGGCGTTCAAACGTGGACACAGGGATGTTATCTGAACTTTCCAAGTTCGTTCGAGTAGTATACTATAGCTAGGGCTCAGTGTTTTCGGTTTTATCCGAAAAAATCCGATAGACATTCGCCGGTAAAATTTTTGACACTTCGGGTTTATCCGATAAACTCCGACTTCAAGGGCCAATATGGCCTCGTTCAGTTCTGTATCGAAAGGGCAAGTTCTATGTATCTTCTGCTTTGACCTCTATCTTCTGGTATGACCGATTTAAAGTTTACCGCGCGTAGCTGTATTGTGCTCCGACTCAGCTTCCTACATTCAGAAGCTTCACAAGAACTTCCAACTCTCCACTCCCAATTCAAGGCGCTTCACTTCAAAGATCCGTGCCACCTACTCAACAACGCTCTGGAGGATAGAATCAGGACGAGCTCGTTAAACGTAGTTCACAAGGGCACTTTCCTGCCCTGATGAAGTGGTCGCGGGAGTGGCGCCGTAAGTTTGGTCTTGTGTCCTTGGCCATAGGCATGTCCGTCAAGTCGCTGAAAACCGTATGTCCGTCGAGGTGCGTCTCTTTTCATGAAGCCCTAGAAGATATTTTCGCTACTGGCATGCCATTTTGTATTTCTTGAGAAGCGATAAAGCCAAGGGAACAAAGTGTGAGAAGCTCAAGAGTCTTATTTTATCGCCTGAAGCTGTGCACGACTTGCTCGTTGAGATGAGGTTTCTGAAGACCAATTTGTGTGCCGTGCTCTCGATCATTAGGATCGTGAGGCAGAGAGTAGCCTGGTACACCAAGTTTATCCCATACTGGCGGTTCGTCTGCATGCACTCATCAGTCAATGGCGTGATCCAACCGAGGTCTTCGCATCAGATGTCACAAGTCTGTTCGACCTCCTTGACGAAAATGACCGCTTAACGACTGTCGCAGACTTTCACGGATACTAAGCTGCTGTCGCCCAAAAGTGGAGACAGACATCTGAGAGAAACATGTGTGATAAACTCCAGTACAAGGGTGCTATGCAGGATGGCCCAAGTTTGGCGAAACTCGGGATCTTTCCGAGCTCTGGCGACACCCTCTTTTGAACAATCTAATAGTACGATAAGGTGAAATCCATCCCTCAGTGCGCGATCCATTCCATTGGTTACGATAGAACGCGGCGTCACGTCAAGGGCGGTCGAGAAGGTTGGGTGGTGTCGTCAAACTAGAGGCACCTTCTTTCATTTGTTTGTCGTCCCACTGAGTGCAGAAGTGCACCCATGCAGGAAAAGTGGCAGAAAGTTCTACTAACTATATTTTTATATGTGCGCGGGACGTTTGAATTCATTTTCAAGCGTTTAATGTCTGCAGCAAGTATCCTTTAGAATAATCAGCACTGTGGCCTCTCTGATTAGTTCCGACCGAGCGCCTTACAACATCGCGGCTAGAGCTAACCGCCGAGGCCACGTGTATAATCATCATGGTCGGCCTCTACATTCCAGCGCGTTGCTCGGCAGGCGCGCGCCGTCGTTGTTCTCTTCTTCATCGTCTGCTCGGTCCCCGAGCACGTGCGCCCTGCTGATTATCCAACTGGCTGGGCGGTATACCTAGCTAAGTCAGGACGTGCTATGACGAAGCTGATTAGGCCAAATCTTGCTAAGGTCGAGCTAACTAATCCACGTCTTACTAAGACCATGCTAATGAAGTCGTGTAAAGCTAAGAACAAGGTAATTGAGATCATCATAATTAACTTGACGCTAATGAGGAGCTTGTAATTAAAATCAAGATAATCAAGACCTTACTCACCGAGATCGTGGTAATTAGGTTCCTGCTAATTAAGATTAAGCTTATTACATCTGCGCTATTCAGGACCTTGCGAATTAAACATGTGTAATTATTGTCGTGGGAATTAAGACATTATTAACTAATGTTAATTAACATTGCGCTAATTACGAGCGTGATAGTTATGATCGTGCTCATTAGGATTACGCTAATTACCTCTGTACTATTTAGGACCTTGCGATTTAAGCCTGAGTAATTAATGGCGCGGTAATTAAAGCATTATCAAATAATGCTAATTAACACGACGATAGTTAGGTAATTAAAACAAAGATAATCAATACCTTACTCACCGAGGTCGTGTTAATTGGGATCGTGCTAATTATTATTATGTTAATTACATATGTGTCTAATTAATGTCGTGGTAATTAAAACAAAATTAATTAAGAAATGACTATTCACTATCATGTTAGTTAAGACCTTCCTAAGCAATAGCACCAATATTGAGACCGAACTGACACGGGGATTACTCCGAAACAGACCAAGCAGACTGAGTAGACGAGCTACGTAAAAGGTGGAAGAAGCTAGGCGATCACAAGATCCTCCGATGGCTCAAGCCCTGCACAAGCACTGCAAGCTGAACAAATTATTTTTATATGCAAAGAAGCTGATGAGTAGCGTCCACCGCATGAAACGCTTGAGAGCCATACCGGCACTATGACAGTCACGAGTTGAACTGGGGCCTTTTCAGAATCAACGAGTTTGTGCCCGAGTTCGCGCGTCAATCAATTTGATTGACAGACGCCCGCGGCGAAGAGCGAGTCCGCCAACCGCGTTTCCTCTTGCCGAGGAGCAGCGCTTGCGCGGCAACTCCAGCGAGCGGCACGATTCATCTATATATGAGCTTAATCGCACAGACTATGCACACACGCACGAAGAACTAAAGGTTATACCATCACGTGGCTACGGTGCCTCGCATTCAATTTCACCGCTCTCACGACGTACCACTCACAACTATGAAGCAAGCGCCCCTGGTGGGATTTGCGGCGAGAAATGTTACTATTTACTTGTTTGCGGAGACACTGTTTCTACCGATTCGCTAATACAGAAAAATCTTCATACGTGTAATGTAAGTATAGCAGTAACCTGTTTATTTATTTATGTGTAATATTCCAGAGAAGCGAAACAAGCTGCACCAGAGTGCTGCGTGGTCGCCCTTGTTGCCTTCGAGAGTGGAAATTTCCATGCACTAGGTGGAACGAAAGAATTTTCCGAAAGAGGACAAACGCCCACGTACACGCCCGTGGGAGGCGCGATGATCAGTTGGCAAAAAAATAGCGCGACAATCACGCTGACGTCGCTGCATTGTCAAAATGTTGACTGAGTAGCGGCGCTGACGCGTTCGCACGCGTTGTTCCTTTGAAAACCGCTGCAAATGCCGCGCATGCGTTTGTGACGCCATTCTCGTTCTTGTAGCCGTTTTTATCAACGCAGCTATCACGTGTTCCGTGCTGTCTTCCTGTTATGACCGCCGTAATGCAAGCTCGAAGCAAACTCATGTGCCCGAGAAGCTCGGGCCATCCTGCGTAGCACCCCAAGAATCGTTTTGGTACTGTGTTCAAATTGTGAATCCAAATGTGGAGCGTGGGCTGCCCTGCGCATTCGAAACCTATGCGCCTATTTTTCAATGAGTGCTTCTTGAAACTGCTGACATGAGCCAGCTTCTGAGTTATTTTGCGAACCATCAGTGCTAAGAAATATATAACAACGTTGAACACCTGTCGTTTTGCAGACTTCACAATGTCCAGTGGCCAGTGCTTTCTCGCTGCTCGCTCCGTCTTCTGGCGCTTCCTGTTTTTATCGCTAACGTTGAAAGGGCATTTTCAAAGCTGAGAGTCGTCAATCGAAACGAGCGCGCTTCGATCACTAACAGCAACCTCGCAAAGTATGCTTGCGTGTTTTACAATAAGCTTTACGCACAAGGTTGTTATACCTTACGCACAAATGCAGGTGTTTTGTGTTCAACTATTTCGCTTGTGCGTATATGTTTGTGTGCATTCAAACCTTCTAAAAGAATGTGTTTCATGTGTTTTGATGTTTATTCAGATATTATTAATCTAAGGTCTGGATTTTGAAAGTAATACAAAACTCCGAATTTCGGTGAATTGGGGATTTACGAGAAATAAACTCCGATAAACACCGAATTTCCGCTAAAAATATAAACTCCGACCAACGCCCGCCGATTTTCAAGAAAAATAAACACCGAAAAACACGGAGCCCTACGTATAGAATGGGTTCTCAAAGTGGGTTCCGCGGAACCCAGGGGTTCCGTGAACGATATCTTAGGGTTCCGCGAGCGGCCAGGACGAGTGCAACCCGCTCCCGTTTTATCCCCATTACAACCTAATTTATTTATTATTTAGACAAGCAAATTTGCATTGCATTTTGCATTTAACGATGTCATCGCATGCCGCATCTGCACATCTGGCGTCTGCGGGTAGCGAGAGACTCACGTGAAAGCAACATAAAAACCTCGTCGTCTAGTTAGGGCCATGAAACTTGCAGAATTTGCGGAACCGTGGTGACAGAATGCTTGTAGCGCTGATTATTCACGCTCGTGAGCGTTCAAACCAGTTCAAACGACATCAACAGGCACCTCAGCGCTTTACTCGTGGCTCATCACGCGTCGGCGATCACGTGTCACTGTTTTTGTACAGGGTGATTTGTCACTGCTCTGTGTCCATATTGTAATCAAAACCCGCAACGAGCACTTTCATACGCGTAAGAGGCGTCGCTTTGTGCCGGATGTGGGCTACATGAGCATCTAGGCTTAACTTTACGACTGGTGTATCGGTCGACGGCTGCTTCGCAGTGCGACTAGCACGCCCCCTTTTTTGTTTTGCAAAAAATAACAAAGGCATCTGTACGTCCAGCGCTTCGTTTGCCTGCACATTGTTTACGCTACGCGGTGCCTAAAGCATGGAGTGTATGGTCGGCGGGCGCTTTACGCCACTCGCGGAGCGGCGCGGGGGGGTTGGCGGGGAGGGGGGGGGGGGGAAGGGGGATCGCAAGATCAACGGCGATGGCCTTCGATATTGAGGAAAACAGAACAGGCCAACGCGGGTAGTGTTAATACTGCGGCTGCGCGCGTCGAGCTGCGTTATCGCTGGACGATAAGTTATGGCTTTCGCGGCACTCTGGAAAAGCTGCTGGGTTTCCCCCAGGTCAGAACGTTTGAGAACCCCTATCTGGTAGTATCCTTCAAGCAGATAGTCGAGAATCAAAACAGTATGTTATTTTGCTGCAGTTCGAAAAAACAATTTTTGCACGTACGTTGCGCATATCGTTTACTTTGTGAAAGAAAAAGTTGTCATGAATCTGTTTTATCGTGACTAGGACAAAGCTTTCGTCAGCTATGAAGCTTTACTTTTTATTAATCCGTATGCATCTCCCTTTAGGCTCCGGGCTATACATACTGGTTTATCATTTCTTCTCCTTTCAAGAACCTATCTCCTTCTTCGGCGCTTCCGCAGTTCTGATATAGCTATCTCGAGAATTAAGTGAAGCTGAACATTCGCGATGCTGTAAATTAAGTGCCCCAAGTGTTAAACAGCTCAGCATTTGCTACGAGCTTTACAGCATAGCGACGATGTGCCTTTCAGGTAAATCAACAAAACACGGAAACCTCCAGCGCGAGACCCACGTGATTTCGGTGTAAAGGCTTACTTGACCCACCTTGTGCGCTATGAAACCAATAGGGATTACGTGTTTCACACCAGTAGGAACGACGTAAGTATTTTCACTGCAGTGCGAAAGCTCTTAGCTTGTGTAACAAATTAGGCTTGAGTACCGTTTCTATATTCTTTTTTTTTTTGTAATTCTATCAAAGCAGAGTCGGATACCTCCACACCTGCAGAGGAGTGTATATTAATACACGTAGTCCTCTTTCGTTTTAGTAATGTTCTACTGCATGTCAGCTATCTGTAAAGACAGCAGCAACACCAGAAACAACACTCCGCTGTGAATTTGACTTCAGGAGAGTCGACCGCGAATGTGGCGCTTGAAAACAGGACGAGCGTGCTGTCATGGGCGGAGTGCGCGCTCAAACTGATTCACTGTTCGCCAACGAGAAAAAGCGGGAGGTATGAACATGACAATAACGAAAGAAGCAATGCCCTTTCCAGACAAGAAAGAAGTTCAGGGGAAGATAGAGGATTTAAGTATTGAGAAATCGTTGAACATGAAATGTCACAGGAGTCAAGGTTTCGACAGGAAGACTTGCCTTCATCTAGGTATACCCTGACAAAGGCCAGCCCTGTTATTGAAACGCTGGCTACAGCAAAACTCCCATATTAACCATTTATTGCCAACATACATTCCGTGATCTTTAATGCGAGGCGTACGTGCGTCGTTACGAACGACCTTTGGGACCGGTGATGTACGTGTACAGGTGATTTTAGGGACATATCTCCTCTTAGTCTAACCTTGTCACGTCTCCGTTGTCCGGCGTAAATGGCAGTATCTCTGTCCGGCGTAAACGGCAGATGGCGCTGTCTCATAGAAGTACATACAAACTGCAGTTAAGGGACGATATTCTAGATGGCGCTGTACACAATCTGTGTCGTCATCACCATTTCTCGTCTCATTTTCTAGGTGGCGTTGGTCCAATAGAAATGTGTGCAATATGGCGCTTGTGTGAATCGACACTAGATGGCGCTAGAAGTGCCGCTGCTCTCCGATTTTCTGCTGCGCGGGCTGCGCGGGGATGCGCGGGGAGCGAGCGCCTCTCTCATTCTCCTGGATCGTCGCCGTACGTGTCGGATCGTTGGTGTAGCATGAACGATGCGCAGCGGCGGGCGCTCGCTTGGCGGCAGCCAGGCGGTTCCCGCGACGGTGCGCGCCAAGGACGCCGCTGCGAAACGGGCTCAACGAGAAGCCGATCCCGAGACCATGACTGCTTCAGGAGCTTCGCCCAAGCTCTTCATCATTCACCCGTGGTTATGCTGTAATTTTTTTTCCTTTTTTTCGCGCCCACGAATACATCAGCTGCTTGTTTCAAGTTCACATACTTAGGGGAAAACTGCTGGATTATTTTTCTCCACTTTTTAAAGCATCTTGTTAGTAAACTGCCGATGACTTACATACCGTCCGCTCCTGTTTTCTTATTCATATCGTTCTTTCGACATTTTAGTTCGTTATGAATAAAGTATCATAGCCCGTGCAGTGTTTCACAAAAGGTTTCAAATTTCTTGAAGCATTGCCGTGAATTTTGCTATGGCAGTCCACTAATATGGTCCTCGGCAAACAAGTTTTCAAGTCTCTCTCAAACGTAACTTGCAACTAAACGAAAAAAAATTAAAGTGTTGGTCAAATTAGAAGCCTGTTTTCTGACTAATTCCTATGTATGTCCTTATAGATTCATGTTGAAAGCAAGTAGATGCATAGTAGCAACGTTCCTCTCAGCCATAGAAAGCAACGCTTCCCCGTTTAAAGATGAACGTAGGGGACATTACTATTTATCACTTAAAGGAGCGGCGGTCCCTCCCCTTTTTTTCAGAGTGGACATATTGTTCGCATTTAGGCAAAAAACGGAGCTAGATTAAATGAATTCTGCAACGCGGCGGCAGTCTCACTTTATAAAAGAACGCACTAGCCATTTATAGGTGTCCTAATCTCAATCTCTTCAACTGACAAACAAATACTTGCTGTGAGCAAAGGCCTTGCTTAGACAAGTCCTTGACCATTCATGACGCCGCTTCTTAAAAGGTTGTCGAAAGAACAATGCCGCACACTAACTTGCACCTACTGAGGCAAAATTCTCAACAATCAGATTATACCAAATGTTTTTACTGCAGATGTCGAAGAGCAAGTTGAACATTACCTTAAACTCCAACATTGTAGGTTCGAGCTGTCTTCTCTTCAGAAAATATGGAATCGCATAGTGCAAATAACTAAAAAGTGTTGATGTCGCGGTACATGCGATCCGAGCGGAAGGCACACTTGAGTCTACTGCCTTTCATTTGCTGTCTAGTAAAAATCACATGGTCCCTTCTACATTCCCCTAAGACGGATCGAAGGCGAAAGCAATCTTCTTTTTTTTTTCTCAATCGATGTATTAGGGAGCCTGCATGAACGGTCGGTGATGCAGGCTCCCTAGAGTTCAGGGGCGTACCCAGGGGGGGTGGGTTGGGAAGGTTGAAACCCCCCCGAAATTTTTCAGTTTTGCTTGCATATATATACACGCGCACATACAAACGCACGCACGAACATACATAAAATATGGTTGAACCCCCCCCCCTGAAAAAAATTTCTGGCTACGCCCCTGCTAGAGGTATTTATCCTGTCCCGCCACCCTCCGATAGCTTTGTGCACCTAGCATCATTTCGCACTGCCTCCAGGATCGGAGGCACCTCACCTGGCTTTGCACTGCCTCCGTGATCAGCCCGCCTTTGACCAAGTTACGCTGTCACGTGATGACAGTGTAGGCTTATGCCACAGGAGCGAAGGAACGAGGAATTACGTGGCGTTAATTCACTGATGTCACGCTAGAATACGACGTCACAAATATTTGCGATCTGTTGAGTAAATGATGACGTCATCACGTGATGACTTATTGCACCACTCATCCCCGACGCCGCAGGACGCGAGGCACCGACGCCGACGGTCAAATTTCGTGTTTAGTGAGGCGTATAAGGCTTTCGCCTTACTACCATCAAACTCAGAGATTAACTATTGCGTAGTTCATTTCATTTTGCGCGTTTAGCTTTACGCCGGATACTATTAGCCTCGAGAAGTTGGGGTGGCGCCGCCTGGCGGCAGGCCTGGATGACGTCAGGCATGGACTCTTCGACGCCCGCCGTAGCGCGCCTACATAACGTGCGCTTGCTTCGTCCGCTGTTCCGCTGTTTGCGTTCGGTGTCTCAAGCTTCGGACGAATGACAAAAACAGCATCGATAATGTTCCTAGTAAAAGGACAGAAAGCTATAATTTTTTTTTGTACAATCGCCAAGGATGCCCGAACTCCATCGTGCATGCACACTTCAAAAGGGGGGGGGGGTGTCAGATTGTGTTCTTGTGTCCAGCTGCTAACCTCGAGGACGGGTTTGATTCCCGACCACAGACAGCAGCCGCATTCCGACGGGGGTGAAAAGCAAAGATATACGTGCGCTTTGATACAGACAGCAGCACGTTCAAAAATTCGAGGTGGTCAAAATTAATCTACAGCGTGCCTCACAATCATGTCGTGGTTTTTATTAGGTTGCGTTGTTCACGAGCTATTCCTTTAGGAGATGTGATGGTTTCGCGTCCACAAGTGTTATTTGCATTGGACGCGTCCGTGATATGCGGACAGCATTTTTGCCGGTCTGCCAAGTCCCGCGCGCGGTTACAAAAGGCATGCAGTACCCAGTCTTGCGAAATATCTCTAAGCGCTCGGCCCAGAATACCGCCGAAGCTGTCGTTTTAGTTTTTCTTCTGTACTTGCTCTCTGATCATGTTGTATAGTTTCAACATTTTCTTGCAATAATGTCGGAGCTTCATTTCACTACAAAAACAAGTTGAGGTTAAATGCGGAAAATTCTTATTGCTGTCAGATTGTGTCTTCAAGCAGCATTGTTGCAACGGTACAGTCGCGCTAGTCACGCAGCTTATATATCAAACTCTTAAATTAATGTTCCTTCAAGTTCATAACCCCTGAGCAGCATCAACCTGTATGTAGACACGACGTCCGAGACCAGCCGTTCCTACTCTGAGGCGAAGAACGTTTAATTATTAATTGGGTCCAATCTTTGAGCGCGCCATCGAAACACTGCAGAATGCCCATTTTGAATTTCTGGCGTTTGTCTGCAAGCGATTGCTATCGGCAGTGCTCCCACGTGAAATAAACATTAAAGTTTGTGACGCGGTGGTTGATCGGATCAGCAGTTCAGGCAAATCAGGGTACACGAATACATAATTCGTGATGACTGTTGCGGAGAAATCTGTACATATATTATCCAAGTATGCCAACGTCTCAGCATTTCCGAAACATAGTGTGTGTGGCAGCGCAATCCTGCCAAATCACCTAGATTATTTACAGAGACAGACATACTTGCACGACAAACCGCAATTTGTTTAGTGAATTGAAAACGCCATAATTTCATTTGTAATACTTCAGGACACGAGTTTAACCTTGGAGTCTATGCCGTGTTGTAATGAAGTTAAAAATAATTAGCACACATATTTTAACACCGATTTTTTTTTAGTATAGGCGGTGAAAACAACCAATGTTTTGTCTTGGTGTCCTGCATCACCCTTTTCAGTTTTTTTTTTTTTTTTCGTTTGGACGGGAGTTTGTCTACGCAAAGCGATAATATCCAAACTTTACGTGACTTGGTTAACTCTTCTTAGTAAAAAAGCTTCCACCTTCTGCCTTGGCGGATTTGCATCGTAACATTGAGGAGTAATCGCCACCGTATCGCGAAAAGAGCGGTAGACGGCAGGCTCAGAACACGGGAATCCCCGGAGGCAGAGCAGGCGAGTCGTTGCCGTGAAGTCACATCGGAGCGACTGCAGCGACGCCAGTGTTCGTTCTCGGGGCCAATAGCATGACGAAATCCCAGCGCCTTCATTACGTCACGGTTCAGGTGTTCAACGAGAAGCGAAGCATGGCAAGCCAGTGAGAAGGCGATGTGAGCGAATCCTAATAAACGCTACCGCGTTCCACTGTGGCATTCCAAGCCTAAGCGTCTTTTAATGTTTTGGGCCTCGAATAATATTCTTGTTTGTAATACATAAGAGCCTCAATTTTGTTTTATATACCTTCCACAAAGAAGGCCCTGTTTTCAAGGGAACCGCCATTTTTGCCATTTCACTTCAGTGTATACTTTTTAGTGTTACAACCAAGACATACGCAATAGGCATATATGTTTGGGCAGGATCAGCAGAAAGCCGATTAATAGAGTTTTATTCTTTACGCTAAATTCGAGAATGCCTCCCGCCATAATATTAATGTCTTGTTTGTTTACTTTAAAAGCTGTCTCGTTGCTTTTTTTTCACATTTTATGTGCCATTGAGAAGCTCCTACTTAGGGAAGCCGGTCGCGTACAAGATGGTTAGATAGTATTCTAGAGACCTCATGGCAAAGTCTAGATTATCTCAAAGAGCTTCTAATAAATAGACCTCGCTGGCGGTGATATACTCATGGTGTCAGGGGTAGTCGCCAATTACTCCACGATATAATAAAAGCTTCTACAGCCTGTTCCCTTCTGAAGGGAAACAGCGGCATTTTGTAGCGTTAGCTACACTTGCCTAGCCGGAGCCGATTTTGCGTGGATCCTCATGAGCCGTGCTGCGCATGCGCGAGGATCAGTGATGTCACACAGCTGGCTCACCGGAGCCGGCATCTCACGCGCTCTCTGCCACCGCCACGCGCGACTCGCCGCTGCTGGTCTGCGCATTCGAGAGGAGTGACGTCGTAGCCATGGCAGGCACACTGGCACCGGCGCGCGCGCAGCTATTCGCTTTCGCTGTGCAGTCGCCGTCTGACACTGCGCTGGAGCCGCTTGACAGCGCCTCTGACTGGCGTTTGCAGGTGGGTAACGCCATGGAGAAGGAGAGCGCAAATGCTACTCAACGGCGCAGAAGAGCCGAGAAGCTTATCTCATCGCATCCCGAAGTAGTTGCCTGGCAATTAGCGGTTCAGCGTACGAAGAATGAACAGAAGAAGGCTAATAATTCTAGACAACCTGGAAAGCTAAGAATAATCAGCTGAACCTTTGCTAACGCTACGTATATCCTGCATAGCCGAGCTAAGCCACTGCAATTTTTTTTTTACACACGTCCTACAGCGCTGGGCCACTCTTTGGATCAACAATGTACACAAGTATGAACCTAGTCAGCCGTTCACGATGGCTGGCCCTTGGGCAAGTGGTTCAACTTTGCCCGAGTGGCTGAATCGAGGGACGTGCCGACAAACAGAAAGACAGACAGACAGAAAGACAGACCAAAATTTCTGCGTTTAAGTTCCCCAAGAAAGACTGTCGTCTTTAATAATTACATAGGCGTGCGCAGGGTTCCCCATCAGGGTGGACGAAGGTTCGTCGCAGCGCTCCCCCGCCCCCCAAGGATGTCAATGTACGGCGCTGACATTGCCTCCCACACCGGGTCGCAGCGCCCCCCTCCCTATTATGCCAATGTGTGGGGCTGACTTTGCACCCCCCGCATAGGTGAATAGAGGGGGCGGCCGCCCCCCTGCCCCCCCCCCCCCCCCCCCCCGTGCGCACGCCTATGAATAAATAATCAATATTTCGCACTACAAACGGCTGGGTAAGTTAAATGAGAGATGCTGTTTTGAAGAAAAAGTTGTTTCAACGCCGGATGTTCTTTAAAAAAATTTTTCAGTGGCCTTGCACCTTAAGCTCCCTTACTTATTCCATCGATTTTGCAGCAGTAAGCCACATATACTTTCAAAGAACTCACAGGGTCCCTTATTCATTCACCTAAGACGACTCGAAAGGGGAAGCCTTCTTTTTATCCTCAGTCGATGTAGTTCCCCTCACCGTCCTGTTTCGAAATATTTCTGTACCTAACATGGTTTTCCACTGCCTCCAGGATCGGAGGTATTTCAAGCTTTCTGCACTTTAGCTGGTTTTGCACTGCCTCCGTGATCCGCCCACCTTTGACCAAGCGACGATTTCATGTAACGACGTCACGCTATGTGACGTCATAGTGACGTCATAATGATGTTATAATGACGTCACAAATTTTTATGCTATGTGGCATCATGATGACGCCATATCGTGGCGTCATTACGTGGTGATGATTTGTTCAAATCCTCGTGTTTACGCCGACGCCACCGGTCGCCGGCGCCGACGGTCAATTTTCGTGTTTTATGAGGCGTATAAGAATTCCGCCTCAAAATATATCTGTGGTGATTTTGTCTGGCCGGTAAATATTTAGGCCGTGCAACTGCAGGCACGAGGCACATGCTCTAGGTACCTCTTTTATTGAGTAGTGAGAAATGCGTTTTGCGTAGCTTGCAGGTGATTTCGCTCATCTCGTGGTATCACAGAATGCAGACGGTGTTCACCTTGTTTTTGTAGGGGCAACCAAATTTCCTGGAGGAACTTGCGGTGCATATCCTAGGGAAAAAAGTATACGTCAACACAAAAATCACGTCCTAAATATTCTGACATGTACATTTGATAACGTGCTCAAGTGACTATCTATTCGCATTACAAATACATCTAAGATAGCGTCTCTAGAAGCGCAGTACATTGACATAAATTAAACCTCTTTGTTGGTGTTTGTTCTTGTAATATTTGGCTTTTCATCGACTGCTTGTGTCGTCTTCACACCGTTCAACTAAGTTCAGTTACATTGTAGGCGTAAAATGACACACCCAAATGTAGGTAGGTGTCACTTCGTTCGCATGCTGTATTTGACTAACTTTTTTTAGTTCACTTGCTGCTATGAAGTGTAGCCCTTGAACAATTTCAGTGCCTACTATAAATAAACATTTTTTTGTTCAAGCTTGACGGAGAGAAAGTAATGAAAGACGTACTTTCTTCCCTGTGGAGAAAAAAGGTTTACAGCAAATTCTTATGTATGACTGCACCTTTCAATGGTTCTGTCGCCTTGGTAGCGAAAACATGTCATCGTTTTGACATGGTCAAAGTTAGTAGCCAGACTGATTCACTCAATTCAACCTAATAGCAACAGCGCTTTCAGCGGTAAACCTCCTCCATCTATTGTTTCGAGCTTGTCTATCAACTGAATGCGGAAGAACATTTGATAACAGCTATAACAAGATGCACACATCATCAATCAACTTGGCGTTCTGAGTCTTGCGATTAAACAGCAAAGTGGGCGAGCTACAATTTCCGCATGACGGTGAACGTCGAAACTGAAGAAAACAGGGATGGGAAAATATGGACAGCAATGATCTCTTGTTTGTCCACACTAGTAAGCCTCCGGCTGCCTGCTGTAAGGTTCCATTTGTATTTAGGTGTGTCAACGTAATGGTATTCGCAATAGTTGGCAGGATTTCAGCAGTAAGACGTGCACTTTGGTGAGCCCTTTTACGATAAAAACTGAAATTTATACGCACCTTTAGGGGCTTCTGTCGTATATTTGTTGCTCAATCTAGCCTTCTCCTCTCGTAAACCACGCACGAATGCACTGAACCATCTGCTAGCTGTAAAAGTGAGCGTTATTAAGGGACATATTCATGTACAGCGTTGTGGTCTCCCAACAATTTCACCTCCGGCTAAACTTTTACTCCCTGTCACAAATTTTACTACTGAAAACACAACGTCACATTAAACTTGTACTCTCGGTACACTTTTTCTGTATTTGCTTCTCATGAAAAAAAAAAAAAGACAACGTCCGATTACCGGTAAAATAAGACCTACGGTTACAATCACGACAAACATATGGAAAAAATACAGGAGCATTTGCCCTATGGGAAAAATAAGGACAAGTGAAGCTTGGCTTGTGCATGCCCGACGTACTGCTTTTGTTTGTTTACTCCTTGGTTTATTTCTTTCTATCGCATTGCGCAATGCTCCCACCTAACTTTTTCTTGCCTCTATGCTGGGAATCGGACCTTCATCCACGTGCTTAGAAAATATGAACGAATGCACGCACTCGCCTGAATATGAACGCATGACCGTCGTTGTTGCTACAGGCAACAACAACGGTCATAACGTTGATAATCAAGCAACAATGAACGGTGGCAACGTGAAATCACAAGTGACCTCTATAATAGACCAGACTGTCATATAAAAGACGGCTGATTGGCGACAAGCCCGCGATGGAGAAAGCATCGTTTATTTGAAAATGGCACCTACAAATAAATACGCATGTGAACGGCGCACCCTCAAAGGCAGGATTTTTGTGCGCTCGCTGGGTTTTTATCGTAGTATGCCGCCGCCGCCACCACCCAAATCTGTAACTCATAGCATGCTTCGACTGCAAACTATAGAAAGATCATATGGCAACTGAGTACATCTCGACCATGTCGAGCATAAAGTCAGCGATATAACGCGAACGAAAAATTTCATTTCCACCTGCAGTTTCTGAATGTTTGAAATATATTTATGGTCGACAAGGTGTGGGTTGTGTACTTCAATGAATGCACACTTAATCCACCTTCAGGCACCACCCCCCTCCCCCCTTGAGCCAATGGAAAACCTGTGGATCTGACTTCCCTGAACGGGGATCGAAAGAGAGCAGCAGTTCACAGCAACAGCTGCACACTGTGAGCGTCTTATCTGGTCCAGCGGAGACGTCTACTGCGTCCATCTGTTGATGTGATTAACTGCTTTCTTTCAATGCCAGTGCGGGGCAGTCAACTTGGCGCTGAGGTGAAAGTTTCTCACTTGCTCCGAGCGGAGCACCCCCAACCACGCCGCCACCATGTCCGCTATAAGCAACCACCAGTATGATAGAAGACATTCCATCATTACGGTTGATTGTGGTAATTAATGATGAACAAATTTTCTATAAGGACCAGATATATGAATTGTTTGTTGCCATCCATATGAAATAAATATGAACCTAAGTGCTTTCCTTACAACGCTTTCCAGTTTTTAAACGTTAGTTTCACTGTCAGGCTTCCATAGCAAGGGCGCATATTCGAGAAAAGAAGCAATAAATGTTTGAAGGGCGAGCAAGCTTATTTCGGTCGTGGATGTTGTTGAAGACCTCTTTAAGCACCTAGCTTCCGCGTGACTTTCCTGTCAACGTATGTATTGATGTTTATGTCACTTGAAATCTGAGCTGAAACACAGCTAGGAACTATAACGTCGTAACGAGAAAGTATTTAGGCCCGTCGATATCATAAGCAGAATGGAATGGAAGCTGTTAATGTGTAATTCTCATAGCTTCTGTATTCTCCTCATGTACTGCAGTGTGTTGTGTACTGCACCAAGAGTTCATTTTGAGTAGTGCCGAATTGAAAATTTCTTCTTAACACTATTCTCAAATTTATAGATATAGGGTATAGTCGCCTGCAAGTAACCTCACGTTTACTTGGATATCTTGGTGGACATATTTAAGAAATATTAAAAGAACAAGTGTCACATGCACTAATTACTGCGGAATGCTAGACCTCAAATGTTGCGAATAAGAGCAGGCGCTGCGTACAGTAGCATGCAGACACGAAATGTGAGGGATTAATTCACCAAATAGTAGTTCCGACAACCATTACCTTTATATCCTGCCGTTGCCGCAGCCTTTCCCATGCTCTCCATTATGTTCTCTATGGTATCCGTGCTTGCTGCGAAAATGTATATCAGCAAAGCAGGAGTTCAACAAAACAGCACAGATATCTTTCTTCCATATTCAAAAAAGTCCAAGCACTTGCAGAACACAACTGCGCATGTGTGATGAGAAATAACTCTTCACTTCACATAGTAGAGCAGATTAGTGATTATGATGGCCTGAAGCACCCAGAGGTTGCTGCTTGCTTTTCATGACCTCCGCGTGAATACGACAATGAATTGTTCGCTCGCATTTCTCTCACACCTCGTGCATACAAGCGGCGAAAATGCGTTAGGAAGCGAACGCAGCGACCATGCTGCTCTGAATTCTGTGAAGTGGCTCTAACACTAGAGCGTTTGCGCAGAAATGAGCCGTTTGAAAAAGAGGAAGGTGAATATGCCAGTTGATATTTCAACATTTGCAAGCAGAAAATCTGCTATGCGACAGATCACAATGTGGAGAAAGGTTTTATAATAATTGTTGGGGTCTTAGGCGCAAGAACTACCAAATGATTATCAGAGACGCCGTACTGGAGGGCCCCGGAAATTTCTACTTCCTGGTGTTGCTTGACGTGCACCGAAATCTAAGCACGCTGGCCTTCACCATATTGCCTCCATCGAAATGCAACCACCGCGGCCGGAATTCAATCCCCTATATTGAGGCCAGCAGTCGAGCACCGTAACCACTAGACCACTGCAGCGAATTCAGAGCAAAGTTCATGAAAGGGAAAAATTTGGATTCTCTAATTTGTAGTATGAAATCAGATAGCAAATTCTTTTGGGTTCCTCTAAAAGCTTTCTACTTGGCCAAAGTTTTACCGCGCCCTGGGATTCAAACTGGGGACCAACGCCATTTGGGAACAGTCGCTCTACCATCTGAGCTAACTCAGCAGGTGGTAACGCGAAGGGTCGACAAGTGTAGGCGCATGTACACTGAATGCAGCAAATCACTGTAGCAGAAACAAATTAAGGATGGCCCAGTAAGGTTCTTAAAACGAAACTTTTCATGAGTGTGGACAGCTGAGACCTTAAAATAAGGCAAGGAGGAAAGTCCGATACGTCTAAGCTGAACATTGATATGTTCATCATGTGTATGATAATGTACACATCGCAAGAACTTGTAAAATAATGGGGGAAAATCACACCAGTTGCAAAAGCATGTTCATGCGCAGTACTATTTCTACTTATATTGATGCATTGAACAGTGCAATGAAAGAATCAACATGTGCGCGTTGTTTATGTTCGTGCGATCTATATTAAGTTGAGCAACCTAAGCCACAGGAACAGAGACAACCGACCTGTGTTTGGCGATCCCTTTATTTTATGAAGGGTTCGCCGAACACAGGAAAGTGAATGAACGCAGCGCATTACACCTAATATAATATTTGCCATGCGAAGTAAGGCCAAAAAAATGTTAATGACCTTGGACCCTACTTTGCCGATACATGAAACACGATTTTATCATCAACTAGATAGCAGCGTGCCCACACTAAATTGTATTGATGATTTCTTCGAAACATCGGTGAGTAACTGTCCCTCTTTCTTATACGTGTTGTGGCATATTGAACATTGAATATCCTGGCCATAGAAATCTGATTTTCCTTTTACGTTCCGGGTTCTGCCCGAATTCCAAGAAGATGCTGTAATCAAACCCAGAATATCGTATGATATGCAGTGCCTACCGAACGTATATTTATTAAACAAAAAGAAGCAAGGTCTATCGTAGTACTTCGGCTATAGCATCAGAACATAGCAATCGCAGGTTTCCAATTATTCAAGATTTTTTCATAATAAATTGACAGGGTGACTAATATTTCTGGCATTACGTAAACAAAAAAGTTTATCTTAATGCGTCAAATATTCTTGCAGCCCGGAAAGGTTTCAGTTTCCTCTACTGTATTTCATGTCGACGTGCATAACACACGTGTAACTGAAGCCGAAGCTAAGGCATCGCTGGGTTAATGCCGATAACGATGAACGCAGGCAACGAGGCAGTAGCATTGCTCACTTACCATTACTTTCTATGAGCGTCAGCAAAATCACAAGCGTATTCAGCAGGGCCAGCAACTTCATTATTTGGAGCCCTTCCTAATTTCTTCAACTGGTTTAAATTTCAGGTAAGGAATATTTTCTGTGAGACCGGAAAATATTTTTCTCCTGAAGCCATATCTACTGTTCACAAAAACGCAGGCAGCGACCGCTTCAACAATGGCCGCAAGCCGAATGTGCTTGTCATAAAATTGCTTTAGTGCCTTAGCGTTTGCTCCAAGACCGACGTAGAATAGCCTATGCAAACAATGCCTGCGTGTTTCGTGATATTGTACCTCGCTTTAAAGTAGTGCGCGACAAAATAAAAAGAACTGAAGGCCTGCTCATGGAATCTGCGGAAATGTGAAGGACATAATGTAGGTGTACACCCAGGGAAACAATGCTTCGACCTATGGACATAGCGCAGTTGCGTTTACGCATGCGCGAGCTTCGTGCTGCAGGATCACATTCTGTGTGGCCCGCTGCAATGTACAATACAATGAAGGATGGTTTATGATATATTCAATATGATGCTGTATGTATGTTACAAGTCTCGCAGTCGTTCGCTGCTAGGCACTTCGGTATCAATATACTCGGAGCTAAAACAGAAAATAGCTAACCTGGTGCCAAGCCGGCCTCATGAGTGCATGCCTGGGATCAAGTGAGTGCTCTTAACCGAAAGAAAGGTAGTGCAGCTTACTGAAAGAATGCACCAAAAAGGCAGCAAAACTTTTTCCTTGACTTCGGATATGTATACGGGAATGTGCGGAGCAGGGCGAGGCCTGCGACACTGAAGATATCCGCAGCTAAATTAATGTACCCGGTTCACTGTTTTGGGCAAATGTTTTTATGCACATACGATTTTTATTCCGGCAGTACTTCTTAGGAAAGTACTGTTCAAAACATCATGCCCCACTTGCCCGATTTCTACTGTACTGCGGCCACACTCTTTCTAGAAACTACGTATGTCTTGTTTTCATTACAGCAGTTGTAAGCAGCTTACGGACCAGGCTAGGCCTGAAAGGCTACCGATGGAAGCCAACCTATGTGCTACTTGTCTTATTGGACAACGCTCTATTCTGCGTGATCACAACTTTTCTTGACGGCATTCTCCTGATGTCGAATATCTAGAGCGAGACAGCGGCGAACGCCGAGTGTTCGGACCTAGGGTACCGGGTGAACCACAAAAAAAAATAATTCAGAACGAATATTTTCCGAAGCGCGCACCTGGGGATTCGAACCTGCGACCCCTCACTCCTTAATGCGTCGCGTTAAACAACTCAGCCATGGAGCACACGTCCTTCAGCATGCTGACAGCGAGCTATTTATATACACCATTTACCGCTGGCTGCACGCAGAGCTCGAGGTTGCTTCAGTGTGTCCTTAATAACCTGCGATATGACGCGAAGGGCGCCCTTTAAAGCATATCGTCCCGCTCATTTTTCGCCGGAGTTGCGATACGCATGAGCCTCCTATCTGTAATACCTGTACTTCGCCCTACAGGGCGTGGTCACCAGTGTGCGTGCGCTTATCTCGTGATGGGGACGGTTTGTTCATAGGCCTTGTGCTTTCACCGCAATGTTTCCGTCGAAGTTACATAGCGCACGAAGATCACTTCGCTTGCTGCAGCGACCGCGTTTGCGAAAGGAGAGAGCTGCTAGGTAGAAAAGCCAAAGTAGGGCCTACTTGGTTGTGCATAGTCCGCACTCTCTGTGCGCTGCTCAAGCACAAAAAAGTAACAGCTGGAAGAGTTAGTTCGCGCTATCCTGTGTATACCTCTGCGTTATTTTCGTGCTTCCCTCTTCGTGTTTGAGGAAAGCGCGGCAATTGCTGTGCTGTGACAATTGTTAGTTGACGCTCGTCTTGTGTGTGCTCTTTTCGTGCGTCATTTGTGCTTGTGTAGCGTGCTGCAAGTTTCGAGCTGTTTGCCGTTCTTCGTGTGGCATTCCAATTTGTTGCAATCGCATTCAATGCTTCGCCCTTGCGGCGAAACTGTGACTTTGAAATTCTGCCATTCATTTCCTTCCCACCTCACCCCCTCAACACACTCTGACCCCGCAAAAGTTTTCTCCGGCAGGACACGCACGCTCCTATCCCACCGTGTATCCGCTCCCTCCCCCTTCACCTTACTAGGGCTAAAGAAGTTGTAGTTACGAGGCTGTGGGCAGGGCTGGCCCTTACACCGGCTGTGATCTCAACGTGGAACTGATTTTGTTTACCACTGGGTGATCCGTGTCCATACTGATTCGTCCAGCGATGGAAGCAGATGCATAATACCTGATATGCGCATGTCCATGCTTGCAATCGAGACGCTGCCGTCTACTGTACACCGGCTTCCGCTACAGTGTCACGACCCGTTAAGAAAATGGGATACAAAACAGATTCCACAAAACACTGCTGGAGCTCTTATACAACACAGGCATTAGAACACATATACGTGTAACACGCATACACACACCAAGAATTGTACCTTAGAGGCAAGGGTTCATTGGAATAAAAAAGAAACTGTCCCGTCGCAAAATCTTTTTATCTTCGAGTCTGCGTTGCTCAGCTCGGACCTGGAGCATTAACTCTGGGCCGTCCAGCGAGCCCATGAATGCGCCAAGGGCCAGCAACCTTTGGCCGAAGCCTAGGTGGGATCCAGGCCCATCCCACCAATTCACAAGACAATCAATAAAGTTAATTGATCTGATCTGATCCCCAACAATGGAGCGTACTGAGAACTGCCTGGAACTATTTCCGATTCGCATTTGCTAGTGCACTTCAAAACCGCTGGGCGTGCGTTTTTTTTTTTTAATGCGAAGCATTTATTGGCGAACCTTTCGCAGTTTGAGCGTTTCTATCTACGCATGGGCGTATCTATCTATCTGTCTAGCCGCCTACGTTTGGGTGCTCTCATGATCGCCTCGTTAATTTGGCGTAGACCAAAACTGGCATGGCAGGGTAAAAGGATTTGACGAATATGACTGGCGGGTCATGACATGAATAATGCGAAAATCCTGTCACGTACGTCGTCAAACCCTTTCCTCCAGACACGTGTGGCACATACCCGTTTAAGGCGGAAAGTTGGGCTAGTTGGTAACGTGAATAATAGGACATGTTTACTAGCGAAAAAAGACGTGGACGAGAAGAAGGAATACAGGACAACGCTTGTCCTGTATTCCTTCTTCTCGTCCACGTCTTTTTTCGCTAGTAAACATGTCCTATTACATACCCGTTTACCACGGGCCGCGGTGTACGGGTATGAGCCACAGGTTTTGGACAGTTCATACCTACCCAGTCACGGCGAGGACAGAAATTGGTAATTTAAATGTGGCAGCATTAAGAAAAACTGAAATCGGCAGCATTGGCCCGACGAGTGGAAAGAATAAAAATTAGGATCCCAGCAGGAATTGAACCCTAGCATTGTGCGTGTCAATCAGGTCTTCTACCACAGAGCAACGCCAGGTCTATGAACTGGTTTGGAAAAAACAGCCTATGCAGGCGTAATGTCGGTGAAACGTCAGTTGTGGTTGTGGTGCTGGGTATCTAATTTTACAAGGAAGCAATCAACACTACATATGTAGTCCTACAATACAAGCGTCATATCAGATTAACGTCCGTGATTCCAGTGTTAGCTCCACTTTTATAGCACTCTAATAGACACTACATCTGTATTCCTATGATTCAGCAAGCTATATTGAAGCGTTCCTTGACCCCGGAAGAATGCATTAACGAAAGTTACGTATGATATTCACATGATTACACCATAAAGTGCACTTAGTTTCGATAATACTGACGTATGTACTCTAACGTGAGGGCTGAAGTTACGTCGCACCATAATTTAGCCTTTGAACGCCAGTGTTGTCGTCGTCGACGTGCCTAGTAAGCCCACGATTTGTGCACAGCTACTACAATTGCAAAAACATCGATCCACCTCGTAACACTTGGTTCAACGCCTTAAAATACAGCATAGAAGCACTCGCTGAGTCCTTCGCATGAAACCGATTCCCATAACGCGTGGGATCTGCCGAATTTTTTCCTCAGGGGAAAAAGGAGTGGGAGTTAGGTCTTTGTTGCACACTGCTTATTACGTACAAATGAGAAAGGCCGTCGAGACATTACAGAGATTAGGCGGCAGCCCATGCAGTACAGCATATTCTTTTTTTATTGATGGGTCTGGTCGAATTTCGCAGGAGACTGACAAAAGCCATCTATCCGTTCCTGGGGTTCCGAGCTCTAATAGAATATCAAGCTACTGAAGCACCCTCTGGCAGCCCAGTGCCAGCACCAAGCCCTGCACGAGAAAGAAAGACATGCGTAAAACACACTTTCCCGAATAATGATAGGCGTTTGCAATACACATTTCATCATTTACTCTTGGAGCAATTGCTGCCTAGTAAGTAGTAATTATACATGTTTCAACGCACTTTTTCGTCATCTTGCCCGACCTTGCGTCGCTTGTAGTCAAATTCTACACATCGGCGAAGGCTATTTCGAAGTTATTAGCATCATAGCTTCTACAAAAACAAAAGTTAGGCACCATTTTATTTGCTCTAACCTTTTACGCAGCCTTGACTTCATAGACGCTCCTCTTTTAGACTCATAAAGATTTCCTGCCTTGTATAAAAATTTCTTAGGTGCTATTTTCAAGTTATATTATCTGCAACATTCCGAAAGCGCTTTTTATCGAAAGTATGCTGACCTTATTTAGTATACAAAATGAAAAGTTCAAAGGCCACCTATGTCATATCTCTCAGTTTTACAGCAAAAGGTTTCTCAACATGCACGAATTTGTTATACGTGGCACGACTCAAAAAATTTTGAACTTGTCTAAATAATATGATCGCTTACAACGTAACTTTTGGTGAAATTAATGCTTAACACCACACACGGATGGACTATCTGCCCCAATTCGTAATTTCTATCACGCTCAGGAATACAATACCACGGTAATGAAGACAAGACGGGAGCACATTTCATGATGTTTTCTCTGGTCAACATGCAAATTTGGCAGGAAATACCAAAAAAGCACAAATCTCCAACACGTGCTAGAACCCTAGCCAACGTGAAATATACAACGCCGGTAGTTATGGGATCATTTTTAGATCTCTCAACGGGGTTAAAAAGTCGAAAGCCTGTTTATTCTGTTCACATGCTACTGGTAATCTAGCTGTGTTCCGAGATATTCATTATGTTTTGATGATAAGAATGTTTGTGCATACATTTCACAACTCTAAGTCTTCATTGATTACCAGTATAACCACTGCACACCATACATGGCTGTACATTACTATCCACAAAACATTTTATCTATTCGCTCAGGTTGATGAGCGAATCGGAAAGAAGGAAAGGTTGGTACTTGTTCTCATCTTTTCAAGAAAACGTTCACCAAAGCATTAAAAATAGATTTTCATTCAATGCGTGATACTCAACAACACTCCCCGCTTACGCTTAAGCGCTGTAATTGTCTCTGTTTTAGATGCGAAGTATCTTATGGCGGAGTTCAATCCGGTGGTGGTGGTGTGCGGCGTGACCACCCTTACTGCGCATGCGCATACCCTCTCCACTTCCCCTCTCCCCTTTCCCTCTCCCCTCCCCTTCTCCACTTCCCCTCTCCCCTCCCCTTTCCACTCTTCCTCTGAAATGCGGGCTAGACATGCCGAAATTCTCTCCTGCGCAACGCCGCGATGAGCACCAGCGCATGCGCGTCCCCTCCCCCTCTCTCTCCTCTCCTACGCTGCCCCCCTCTCGCACGCCTGTCGACTGCGTTCCCCGCTCGCCCTGTGAGAATTAACGGCCAGGCTAGAGGGAAGACAAGACGCGCATAGCATTCCTTTTCGCGTTCCTCGACGCGAGGTCGATAGCATGCCCAAAGAACGCCAACGGAACGCGATCGTGCAAGTGCTCCGGCTTCGCATCGCCTCATGGTCCCCTTTAGCGGGAAATGGCGTAATTTTTTTAATTTATTTATACCGGTAACTTAATTCAAGCCATCAGAGAACTGATAAAAACGTCACTGCTTTCTGTACTCGGAAACATTGGACCAATAAGCTTCATTCCGTCGAATATTACGCTATATTTCATTATTACTAACCTAATTCTGCACGTTAACCTTCGAATGACGTACGTTTTCAAAGCCGCAGACTGAGCAAGTCGAAACGCTTTGCTCAGTATATTGTAAGTGTTAGCATAAAAATGAACTCTCTTTCTTGACCGCTCCCGCTGAAGTGCAGGCTGGTAAGCACTCAAATTTTGTGGAAAGGTGGCGCATTGTGGAATATTTTATTATCACGTCGGCGTCTACGCCCTCGCATTTAATCTGTAATAAACCTGTCATATGCGTCATGTGCGGTAACTATCCTCTAACGATATCGATCTCACTTCGAGGACATGGCGGCATCCCTTGTCACCGCTGTAGCAAACCAAAGCATTCGCCATACCTATCAGAAATGACACCAGCATTAATTTATTTTTATTTTGCTCTTGCCGCGAGTGTAACAAACTTAGCCGTGTGTGTTCACGTTTATTCGCATATTGGTTCTGGTAGTGGCGTTTAAAGTAGTGACAATGTAAGCATTCTGCGCAGCAAAAAGAGCAAGCAATCATGGTCAAAATTGGCACAGGTCTCGTGGCTTTATACGTAGCTTTAAAGCGCACAGGCAAGTTGAACAAACTGAAAGTTCGATCGTAATAATGAAAAGTTTGCTTGTTTCTTTTCTAATTTTGGTAGAGTAGCGCTAACCTTTCACGGCCCAAGCAAGGCTATCGAAAGTCACTATTTTTTGCGCAGTTAACTGTTCACCAACTGTGACTGGCCTATTCCCTGTACACTGGCTCGATACGGATTTATTTGTGTGTTCCGGTCCTATTCACTCGTCTACGTCCTACGCCTTTTTCGCGCTGTGCCCAAGAAAGTCTGGAAGGTTAAGGTGGCAGAAGAATGCACGCTCTAGGGTAACCGTTCGAAATTCAGAGTACAGTTTCGGTCTCGCGATCATAACATTTCAATCCTTCTTTCCCACCTGCTGCACAAATACTATTTTCAGTAAAACTTTAAATCTCTTTTAACACGAAAGTGTTTTATGCCGGGGTCCACCACGGCTGCACTGACGTATTTCCGTCACGGATATGACGTTGTAAAATATAAAGACCAACAGATGGCAAAGAAAAAAAGGTTCCGTCACCGGGAGTCGAACTTATGACCCCTCGCTCCGCAGCACGCGGCGCGAAACGATTAGGCCACAGACGGCACGTTCTTCGCTATGCTAACGGCGAGCTATTTGTATACACCACTTGCCGGTGGCGGTACTCAGACATCGGTGGTACATCAGCGTGTTTTTGTTATCAGTAGCGAGATGGCGCGAAGGGCTCGAAGAGCGCGCTTTAAAGATCGACGCCCCACGCGTCACGATGAGTGCGTGCCTCTACAGGGTGTGGTCGCTCGAGCGCGCGCTTATCTCTTGGTGGCGGTGGTTTGTAGGTCTTGTGCTCTCACTGCAAGTTTGCGTTAAGAGCACGAAGGTCACTTCACTCACTGCAGCGGCCGCTTTTGCGAAAGGAGCGCGCTGCTCACACAAAAATAAGTTACAACTGTGACAGTTCGAGCTCATCCTATGCATGTATGTTCGTTCCGTGCGTCCTTTCTGCTTGAGCAGCGCGTTGCAAGTTTTGAGCTGCTTGCCGTTCTTCGCGTGACATTACAATTCGTTGCTATAACATTCATTCCTTCACCGCTGGGGTGAAAGAATGCCCAACAAACGTTCAACTACGTCTGTGAAGACACGCTTCACTTTCGTGTTATACCGATTCTTATGATAGAGGGATCAGCCATGTTTTTTACGTGGAGTGTCACTCACCGAGCGTGCCTCTTTTCACGTTCTCTGCCCCTGCAGTCGCAACAATCCGCTTTGCTTGTTTTTCCAGTTTCCGTTCTGCTTTTTCTCGTCTGCGTTGTTCTTTACGCTCCATTCTCCGTAGTTGTCGACTCAGCCACTCTATAAATGCATGCGACAGAGGGAGAGACAGTATGAGGCCACCAGATATACAACACAACACTCTTTGTTAAAGAAGTATTATTCTCAAGCAACCAAAATTTAATACTGACATGCCTCTACTGCCTACTGATAGGTCATCCTGTCATGTTCGATCACGCATTGCAACTGCTTTTCACTAACTAAACACTGCCGGCACGCTAGGTGGTGTTAGGAATACGTCATCGAAATTGCAATTCAGGCGAACCATGACTTTGCTTTTCAAGTGCAGAGCATTTTAGGAGCCCTGTCTGTCCTATGCTGTCACATGATGTCATCGATTGGCGTAACGCAGGCTAAATCACATATAGCATAGTCATCTGTCGCATATTGAGCGCACGCTCGCGCCAAGAAGTCTTCTTACTCTTGTTCTTCGAGCGCCATGATGATGCCATTAAGTGCGGAGCACTTCAGGGGCCCGGGCTGTCGTATGCTGTTGTATGCTGTCATCACTTGGCGTAACGCAGGCAGAAGCACGCGTAAGAATAGAAAAAAAAAGAGGAAGCAAGCGAGAAAAAGAAAGATAGAGAAAGAAAGGGAAGAAATGGGAAGAAAAATAGAAATAGAAATGAAGAGAGAAGAAACTGGAAAATATAAAAACAAAGAAAGAGAGGAGGAAAGAACGAGAAAACCGAAGACAAACAAAGAAGGCTGCCCATCTCCGCACTTCCTTCAGGCTTGGCGCCACTAGTACGAAGCTGCCATAGTTTATTTAAATAGACGTTGTTCCTTGTTAACTATTTGTAACGTATTTTTTTATTTATTCATATTACGACGTCTTGATTGGGACGGCGTTTACAACGCCCGAGGACTCGACAGCGAAAAGGCAGCCAGAGGCAGAGCGCGCGCACACACACGGTGATGATGATGGCACACAGTGGCGATGATGACGGAGAGGCATAGGAATGATCATGATTACAATAACGTTCAGATGAGGAAGGAGCGCATAACAACCGCCCACAGCATTTTTATCTGATTACACTACATGCAAATCGCTCACTTACCCACATGCTAGCCTTCCTTTTTATCTTCTGCATATTTTCCATCATACACGACCCAAATGAACGAGGTTGTTTACAGGCTGTGATGATGTGGTAGACGATGCTCGAGTTATAAAGCTCTTGGGCTGGGCTCGTGTGATGTAGTCTTATCAACGGATACGTAACCTCTACTTGTGTGCTTTAGTTCTTTGTTCTCGTTGCCAAAAGTGAGACCTGGCATGCAGGAACTTCCGAATACCTACCAATTGACCAGCTTGTTTAGCGTGAACTGCTTCTCCTGTCTACAGCTGTGCGTCTCTGTTATTAAGTAATGAACACCAGCAGATAATGAAGCCAAGGAAATTATAGGAGACGTTCTTTGTACTGTTTTTAAATGTATTTAACAACTGTGATATAGATGTGAAGAAAGTAAAGCGGAAGAAAAGAACTAGCCCCGGGCGGGAACCGAACCTGCTACCTTCCGATTACGCGCCCGATGCTCTGAGTGCAAACGGTACGCTCCAGTATGTGAGCTTGTCCACCATGCTAACTTGAGAGCATCTTGAACGTTAGTTTTTCGCCCATGCAACAAGCACTTAAACCAACTAGACATATATACTGACACAGGCAGTGCACAGGACGAAACTGGATGATGAATTCGTGTCTACTTTGCTGGTTTACTTTCTTACTGAACATCTAGAAATATACCCAGCACTTAGCCTTGCTGTATCCTTCGCAGAATGCAATCTTTGCCGAAGAAGGGAGAAACTTACGTTCATTCCGCAGTTGTCGGCGCTGCTCTCTCTCCTGCTTCCTTAGCCATTTCTCCGTGCGCCATGCCTGACGCCTTCTCTGGATGTCGCTTGAAATGCCTCTTATATATTCATTTCCCCCAAGGCCGGATTGGGAACCAACATATCCACCGCCACCTATCGCCCCTGTTTACATAAAAAAACGTGCTCATAAATAACATTACCTCGATTACCAAGCTACATCTCAACAGAACAAAGCTATCCTTACTAAGTTAATTTTGTTTGCAATCATATCGCTCTGCCAGAATAGGAAGCAACTTTGTATTTCAAGAGTACCAGGCGCAAGCAGGCTTCTCTTATGGCATGGAAAGTTTCGTTTTCACTTAGCGCAAGATGGCTGCCAACATCACAGTGGTAGTTCTACTACCACCTCCACTGATCTTACTAGCTACAAGAAGGGGTCCAGGATTGTAGTTTTGTTTAGAAAAGAGCAGTACAAAATATTACATTCTTAATATCAAATAAGCCTAAAGTTGATTGCATATATTTAAGATGATTAGCGTTCTGAGGATAGCTGCTACACTTTTTGGAATTCAGGCCTTCAACCCTCTTCGTTAATTTTAGTAACCAACCAGTCCATTGGCTGAAGGGTAGAGCTGCGCGGAGGCAAACAGCCTCAAAACCAACCTTCAAACTAACTTGCTGAATCAGTGGGCGACTTTCTCACTCAATTCTACTAACCTCCCCCCCCCCCCCCCCCCCCCCCCATCGGTTCGAAGAAAGCTTTAAGCACCCAATGTTTTACACTGCCTCCGGAAGCGGAGGCATTCTAAGGTGCCTGCACATCGCGTTGTTTTGCCGTGCTTCCAGGAGCGGCCCACCTTTATCCAAGCGGCGATGCCATGTGATGACGTCATGACGACGTCATAAATTTTTATAACATGTGACGTCATTGCATGATGATGGCTTTTTTTTCATCACTAGCGCTGACACCGCCGATGGCGGCGCTCACTTGATGAGGCACCTAATCTCGCGCCTTATAATAGCTTAATTTTTTTCTAATGCTCGGAAGAATTCAGCGCGCCTCATTCATACTCCTTTCTTTTCTGAACATACTTGGAGGTGCTTACTGTAAAGAGGAGCCTACGGTGTGTCGCTATTGTGCCAAGAGCAATACGTTCGGTGTGTTGTTAGAATAGATCGACGCTAATCGCATTACCGCAAACCTTAATCCTGAGTAAGTGCATGTATATTCAGCGTATTTCGTAGAGTAAAATTATCATTACCATCACAGTGCGAAGCAAATTGTCGTAGGCTCTTACAAATTAAAGTCGATAAGGTCCAATCATTCTCAGTCATTATTGTGACAATCACGCATTACATCTACGTTTGATTCAGACAGGTGTTGCCAGAAGTAGCACTCATGCAGATCATTGGCAGATGATCCACAGTATTGCACGGCTCCTGAGAGGTGCCTGTATGTAACAAAGGCCTGGCATTTCGTTTATTAAGGCGAAATCCTTATATGCCTCATCAAATTCGTAAAGTGGCCGTCGGCGTTGGCGGCGTCCACACGAGTGATGCAAAAACTTATCATCAAGTGATGACGTCGTAGGTAGCCAAAATTTGTGACGCCACTGCAAGGTCACTATGACGTCACATAGCGTGATTCTCTCTCCTCCTCCTTTGTTTGGGCAGGAGGAGAGGGTGGGAGGCATATGCATACACGCGCTAAGGAGGACAGTTGCAGCCTTGAAGAAGACAAGTCCGCTTGCCGAAACGTCGGCTCCAGCAATACCCCGAGTTCAGAACTTTTTCATCTCTTCAAGCTTCCATCATCCCCTGAACTTCTGCTTTTCTTGGATTTCCACATAGCGTGGTGCCACATGAAGACGTCACACATGACATTGTCGCTTGTTCAAGGGTGGGCCCATCTCGGAGGCACTGCCAAACCATGTGAGGTACAAAAAAGCTTTCGATGTCTCCGATCTCGGAGGCAGTGCAAAACTAGGGCTCAGAAAGCTTTCGGAAGAAGGGAGGGACGATCATTACGATCGACTGAGGAGAAAAAAGCAAGCGAAGAAGATGGCTTCCGCCTTCGAATCGTCTTAGGCAAATTCATAATGCACCGTGCTAGTTTAGGTCGTGCCTTTTAGCTAAATTTGTTAGTTTAGTTGAATAACTTCGTTACCAACCTCCAAGTGGTCCACCATGAAGTCCAGGGCCGTAAGGTCCCAGGTTTCCGGCTCCACCCGGAAAGGATGCTCCAAACGATGGGCCACCTAAGCAGCGGTTCAAATAAGACGTTTACGAAAGAACAACTAATCGCTCTAGTGAACGGAATCGACATCTTTCGGTCATTTGAAAGAATCTTTACGTCAGCTTCGACTATAGTTAGATGACGATACTTCATGAAAGAACTTTTAGAGCAAATGGTACATTACGCTTCACGGTGCATCAGTTTCACATTCTCATTTAAGCGAATATCGAATCTGAGTTGTCTGTTTTTTTACCTTACATGTAGCAAGAGCGCAGGATACTTGTAAATAGTACGAACAAATATTAGACCTACGAGCGACCATTATTTCATCAAAGCGTAAACTGTGAACACATGCTTCATTTCGCCGTTCAAAATTTTATATCAACATCCAAATGGGATTTAATGTCGCGAAGATGGATAGCAGCGAAACGCAAATTTATCTTTGCCAAGCCCTTGTAACAAGTCTCAATCATTGCGACCTGCTGCGAAGACTGAGCCCTTGTAGGAATTATTATTATTTATTAATACTGTCGATCTCATTTTTCATTGTCCGAGCATTGCAACGGACTTATATCTCCTGTTTCATAGCTATACCTAGTTTTCTCGCTTTCTGATATTGCTCATAATTAATAAAAGCTTTATGCAACGCCAACTCGCCGATGCTGTCGCACCAAACATGCAGTTCAACTTTGTGGCATATCAAAAATCCTGGCACAAAGGATAAAAACCAGAACAAAAAAGAAGGCATAGAATGAACGAGGTTAAAGAGCCTCTCTGTGTTTACAGTGTCAGCTAGGACATGCAGCTTAAACGGGCGACAGCTACAAGAAGAACACACGAGCTAGTTTTCGGTGCAGGAACCATGTCGAGTATTTCTGCATGGTCAAAGTATTCATTAAAATAATATGTTGTATGTGCATAGGCGTGCGCAGGGTTCCGCTTCGGGGAGGGGGGCGAAGGTTCATCGCAGCGCCCCCCTCCCTATATGTATGGGGAAGACTTCGTGCCCTCCCTCTTAGGTGACTAGGGGGAGGCCGCCCCCCTGCCCCCCCTACTCACGCCTATATGCATGTACCTACTTACCGTTATCACAGTTTATATGTAGTGGAACTACAACATAAGCGCAAGCTGAAATCGGTTTATTTACAGTTGTGCACGACTTTTTAAAACGACCAAAGCATACAACTGTGCATAAACAAAGGGCCGTCGGAGTCTCACCTTTGGTAAGGCTTTTCGGAGTATCCAATGAACAAAAGCAAGGTAACAGTAAACATTCTCACAACAGATCTTGAATTGATAGAAAAATGTCAGTTTCGCCGCTACGGCGACGCAATGAATGCGATAGCAACAAATTGGAATGTCATGCGAAGAACAGCAAGCCGCTCGAAACGTGCAGTGTGCTTCTCAAGCACAAAGGACGCACGAAAAGAACACACAGTACGAGCACGAACTAACAACGTTCAGAGCTGCACACTTAAAGCGCGCTGCTCAAACACGAAGATGGACGCACGAAAAGAACACACAGTACGGGCACGAACTAAACACGTTCAGAGCTGGACACTTAAAGCGCGCTGCTCAAACACAAAGAAGGACGCACGAAACGAACTCACAGGTACATACAGGACGAGCGCGAGCTAACAGCTGTCACAGTTCTTACTTCTTTTTGTTTGAGCAGCGCGCTCATCTCGCAAACGCGGGCGCTGCAGCGAGCGAAGTGACAGTCGTGCACTCTGTAACTTCAACGCGAACTTTCCGGTGAAACCACAAGACGAGCAAACTGTCCCCATCGCGAGACATGCGCGTGCGCGCGGGTGACTGCGCCCTGTAGGGCAAAGTACAGGTGTTAAGGTCTCACCACACGTACGCGTTGCAGCGTATCAGCGCTGCAACGCGGCGCCGCGCCTTCTCCCTATGGGGAGAGAGGGCGCGCAACTTCGCGTAGCCGCTCGCCCTCTCTCCCCATATTGAGAGGGCGCGACACCGCAATGTGTACGTGTGGTCAGGCCGTTAGCGGAGCGCGCGCATCGCAATGAGTGGGGCGATGACCTTTAAAGCGCACCCTTTGCGCCATCTCGCGCGTAATGCAGAGAACACGGTGAAATAGCCCCGTGCTCTTCGTACCGCCAACGGTAAATGGCGTATAGAAATAGCTCGTCGTTAGTATGCTGACGGAGGTACGCTACATGGTCGAGCCAATAAAGAAAAACACGTGACATGGCCGAGCCGTCTAACGCCACGCGCTGCGGAGCGAGGTGTCGCCCGTTCGAATACCCGCTTCGGAAAGTATTTTTCTGAATTATTTTTCTTTGTCGCTTTTCTATATATATATATATATATATATATATATATATATATATATATATATATATATATATATATATATATATATATACACGGGACGTGACGGCGACGTCTATGGCAAAAACCAGCTGAGAGTCTCCCTATAAATGCTATCGTAATATAAACTAAAAGGTCCAAGTTGACGAATTTAGAAGGTGACAGCGAAATATCGAATAGGGGACAACTGCGTGAAGTACTTGGCTCTCACTTTCCGTAAAGCTTCTTGAACATCATCCAATTTGGCTCTACAGTTTTTGACTTAACAACAATGAAAGTGAAGAATGCTGCTGCTCACTTTCTCTCTAGCTTTAAAATTTTGGAAATATGAGTAGCACTCACATGACATATTTTGTTAGTTCAAAGCCACTGAGATGCCCCGCCACGGTGGTCTAGTGGTTATGGCGCTAGACTGCTCACTCGAAGATCGCGGGATCGAATCCTGGCCGCGGCGGCTGCATTTTCGATGGAGGCGAAAATGTATGGGGCCCGTGTACTTAGATTTAGGTGTACGTTAAAGAACCCCAGGTGGTAGGAATTTTCGGAGCCCTCCACTACGGCTTCCCTCATAATCATATCGTGGTTTCGGGACGTTAAACCCCAGATATTATTACAGAGCCACTGCGATGGCAGTTCGCACACAAAGAGTAATTTGTTGCTCCCAACGTAATATTAAGATTGTTATCTTGTCCACCTAGTCGACCTGGTCCACCTTGCGATCAAACTGAACAACGTTACTGGTCGTTTGTTCGCCAGCTTTAAGATTTTGGAAATGGGAATACCGCTCACTTGGCACGTTTTGTTAGCTCGGAACCATTGAGATGGCGTTTCGCACATACAGACTAATTTGTTTTTCCCAACGTAATGTTAACATTGCTACTTTGTCCCCCTAGTCGACCTGGTCCAACTAATCCACCATATCTACATCGCAAGCAAAGTGAAGGAAGTTACTGCTCGTTCGTTCGCCAGCTTTAAATTTTTGGAAATATGAATAGCACTCACATGGCATATTTTGTTATTTCATAGTCACTGAGAAAGCATTTCGCACATCTACCGTAATTTGTTGTTCCCAAGTGATATTGAGGCTGTTACCTTGTCCACCTAGTCCAGCTAGTCCTCCTGATCCACCTAGTCCACCTACTTCACCTGATCCACCTTTCACACTTAGTCCACCTAGTCCACCTGGTACACCTAGACCACCTGGCTCAATCTCAAAGCCAAAACTCGATGCTCCAAAACCTGCACCTGCATTTCTTCCTGGCTCCAGAAGGCCGGGAAAGCCTTTGTCTGCAAACAAATGGTCATGAAAAGAGCAAGAAATTGAAAAAGCGTTTTCGTTAATCTTGCGAGCTTTACACACAGCATGTAGCTTCGTACAGGTTGTAATTTGTTCACCAGATTAGATTTTTTTGCAGCAACATATTAGGATCTCGGCACCATGGTTTTGATGTCTTATTTTGTATTTATTTTCACCGATTGGTGTGTGATTTATTGATTTTGGGCAAAACACGTAATTTATTCGTGCCTAACATTCTATTACTTCCAATGCTCGCAAGCCGTGAACATGACTTCATGCATGATTTTCTTGACGTGCTTCTTCATCCCTTTCCTTGCCGTTCTACTTGAGAATTTTGAAATCAGCACACTGACCTGTAAAATTCTGACGACAAATCGTTCGTCGGATTTTAGGTGCCGAAATCAGGATACGATTGTCAAGCACGCTGTAGTAGAATGTACCAGAAATTTGGGCCACCTTGGGTTCGTTAACGTACCCTTCATCCAAGTACACGGGCCTCTGGCATTGTCCCCTCCATCGAAAAAGCAACCGCCGTGGCCGGTACCGAACCTGCGACCTTCGGATCAGCAGTCGAGCACCGTAACCACTGCACCACTACGGTGGCCCAAAATTCTGGAGAAAGCAGGTATAAAATATACATAATCTTCTTTTGCAAACAGCGCGGGAAAACGCTGCTCAGATGTCACCTACGTTGCACCAGTATACTGTACTTCGTGTTCTCTGCGTAGCTTCGCGTGAATAAAACTCGACAGATGTTAAGCTGGTATGTTGTCTAGATTTTTTGTTCCTCCCTTACACCGCTCACTTTCAAACTGCCCTACCATTGCACCAGTGCGGGGTAGCATACCGGTTGTGCTTAATCGGCTAACTTCCCTGTCTTTGCACTATTTGCCTCCTGCCTCCTCCTTTGTGTTGCTTTCTACGCAATTTATAGCTCCTGAAAAAAATCAGATTCGAGTCTAGCTGCTCTTTTCTCTGAACGATACTGACGTGGTCCCTCCGCTGAACCTTTTTAGATGCGAAGCAGCTCTTTGACTAGCCTGTGTAACGCTGTCCCTCCGTCCGCACAAACGCGAGGCAACGCGCTTCCTTCGGCGCACGTGTTGGAGCGGTGCCAAGTAGGTCACGCCGCAGCTTGGCGTTGACGTCACGCTCCCCTCGCACGCTTCCCTCGCAGGTGCGCGCGTACGTCACTCTCTCCCTCACCCGCCGGAGCGCCCGCAGCTGCCGGCTCCAACGCCCGCTCGCCTCCCGTGTCTTCGTTTCAAACAAACGTTTACACCAGTAAACGCTACACCGAGTTTCGCTTCAAACGAATCTTCCAGCGCCCACCGCAGCACCCGCGTTAGCGCCGTTCAACCCGTGACGCCACCCGTGCGCAACGCTGCTGCTTCGCATCCTATCAGGGTTCGCTTCGGGGAGATGGTCCAATTTTTTTTTTTTTTTGAAATCACTGGTGTTAGTTTTTTTTTCAAACAACCCGCTCCTTTATTTTCGCGCTAATACGAAATCACGCTCATCATACTGTTACTAAGATAGGAACACTGGAATGCAAGGCAGAAATTTAATTATTAATTGGTCACGCAGAAGTCATACAAGCTTTGCAGGACATGTTAAACACTAATCTTGCTTAGAAGGCCGCGAAAATTTTCAAAGAAATCACACAAAATAAAGTTACAATCCTACCATCGTTAACACATGAAGCTTCGCATGCCGACAAAGAAATCAAGTCAACCTGCATCTCCTCTTTTTTTCTTTTTGAAAGATATCTAGCACTAAACTTTGGGCACAAGGACCAGGAAGACATCACGGGGCGGACACTGTACTCCAACTAAGTTTATTGAAAGCAGACGTACGCTGCACTCTACACCATATCTGTTTGGTAAATGATATTACCTGCAACCTTCGTGTAATTATTTCAAATATTATTTGTGTAATGTACAACCAACTTGCAATTTTTTTTATTTTCATTGTATATATGCCCTTTCTTCTAAAATCCCCGTTATGATTGGCAGTATGTCTGAAATAAATACATAAATAAATAAACTTAGTTGAAATACAGCGCGCGTCCCGTCATGTCCTTTTGTGCGTGCTTGTGTCAAAGTTGAGCGCTGGATATCTTTAAAAAAGAAAATATGCATCACCACAACGTGTTTGGTTAAATCTGCATCTCTTATCGAATTATTAAGAACTGCCACAAACTGCAGCAAGCACATCACCTGCCACACGAGCCATAAATACACCATCTTCCATTGCTTCCAAGGGGTTGTCCCCCCGCGCTCTTGTTGCTGTAAAAAAGATCAATCAAAAATACTGCACAAAGAAACTAATACATTTTCCCGCTCGTGAAGTGCTAAATTACCGATTACAGTATCAAATACAAACATATTAGGAGTCCTACAAAAAGCTCTTTCGTTTAGAGATTGTTACGTCTGAATTTGACTCCTTCTGCAAACTTTCTCCCTTCGTGAGCTGCCTTTCGTTAGACTTCAGTTAAATTTGCGATACAGTCTGCATACATTTGGCATTTTTGTACACTTTTAACAGTTGGCAGTAAGCTATCAGTTATTTCTGGACCGTGTTTTTTTCTCTGTATCGCCATGCTTTTTTCACTTCACCATTATGGAACTTGAACCGGTGCGCCATCGTGCGTACCATAAGGCGGAGGTAATTTTACAAATCGATATATATGTTATAAGGAAAAGAAAGCTGAAATAGGACAGAACGCAATGCTTTAGTGCATGTGGAAAAGCTAATTAGCTCAAGCATGCAATGTGAGTATTAGTCACCTCCAAAAGAAAAGGAAATTCCAATAGCCATGACTATCATCATCATTGACTTACATTTCGTTGAGTTTTGGCGAAGCTCTCCGCTGAACTTTATAATGCTTTTTATTCTGCCATAAACAAGCCAATCCCACTGACATTTTTTGCAAAACAGTCGTTGCATCCTTTATATGGCATTAAGTACTAGTAGTTATGGCTTGATAAATGACACTGTCGCCTTAAATAAACGCTCTTGGCAGGAAGCGACCTTAAGTTACAGCAATTATTCTTCATTGCGAGACTTTAGGTGTTTACTGTTTTTCCTAGACGTATAACGTCAAAAGTTTTTCCTGTATGCCGTGTACCCTTTTATAAGCGTGCTAGAGTATGCCTTGGCATTCTCTCTGGAAGCATAGATGAGTGCAGAATATGTTGCTCATACGGGGCCTGCCAGGTTTAAAAAACTTGGCCGCGTATCTGCGTGCTTCGCTGCAAATGTCGTCTAAAGACGATAGAAGAGGCGCTGCGTGAGATATGGGCCATCTGGCAATACGTCGGGAAACATGAGTGCTGTGTTGCGGGCTGGTAGTCCCGTCGCAGCGGCAGGCGAAGACCGGCGGTGACCAACGCGACCGGTGGGGACGCCGGCCAGCCCGAACACGCTGTTTGGCGCGATGCGCCGAAGGAGAAGAAACTTCCGCACTCAACGAGTACTCTCCACAAACTTTACACGTCGCCTGGGTAAAATAGGAATGCCAGAGCGGCGCCCCCTGTCATTCGTACAATGCAATACTGAACCGAAACCGAAACACAACATGAGCTTGTGCAGAGGGCACGGAGGAAGACAAGTTTCAGCGCAGTCACATTTTCAGCTCACCTTAAGAAACTAGGTTTGTAACATTGTAGGGCGAGTAGGGCCAGGAGGACCGTCACGACGAAAACCTGCCTCCTCAGTCGTTTTCGCCTGAAACGTTGGTGTGGCTTCGCGTTCCCTCCTCCGCTCCTGGCCTTTCCACAAAGCTACTGCTTAAGTACGAAGGCCCCTACCGTGTCCTACGTCAAGCATCCCCAGTTAACTATATGATTGAGCCTGTTCAATAATCTACGAACCGCCGTCGTCGCGGCCGCGAGACTGTTCACGTCGATCGACTGAAGCCGCATTATGACCCACCAGTTGTACCTGTTCCTTAGGTCGCCAGGATGGCTCCTTTTCTGCGGGGGAGTGATTTGTAACATGGTAGGGCGCAGACAAGAACGCCTGCGAAAGAAGAAGACGAAGACGGTTTTTGTTGGCGCTCGCGCTTGCTCGGCTTGGACCGCTGATCGCTTCAGCTGTGGCAATCTTTTAAGTCTCAACGTTAAACGCATACCATCAAGGTCTTTAAAATTGCGTATCTATGTATTTTCTGTTAAAGGAACACACCGTCTAATACTTACCTAGTGATGTTGCGCCTCAGATATGCGTAATGTTTGCTTTTTTATCACCAATGTACACAAGTATGAACCTAGTCAGCCGTTCACGATGGCTGGCCCTTGGGCAAGTGGTTCAACTTTGGCCGAGTGGCTGAATCGAGGGACGTGCCGACAAACAGAAAGACAGACAGAAAGACAGACCAAAATTTCGGCGTTTAAGTTCCCCAAGAAAGACTATCGTCTTTAAAAACGGTGAATGGGAACGGCGGTTGCAGATGAGGCACATACTTACCATGGTTAACCCTTGAGAGTACCAGTGCAACAATAACAATGCTCTTCAGTCCCACCGCCTCCATCTTTCCTTCCGGGCTTGTTCCAAACTAGGCTAAGCCAGTGCCTAAGTGATTCGCTTGCCACACCAGGAAATGTATTCAGCTCCAGCTTTTCAATGTAGTCGTAGTGACATAAAAGAAATACATTAGAACCAGCCGGAAAAGAATTCAGTGACAGTGAATTTTATTATACAACAGGTCCTTGTAGCAGATTCGTGTCCTTGCTGCTATCCGATCAGAAGCAACGCCAGAACGGATACAATGGCCTTGTGCGCTATTATTGTACATTCATGGGATGTTGATGCAAGCTTAAGGGAACAAACAACGCCTAACAAAGAAAGAGAAATGACACGAGCGTCCGCTGGGGGCAACAAACGACAGCGTGTCGTCCCGTCAATCTTCTTGGAGCGTACTCGTCATTGCAGTGCCTTTTTGTACAATTTAAGCCTGCCCCTTCCACGAAAACAATCTGACCTTCATGAGCTGAGATATGGCGGTTATAGCAGTACGTCACAACAAGGATGCCTGTTCAGATGACAATGAAGCGCAGTTTTTTACGTCAATCGCGACAGTGGTAACTCTTCAAACATTCCAATGGCAATGTACAGTTGTCCCTAATTTTCACAACTATCAGCGAAATCACAAGTGTGGAAATTCAAAGCACTTCGTCAGAAGCCGTTCATAAGGGAATGAATGACAAGACATAGCTTTTCGCAGAAAGAGACACTGTATCGGTCGCCTCAACAAAATAAGGTTTTGCATACGTATCTATCACCGGCTTGCCAGTTCGCACACCTCCCCCTCTTCTTGGATTTTTGCAATGGGAATAGTGTCTGAACAGTCCAGCTGTCCAGGAGTGCTAACAGCATAACTTTAGAAGAGCAGCTTAATAAGCTGCTCTCCTAAAGATGCGAAGTACCTTAAGGCGGAGCTCAATCCGGTGGTGGTGGTGTACGGCTTGACCACCCTTACTGCGCATGCGCATACCCTCTCCACACACCTCCTCTCCACTCACCCTCTCCCCTTCCCCTCTCCACTTTCCCTCTCCCATTCCTTCTCCACCTTCCCTCTCCACTTTCCCTCTCCCCTCCCCCTTTCCACTCTTCCTCTGAAACGCGGGCTAGACATGCCGAAATTCTCTCCTGCGCAACGCCGCGAGGAGCTCGAGTGCATGCGCGTCCCCTCCCCTTCTCTCTCCTCTGCTACGCTGCCCCCCTCTCGCCCGCCTGTCGACCGCGTTCCCCGCTCGCCCTGTGAGAATTAACGGCCAGGCTAGATGGAAGATACGACGCGCATAGCGTCCCTCTTCGCGTTCCACGACGCGAGGTCGGTAGCATGCCCAGCGAACGCCAACGGAACGCGATCGTGCAAGTGCTCCGGCTTCGCATCGCCTCATGGTCCCCTTTAGCGGGAGATGGTGTAATTTTGGTAAGGACGTCATGGTGCCATTCTGTTCTAAATGTGGCAATACAAGAATGAATTGTGCGTATTCAGCGCACATCTTGAAATTTATATTAGACGGATTCTTTCGTAAAACTCGGTTTCGTAAATTAAACGGAAACGATCTAAATTAAACGGCGAGCATTTTCAGTGCATTTTAGCGTAGTGATTGACTGCGTGCCCGGGACGTGAGCAGGTCGCAGAAACCACCATTGTGATGCCCATGTCCGCTTTGCAATCACAAATTAAACCGCAACTACTGCTTTCGTGAACAGCCCCGGTTCCTGTCTTGAAAACAAATGATCGAGTCGTCAAGGGTCAGGCACTCTCGAACGTACTCCTCGGAGATGTATGCATCGCCTTCCACGGGTGTCACATGAGGCAACGCTGCGTGCACATATTTAACGGCATGCATGCGTTGGTCGTGTCGCATTTCGTCAGCGCGGCACACTGACAGCGTAAAGAGAAGTTCAGCACACGGTTCAAGCACATCGACAACACACCCATGGAACGACCGTGCTCAGACGCTGGCACGTGAATCGCATGCAGCATTCCGATACTACACAACAATGCCCGAGAATCAATCTGTTGTTTGGAATTGATCTATCCGCGTAAAACATCGCAAAAGAAGCAGCACCGACCAGCAACGAATAAGAAAACAGGCATAACATGAAGTATTCTAGCGTGCGTTTCCGGTGAAGGCGCACAGTTGCCAGGGGATATCAAGTCATGGCGTAGCGCAGGCTAAATCGGGGGATGCTAGGTCACACGTCCCCCCACTTGGGGGCGGTGGTTTGAATCAAGCTAACGGCACGCAGACCTGCAGAATGCAATTTTCGTTCAAACTGAGGGTTTCGTTTGCGTGAAACAAGCATTATGAGATTTCTGGAATGGCATCTCAACAGTCCACAACAAACTGATGTTTCACTTAAGTATCCCTTTAAACGTAAATGTCTAGAGTATTCCCTCCACGCTTGTGCATTGTCACATGCGCATCGTCAGCATCGGAAGCTCATCGTCCTCTCGTCACTTTCTTCGTCAGTGAGTCTTTTATGTGCTACAAGTTTCTCCATGCCTCTGGTATCAAGTTAGGAGGCAAGAAAAGCTGAAGAGTAGATCACGAATACTCGCGAAATGCTTGGTTTCAGGTGCAGGTTATGGGCCTTTATCTGCAGTGACCCGTGCAGATGAACATTCCAAAGTGAGAGAGAGATATTAAGAACGACTTTCTTATTCCGGGAGTCCTTGAGCTCAGGCACATCCTGGGCCCTCGCGACCAACCCTAGCTGATCTTCCAGGTTTCAGGTGGCCCAGGCAATCTCCCAAATTTCGTTGGTGTGTAAAATGCAGGGGTGTTTTAATGGGTATTAATTGTCTGCAGACTCCTATCATGTGTTGAAGAGCCTTGTTCTCCGCAGAAGCGGCATTGGTAATCGATAAGAACTTTCATATTACGATTCAGCTTCCTTCTTATTGATTTTTCTGCGAAAATTTTTAAAAAAGCTATCCAAGGCGACGCCTGCAGGATTTAGAAGTAGTACTTGGTGACTATTAACTCCCGCCATCTCTATTTGGATTTGAAAAATCATATTTAATACAAGTCATCTACGATCACATTAACCAGAAATAAAGCCAACGTAAACCAAATTTCACAACCTTTATATTAGCACTATGTATAAAACGTTCTCAGTGCGTCTCATGTGCTTTCGATTGGGCTATGGATCATAGCCGGCTACCCCTGTACGCTGACGACTGACTACTGTCCGTCCCACTATTCCGTGGATAAGGCTTGCAAGTTCGCTTTCTTTTTTTAACACGAAAGCCTTTTATGCCGGGGACCGCCAAGTGCATCCGTTACGGATATGACGTTAATAAAATTGAGGCCAATGTGTGAGAAAGAAAAAACCAATAAAAAAGTTCAACCGCTGGGAAACGAACCCACGACCATGCGGTCGCGACGGTAAGCGCCAGACGCTCAACTGACTAAGCTATCTAAACAGACACAGGACGCCTCACGAACGCGCTTTATATCTTTCACACATTCTCTCTCGCGCGGTGCTCTCTGTTGGCGGTGTAGGTATAGGCGGGGCGGAGCGGAGTGGTACCGGTGTCTTTAAGAGGTGAAAAGAAGTAATGTGTCACGGTCGACACTTACTAGCGCTTACTCCAAGATCGCGCGCGACGTCGGAGGTTAAATCGTCTGGATACTAGCAAGGTACACTGGCCGCGCTGGCGTTGCCGAGGCACCCTAGAGGCAGTTACGTTCTTTGCCTTTCGCTTCGTGTTAGCGTGCGCCAGCTCATCGGAGTAGTGCAGCTTCACCAAGGGGATTTCTCCACCGCTGACTCCTTCGATTGCGAGGGCACCGACTAGCAAAACTGCTGCAATACGCGTTGCAGAAAGGACACGATTTCAACGGGCGAATGTCGTGCCTTGGTGGCTCAAGCTACGAATATCTGCCTCCCGTGTTGCTGAAGCGCAGTGGGGTAGTTCATGCATGAGCACAGGCGTCGGTTAGCCATTACTAGAAAGCGCACACCGTGCCACCATGCCGTTTCTCTCCTTACTTGACGGCGTTTTGAAGGAGTGCATATCGGGTACCAGTGTTGATTATGAGCGTGTTGATGTCATCTTTACTCGGGATTCACGATTCGCTATGTCCAAATATATGTTCACAACTGCAGTTACCACAACGGTTTAATCATGATCATGGGTGTTAGTCGTCGTGATGGAGACATGCCACTAGGCGTCAACATGGGTGCATCCACGTCAAACAGTGCTATAGCTGCCAAACACGAATAGACATTGTACAAGCTCCATATATCACTGCACAATAAAAACTACTTCTGTGAAGACACGTTTTACTTTCGTGTTATACCGATTTCTATGACGGAGGGATCAGCCATGTTTTTTCCCCTTAAGTGTCATATAGATAGATGTCGCTGCACTGTATTCATCTCGTTGTACTCTAAGACTTTCAAGGACGTGCAACCACTTCTTATTTTTGTCGTCTATTTTGTTTTCCTTTCAAGTGTTTTATCAAAACAATAAGCAGTTTTCTTTTTCAGCTCATCGTACCTAAAAAACTTACCTGGATCCGCGAATAAAATTCGTTATGGGCTCTGAGAAAAGCAATTACAGTTTTTAGGTTATGGCACCTCTAGAGAATCACTGTATCACATCAATGCTGCATATGGTGTCGTATGAAAACTATAGATTGGTCCTGTTTTAGACCATACTTTTTAATACAACCGCTCTTGCGACGTATCTACATTTTCATCATAGTTGCAACTCACTATAAACGTTAGAGAAGGCAATATGAACACACGATCGGCTCATGTCTATTGCTAACGATTGCTCCCATTGAATTTATTCGACTAAAATTTAGAGAAATTTACTACGAGTTCTATAATTAGCAAGGGAAGTGACCAGGCCTCCTAGAAGGCACATTCCGCAATTAGACACACGACAGATTAAATTAATTTTCTTTACACGATGTATTATACTCATGGATGCATCGCTTATATTTTTCTGTTTATTTCCATTTTCGCATAGAAGTTACGATGTAAGATTTCATATCCCTAAGCATTTTTTACTCTTTCTCGTATACCCGTATCGATCTTGTTGTTTTTTTTTCATGTTTTTGAACCACTGACATTGTAGTGTCCAATTAGCTGCGCAACCTGTCACAAATATTGATGTATTTTTCGTGCTTTTTGCATGTGCTTTAACTTGAGATACCAGAGTAGCCTCCGCCTAAAGGCGTAACCAATATTGAATATTAAATATTTCGTATAATGTCGTAGTGAACTAATGTTCAACTAAATCATCTGGCAATGAATGCTGGAACTTTATACAGTGCACCACCTACAAACTAAAAATTCTAATCTATCTGGAAATCAGCATGTCTAGAAATCAAGCCTAAGTGATAACTTACCATTAGCTATTCACTTAAAGTATAAGGTAAATATTATTTTCAACTCATCTCTAGCTATTCGTAAGAGCCCGTTGTCATTTGATCTTGCTGAACATACTAATTCTACATCTGTGATGATAAAGTAGACTAACTGCTCCGGGAAACCATATTGGTGCTGTGTATCACGTGCCAAATAGAAGTAGCCTCGTATAAAACCCAAAACAAATTAACACCGCCTCAGTTTCAAAAGACTTAGATTCTCTCGATTCTGAAGACAGTGCTTTAGCGAATGAGTTTCCGGAGTTTTCGCTGCTTTTATTTTAAAAAATGTACGTGCACAAAATACATTGTTGGGCCGCTTGGCAAGGGAGCAATCACATACAAAGGCATAGCTGCATGAACTAAATTCAAGGTTTAACATACTCTCCTTTAAGATGAAACTATGCGCTTCTTCTCAATGTGTTTTTGATGTTGTAAGCATGCACTTGTGCTGCACACGATATTCCTTCTGTGCATTTTAATTTTTAAGGTGTGGCAGTAAAAGTGGCAGCTTTATAACCAAAAGCTTTTGTCATTTTTCAGCCTTTATGCATTTCAGAAGCAACTTTCTGCTTACCTTTCACATTCTCCTGCCAGCAGAGCTTAACTCTAGAATCAAGGAAGGAGTAAGTAGAACCTTAAAAATGTAATTTGCGCTCCTCAGCTAATCTAGCGAAGAGTTACCTTCCAAAGATCCATTCGCTGCAAAACCGTTATTTGAAAGTTTCAGTGCTCCTGATTGCTTAATAAATATCAGCTAAAGACTGCAAACTCTTGTGATTACTGACTACTTCATATTAAGCATTCATATCATAGCGGGGTCATCAAAAATAACATTGCTTTCAAAGCACGTCACCGAATGTAAAAGAAGCCAATGTTTTCAAACATTATGGGCAATAAAATCCCAGGAGGTAGTTTTAGATACTTCAACACGACCACCGTAGCGAATACTGATTATACGGCAGCCGTCAATGATATAGATACTTTCTTGAAATTTATTGTCGCAAATATATGTGTTTCCCCCTTAATTGCCGAATTCATGCCGGCGCGCATAGAAGCCATGCATACTGAATAAATATCTTGATTTTGGCTGGAGTTTCAAGACAACCATTCTCAAAAAGTCAAAAAGTGGAAACCTATTGTTCAACGGGTCTTGTAATTATGGCATAAATTTGCCTGTGCTGCATACCGGCAAAAAGGGGGTTCATCTGCCCCATATCGGGAGCACATCTAGAAAGTTGTACAAATCGCAAATGCTCCAGACTATGGACAAAGACAACTGCTGCGTGGATTTCATTGCATGTTTGAAGCGTATGCCCGATGGTTTAAGGCAGGGGTCGGCAACCTGCGGCCCGCAAAGCAATATTATGCGGCCCCCGGCACGACGTCAGAAAACCCCCCTCCTCCCTTAACTAAGCGATGAACACCTTCACGACTTTCTGCGTCTCTCGGTGAGCAACCTTGATGTCGACATTTACGAGTTGGCTAAGAATGTTCAGCACCAGAAGTCGCGTTCAGTTTTTTTGCTTCTAACTTATTGATAAATTGCAACCTTGTGACATGCGGGCTCACAATAAACATGATTTCTATGAAAGTTTTATATATCATTATTGTCAATTAACGAAATTTTTCTCCTTGCCTGCAAAACACCTCCCCCCCCCCCCCCCGGCCGTGCGGGCTCCGCCGTATCAGCTCCATGAAACCCGGCGCCCCGCCTCAAAAGGTTGCCGACCCCTGATTCAAAGAACATTGTGCAATATCTCCTCATGTAGGTCATATTTTTGCAACTATACTTCATGTGCTGTTCACAACATGCTGCCGGTAAAACCTTATAATGTTTTTAGAGCCTTCTTTTGCGTTCACAATGAAACCTGTGGCAATTTTTAATGAGTCATGGGTGCCCTGGATGGTTACCTCAAAAGTGTTGTTACCTCAAAACAGCTTCCGCACAACATTGCCAACACATTCGACACTTCATTGCTTTGATCAATCATGAGTACCCTTTATGGTGTCAAGATATATGCAGTCTTATACAGTGTGCGAGTATTTATTGCCATAAGTGAAAGCCACTTGATCTACACCGAAAGGCAACAACGTGCCATGAACATTCCTAGAAGGTTCCTGAGATAAGAAAATAGGGAACGCTAGAAGCTAGAGCTAAATGGAGGAATAAGTAGACGTCTACCTGGTGAACGCAGTGTCTTGGCACTGTGATGTTGCCAGGCCAAGAGTCTTAGCCATTATATATTGCATCATTTCCCGTCCTTCCATTGAGTGTTTCATATAACTGATTAGATGACAAAACGGACCTAGAATGGAACTACTAAAACATTGCCAATCATTTAAAACATTTCACATGTGATATGAATGACTAATTTCAGCAATAAAAACATGAGGCTCCCACGTCATATGATAGAAACGGTAAAATTTTTGCTCAAAGGCGGTAAGTCGTTTTTCGTAGCAAGGAAATTGTGCAGAATGAAGAAGGTGTGTTCGAGACGACAGGAAACCTAACAATAAAATGCTGGCTTTAAACTTAACCGTATCTGATTGTACTTCCTTGTGTTCCCCAACTTCTAATATGCTTCGACGCCGCATACTGCGCTAGTGGAGCTTAAAAATACTGATTGTTTTGTGATATCATGGGCGCAGAGATCTCACAATCTGTTAGTAAGGTACCTCCGGCTTCTCAATACATAATAAATGTTTCACAACATTACTTACATGTCAACTAAATAAAAATAGCCTATGTTTGTGTCCGGTGTCCGTGGCCTTTTCTATGAGTTGGTGCTCACCACCAAGCTTGTTGGTCTATTGTCTCACATAGAGCTTCAGCTGGTATAAATACAAGCTCTTTTTTGTCCGCTTTTAGAGGAAATGTGGACCACTGAGATTTACCACTGAAACGCATAACTCAAACAAGACAAACTAGCTTGGCGTCGGCATCTCAAGAGCGCGGTCGTATGCTTGCGCCATTGTTTGACTGATTCATGGCGACAAGGCTCAGCTACATACTACCAAGAGTCCAGACTACTGTCATCAAAAGCGTAATTTTTTGCTGCTGGCGCAACGCCAGCAGTCCTTTTATGCGGCACACCAGAAACACCGATTCCTTTGACTCCGGGTGTTGAAACTTCAGGCTCCGTTTTCTGAGCGTTCTGGTTGGACAGCGAGCTTGGCGAAGCAGGTATATCACTTTCTGGGACACGCTGTTGCTGCGCTTGAAGTTCATCCGTTACTGCTTTGGGTTGCCCCCATGTATTTGTCATTGGAACAAAAGGGGTGGGATAGACAGTCGGATATCCGAATGGCATCATATCCTCACCAAAGGATGGTTGCCCTGGCGCACCGTAACCACCATAGACGTCTGGATAATTCCCGACCTCTTGTTGACCAGTACCTATTGTAGGCATCGAGTACTGGAAGAACCCACCGTAGGGCCACATATTATACAGGCCATCGAACACTTTTTTGCCAACGTGAATTCCTGAATGCACGATGCGCTGCCCTGACGTCTCCTTTTGCTTATCCAAAGCTCCCTCTGTTTCTCCCCCGACGTTTATGTTTTGCGCTACTGGTTGAGCCGTACTACCGTGGCCCGTTTGCGAGCCTTCACCTCTCAAGCCGTCAAGGACACCTGTCTTTGTCACGCTATCATGATGCATTTGAGAGCCGGTGCCTTTTAAATCGATAGTTCTTTTTACCTCATTTCCGGAGGCAGCAGCGGCACTAAGAAGAGCAGCAGAGGAGGCTGTTACACGTTGGAACACTGGTAGCTGTGAGCGGGGATGGTTTTGCTGCGTCCTATATATAGCACCTTGTGGCTTCATGTTTTCATCATTCGGCTGGGAAGCCTTGCCAGTTTCTAAATCCGCGCTTCCTTTTTCCTGGCCAATGGAGGCAACAGAGGCACCAGAAAGATGAGAGGAGGCCGTTGAGCTTTGGAACTCTGGAAGCATTGAGAGCGGAGGTTGTTGCTCCGCCCAATCGATAATGCCTGGCTGTGCCACGCTGTCATGACCAATTGGAAGAAAGTTGCTTGTGAAATATGCACTTCCTTGTCCCTGATTGATGGACAGAGCAGATGCACCGGAAGGAGGAAGAGAAGACACAGCACTAGGGGTCTCAAGAAGCCGTTTGAAGGGTTGGTTACGTTTCATCCAACCAACAGCAGCCGGTTGTGCCTTGCTGCCTGCACTCGCTTGGGGATATATCCCCGTGAGATCCCTGCTTTTCCGTTGCCGATTAGGGGGGATGGCGGCATCGGAAAGCGAATCAACACCCGTATTTTTCTGCGTGAACTTGATAGCACCCGGTTGTGCCACGCCAGAATAACCAGTTTGACGCAATTTGTCGGCGAAGACCTTGTTCTTCTTTTGCGAATTACTTGAAGCAACAGTGGCACCAGAAAGAGAAACAGTGGCCGTTGGTCTCTGAACCGTTCGATACACAAATACTGGGTTATTTTCTTGCGCCCGATCGGTTGTGCTAGACGGCACCGTGTTGCTTGGATGCATTCGCACATTCCGGCCTGAGAAATCCGTGGCTTCTTTTTGTACGATGTGGGAGCCAGAAGTCCATTCTGAGGGGACCACAGAGCCTTTGGTTTTCTGAAACCGCAAAAGTCCGAGTAATGGCTCATTTTGGTGGGTCCAGTCAACACCAACGGTTTGCACCGGGACACCATGGCGTGCTTGCCAACCCTGATCCCTGAAATCTGTGTTTTCAAGCTGTTCATTAGTAGAGGCAGCAGTGGCACCAGAAAAGGAAGCGGAACCCATAGCTCTTTGATACTGTGGAATGTCTGCCAGTGGCTCATTTTGGCGTGTCCAGTCAACCAAACCAGGTTGTTGCGTGTTACTTTGAAGCGTGCGCCAGCCTTCAGTTGTCAAATGGGTATTTTCTGTTTGTTGGTTATTAGAGGCGATAGCGGCATATGGGAGAGGGTAAAGAGCAGTTGCTCTCTGGAACTCTAGAATTCCTGATAATGGCTTGCTTTGTTCAGTCCAAAAAGCCGCACTAGGTTGCTCCATGTTACCATGACTCGTTTGCCAGCTATTACGTGTGAAATCTCTGCCTTCTTGCTGCCTAACAGAAGAGACAGCAGTAGTACCAGGAATATGAACAGAAGCCGTTGCTTTCTGAAACTGCGAGGTCCCTGAAAACGGCTCATTCTTTTGCATCCATTTAACAGCACTAGGTTGCGCCTTGGCCCGAAAAGGTGCTTGCCGACCATGACCTGCGAAATGGGCGCTTACTGGTTGTTTATTGGCTGATGCGACCCGCGAAAGAGGAACAGAAGTTGTTGCTCTTCTAAACTTCGAAATTCCAGACAGGGCCTTGTTTTGTTGCGTCCATTCGACCACACTAGGTTGCGCTGTGTTACCTTGAAGAAACTGCCAGCCATGGCCTGCGAGGCCTGTGCTATCTGGCTGTTCGTTAGTGACTACGAAAGCAGTGCCAGAAATAGGACCAGGAGCTGCTGCTCTTGGATACTGCGAAACTCCTGAAGACGGCTGATTTTCTTGCACCCATACAGTCGAACCGGGTTCTGCCGCGTTAGTTTGACGTTGTCGCCACCCCTGCCCATTAAAACGTGTACTGTCTCGTTGTTGTTTGTTTAAGGCAACATCGACACCGGAAAGAGGAAACTGGCCATTTTCCATTTGAAGCTGCAAAAATCCTGACAACGGCTGTTTTTGTTGCTTCCACTCAACCGAAACAGGCTGTACCGTGTTACCTTGTTGCGACAACCTGTCTTGACCTGTGAAATCTGTGCTTTCTGACTGTTGGTAATTAGGCGCAGGAGTGGCACTCGGAACGGGAAAAGCAACATTTGGTCTTTGAAACTCTGAAGGAGTAGACAACAGCTCGTTTTGTTGCGTCCAACTAAGTGTAGTGGATTGCGCTGTGCTGCCCTGACGAGTTTGTGTACCTTGGCCTCCGAAGTGTGTGCGTTGTTTTTGTTCACTAAGTGAACTAATTTTGGGAGAAGCAACAGGAAGAGCGCTCTTTGCTGGTTGAACTGTTTGATGCGTAGGGAGAGCCTTGGTTTGTCGCGTCAAATCAACAGCGCCTGCTTTCTGCTTTATAGCGCCCGGAAGATGACCTCCTTTTGTGCCAGTGCCACCATGGCCTAGTATTTGTATCTGTCCCGGTTCATTGATCAATTTAGGAGAACCTACTTTTCCCTCAGGTGTTTTCAGAATATTCGCAGGTTTCACTGATGGAAGTGCCATACCAGGAATGCCTCCTGAACTGCCATTACCGCTTACATTTGGCAATTCTGGTGGTTTCCCGACCGGCAGTCTATCACCAGGAACATTGTTCGTCCCTTTGTTGCTACTTGTAAGGTCTCCTTTCTTACCGCTAGGGTTAGCAGCACTTACTTTGGTTTCTATATTGATATGTTGTTGGCCGCCTTTTGTACCACTGCCACCATGGCCTATTATTTCTATTTCTCCACCTCCATTGATTGCCCTTTGAGCGTTCACTTTTGCTTCGAGTATATCCAGATTACTTTGCTGCTTTTCCACCGGAAGTCCAACACCGGGAATGCTACCTGGACCACCAATACCACCTAACTTTGGCAATTCTGGTTGTTTCTCGACCGATAGTCCGACGCCAGGAACATTGTTTGCCCCTTTTACGCTACTGGTTAGGCCTCCTTTGATACCGCTAGGGAGCGCAGCTCTTGTTTTCTTCTCTGTACTGATATGTTGCTGACCTCCTTTTGTGCTGCTGCCACCATGGCCTATTATTTCTATTTGTCCAGGTCCACTGATTGCCTTCTGAGCGTTTACTGTTGCTTCTAGCATATCGAGCATATTTGAAATATTCTTTCCTGGAGTTCCCACACCAGGAATGCCGCTTGCGGCGCCATTACCGCCTAACTTAGGCAATTCTGGTAGTTTCCCGACCGGCAGTCCGACACCAGGAAGATTGCTTGCCCCTTTGATGCTACTGGTTAGGTCTCCTTTTATACCGCTGGGGAGAGCAGCTCTTGTTTTCCTCTCTGTACTGATATGTTGTTGACCTCCTTTTGTGGCACTGCCACCGTGGCCTATTATTTCTATTTGTCCGGGTCCACTGATTGCCTTCTGAGCGTTTACTGTTGCTTCTAGCATATCGAGCATATTTGAAATATTCTCTCCTGGAGTCCCCACACCGGGAATGCCGCTTGCGGCGCCATTACCGCCTAACTTAGGCAATTCTGGTAATTTCCCGACCGGCACTCCGACACCAGGAAGATTGCTTGCCCCTTTGATGCTACTGGTTAGGCCTCCTTTGATACCGCTAGGGAGAGCAGCTCTTGTTTTCTTGTCTGTGCTGATATGTTGTTGACCTCCTTTTGTGGCACTGCCACCGCGGCCTATTATTTGTATTTGTCCAGGTTCGTTGATCGCATTCTGAGCATTCACTTTTGCTTCTAGTATATCCAGAATATTTGAAATATTCCCTCCTGGAATTCCCACACCGGGAAAGCCGCCTGCGGAGCCACTTTCATCTAATTTGGGCAAATCAGGTAGTTTTCCAACCGGTAGACCCACACCGGGAACATTGCCTGCCCCCATGATACTACTGGGTAGGCCTCCTTTTTTACTCGCCCCTTTCTGCAACTGCCCTTTGTCAGGAGTCCAGTTGTCGATTATCTTGGTTGGCACAAGACCTTCGTCACCCTCCTGTCCTTTGGTGAAGTCGGGCATGGTACTACTCTGTTGTCCTGATAGCCAGTCGTCTATATCGAAATTCTGACCTTGTTTACTTTTCTCACCTCCCAGACCTAGACCCAAATATCTTTGTTCGCCGTGAGTTTCCTTCCACTGGTCAGAACTGCCTCCGTGTTTTCTTCCCACAAATGATCCGCGAAGCAGCAGTGAACCTTGACCTCTTGTATTGCCCACATCGCCGAGAGGAGAATATCCTTTCGTACCGAGAGACTGCGTATCGTCGTATCCTTTAGGCACGTTTTCCTGAAACCCAGGTTTCCCCTTCTGCGAGGCCCAGAGGTTGTTACTAGTAGAAGCTGCTTGTACCTGCATTCTTTGGCCACCCTCAAACCCAGTTTCTTCTAGGTTTATCAGAGAGGCTTGACCAGTGCTCTCAACGGGGCGTCCACGCACCTGAAATTGTCCTTGACCCATTTGTGCGCCCTCAAAACCAGTCTCTTGAGGACCAATCGCTGTTGCTTGACCACTTCCATAGCCCAGGTGACCTTGCGCAGTAAATCCCCCAGTGCCCTGATACAAATTGCTGCTGGTCTGCTGAAATGCGGAGTTCCCTAACCTGGCTTGGTGCTTGTTCCTGTCCCAGAAACGGTCGCGACGGGAAACTCCTCTTCCATGGCCACTATAGCTGCCAATGAAGCCAACTGCTTGTTGGCGAAGCTGAGAACCTTGACCAGCTGTCGGACTACTGTATCCCAGACGAGAAAAGTGATTTACGCCACGATACAGGTCTTTGTCCCTTTTTTTAGACACAGAACTTTCCGAGCCTCGATGAACCTCGTCCCAGCCCCAGAAGTTGGCATTTCCAGTAAGTCCAGCTCCGCGAACTTCTTCACTTCCTTTGAGACGACGTTTTTCCTGGCTGACGCGAAATCCTTCGCCTGTCTTCTGGGTCAAGCCGCCAAGCGATGAAAATCTCTTCTTGTCTTGCAACAAATCCTGGTCGATCTTTTGAGGCCAGGAACCTTGAATCTCTGGTTGGCGGTGGTTCCAACGCCATTGTTCTTCATTTCCAGGAGCAACTTTCCCTTGTGCTATTTCCCCATTCTCGGCGCCTAATTTCCTTTGGCCTCCCATGTTGGCCAGGTTTCCGATAGGAGGGAATCCTTTACCACCAAGAAACAAGTCCTCGTCAGTTCCTTTGGGCATGGGCTCTTGAACGCCACGCTGGTCTTGCTTCGAGGCCGAGAAAGTGTCGTTCCTTGCAGCTGTGCTTCCTTTATGCATTCGGCCACCCTTCACATACTGCCTTCCATCAGCTCCTTTTACTTCGTCAGGGAATGTGCACATCGATTCGTGTATGCACCAGACGCGGGTGCGAACGGTGCCGAACGGTGCCCTGAGAACGAAGCCTTTCCTGCAGGCACAGCCTGGTCCTTCGTTCGTCTCTGAGCAGCTGTCTTCTCGGGCCACGTTGCATATACGAGGACAACGTTCACGGTGCATCTCGAATGTCATGTAGGCTGGACATTTCGGCGGGCAGGTCTGGATTGGCACACAGGGTCCGTTCTTGTGCTTTCTGCAAGCAAATCACGAAATGCATGGTTAGCATTTTTTCATTACCAGGATCGTGACCGAAAAAATATGCCTATTGCGGCACACAGGAGTACCCATTTAAGGAATGCTGACATGGATTAACTGCGAAACACATAGCAAAATAATAAACAGATGAGTCATTAATAATTTTTCATATATCAAATGAACCAATGCCTAGAGATAAGGGGCCGCTTTGAAATTTTTATGCACCCATGGAGTTTCTTACGTGGGTCAGTCTGAGAAGTGAAGCTTTCCTCTGCACAGCTTCATTTTAATTCGGTTGCCAAGGCCACTGACTGAACTCCGGAGCAAATTTAATGACACATCTTGCCGGCTTCAAATAGCCTCAAGAAATGTTTTGCAGTATTGGTTTGATAGGGAACTGGACGGTACTGCGAGGGCTACTCGAGATAAATGGCACCAAGGCGACGACGACAAGAGAGAGAGACGCACAAAAAGGGCGCCTCTCTTGTATCTCTCTTGTCCATCGTCGTCATTGCGCCTTTTACCTCGGATCATACAAAACCAACACGCCCCCTTGTCCACCCTAACTGCGAAAGCTAAGGACAAACTTCCGCCGTTCTGTTATACTTACACTAAGGAGAACCACTTCCCAACTTTAGTATACAATAAACTAATTATATTGCATTTTTATAAGACTATGACATGCTGGGATTGGTTAATGACAAGGGCTACCAGAGGCAAGTCTTTCAGGCCTTTGATTCATCACAGAGGGCGTCTGAAGCGGTAAAAATTTATTTCATAAGATTGTGTAATCTATCGCATAATATCGCCGCAGTGATGTACAAGCTGGACGACGCCTTTTCATATAGAAAAGGTGAGGGTTCCTCAAAGTGGGCTCTGCCAAATTCCCTGGTCTTTTCGGTGTCTACTCGCTATTTTATATATCAGGGCTCACTAAATCAGTGCGTGCTTTGATGCAATGAATGTAAAAGACCCGAGATGGTCAAAACTTCTGGAGCCCTCCACTACGGTGTCTTTCATAATCGTACCATGGCTGTGGGACGTAAAACCCAATCAATTATTGTTGATGCAGTGAATGTGTTGGCGCTGCACTCACAAGCAGCGTTCACATTAGAGAGACGCAGGGGCTACAAAAGAGCAATAGGCACGATCTCTACTTTCAGTAGTGCGGAAAGCCGAGCTAGTTGGTAGCGCCTGTATCGTCTCTCTTGCCTGTGTCCCTGTGTTTTTGCGCTATTGCACTATGATCTCTACTTCCCTGGAGAAATTTAAGCTCAGCACCTATGAACATTATGCGCGGTTGTTTTAAGCGCACAGCGCTGAGATCTAGTGGGGAGTGATGAAACTAACTCTGTAGTAAATGTACATGCCTGCATGTGAAGTTACGCTGTCTGTAGGCTTTCCATCCTGTCTCGCATGCTTTGGTTGTGCTTTCAGGTTGCACTTATCACATTATTCAGGGCTCATAGTTGGAAACAACTGATTTCTTTCACTGAGTGCAATGTGTCTCTCATCTTGCAGTGAGGTTGTGTGCTTCGCATAACCATGCAAAAGTTTGCAGCGAATCTACACTTCAGCGTGTAATACCACTAACGATGTTGTTTTCATTGGGCAGCTGTTGCGCATCGAAATTTACAGAAGTTGAAGCATTTTTTATTATGAAGTCTTACTAACAAACACTACTAGCGGTGGTGTTTGTATTAGGCAGCTGTTCCCCACCGCAATTTCAGAAGTTGCATCTTTTCATTATGAAGTGTGACTGACGATAGATGAAGTCCGATATACCGTTAGATACAGCATTTTTTCATTATTTGATGTAATTTAACTTTAGCCCCCATACTGAAGGCTCATGTAGTCCTGTAGTGTAACGTAATTAAAAAATTAATCAAAATTAAATAATCAATTATTAAATTTGTGCACCAGAACACAACACGTTCCTTAAACGACAATCATATGACTCGTTTCACCATGATGTTAGGATCGTGTAGAATAAAAGTAGAGGTAGATTTCTTAGCGCGGCATAGGTTGCCGATGTCGAAATTAATGACAAGCAAGAAAAAGGAAACAAACGTGGTTGCATTTGCGAGCGAAATTGCTGCCTGCTAATGAAAAGACCAGCGCGTGTTTCCTGACATTACGTATTTCTAGAGATACTATTAGTTTGTAACGGTTAAAGCAGATTACTCTTAACGAAAGAAATATCAGTTCATACCCTTTACGTAAACGATCGTTTTTCAAGAAAATGTTAACCATTTCAAAAAGTTCATCTTCCTATCGATATTAAGATGCACGTAGGTCCGGCTACTTACATGCAGACCCACATAAGTTGGTCGTACACACCATGGCTCTATTTTAGGCTTCGTGCACAATACTGGCCTGCGCAATCGCGTGCAAGGCTTTCTGATGCCGTAGGCTGAACTAGCACTATAATAATGAAGATACACACTGAAACTCTATCAGGATTTTTTTTTTTGCTATCTGAGTTCATTTTTATGCACAAGAAACTCGTGAAAATTTTTGCTTACACATCCGTGACAAAGATGAGCGGTACATTTATTCCGCATCTCTATTTCTTTTTTATAATGCTGCTTACAACTCCACGAAGGCTCAAAGACCCGAAGAACTATACAAAAAAGGACATGACAAGATGACGGTGACGCACCAGTAATCAGAACAATCAATTTCCCGGAGCCTTTGTCATAAAATTTCAAGCACATTGTCCTAGACAAGCGCCTTTGTCAAATTGTTGACCGCGCTGTCCGACTTCTTCTACCCATCCATCATGTATAGGAGCAGATAAAAAAAGCTGAATATTCTCATGTGAACCTCCAATTTGCGTAGTGTATATGTGCTGCGTGCACTTTTAGCGAACTTTTATCCACAATATAATTGGTTGCCAAGCAACGTAAGGACATTATGGTGGGGTGACACTTTCAAAATAAGTTTCAGAATTTCACTGTACAGCGGTTTTAGTAAAAGCTATGGCTATAAAATTTGCAAGGAATTTAGACATAGACGCAGCTTTCAATTGGAGCTCGAAATCAGTTTAAAATTGTACTTAGTGTTTCTTTTTTTAGTTTTTCTACATATGTACTTTTTTTAAGATCTGCTATCTGCAGAGCATCGCAATTTTGCACAAAGGCAGTAACCGAAGCTTTACACAAGGGGGACTAAATTTGTAACCGTGCATGAAAAATTACATTTGTTATGCATTTTACGTTTGTCGATGTATGAAAACTGTCACTTATGAATCGTTTTTACACTAAAAAAATACAAATGCGCCTAGGCTACTGATTCTACTTTTAATTATATAAATGCCGTCAATTAGCACATGTGAGAATTTTGTTTGCTTATGCACTATAGGTCCCGGCAAGAAAGTACACAAACATCCAAAAATGTTTTGAGGAAAACGCAGAGATTACGTTGAGGTGCGCCCACATTGTCTGTAAACGTGCCGAAGAGAAAGGACCAAAAATTATTTTTGAACGCACGATTACCAAAGCGTGATAATTTTTTTCTGAAGCATAAAAAATTCTCTATCATATGATTGCAAAATCTCAAAATCGAATTTTTTGACCAAATGAAGTCTCACCCCAACTTAAAGGGACACTAAAGAGAAACAATTAATCGCTTTAGATCGATAAATTGTGCTCTCAGAACTCTAATGTCATTAATTTCGCCATTGTAGGCCTATTAATAGAGGAGAAAATCAAGTTCAAAGTTTATTCTTTAAATTTCGCGCCGAAATCTTCCCGCGTGACGTCACGGATTTCAAAGTTTATTTGTAGTATTTTGGCGCTATTGGCTCAACAAAATTACCCCAAACTTGGTATGTCAAGTCTATGGCCCTCTCAGAGGACAATGTGCTTCATTTTTACCGATTAGGAACTACGCAGTCCCTAGTAGGCGCTGTCAAAACATGTGACGTCACGGCGAATGGTGCGGAAACTTATAGGTGGCGTCACCACAAACATTGTGTTTTTTGCGTGTTTTCTAGCGTACTAAGCGTCTTCTCGCAGCAAGCGTGGTGTTTTTGGTATCGTGAAAGAGTACTTTACTAATATGAGAAAAATCGCTTTGCTCTTTAGTGTCCCTTTAAGACAAAATGTGCTGAAGTTTCATTAGTAAATTACCTTTCCACAATACTAAAAGTACCACTTCTATAACGAGAAGACGCATGTTCAGCCTTGAACACGCCGAAATAGAACACGAATACATTAAATTCGCAAGACCAGCTCGTCAAAGTGTCGCCGATTTTGACAACGTCTGGTAGGGCTTGCATAATCCTTCATCGGTAAGACCGCGTCACATTGTGTTCTAAGGAAATCAGAGATTTGGCATAGAAAGTTCTAGGAAATTATACTGTATCACTGTGCCTAGAAAAGCGACAAAAGAAACTCTGGAACTCGTGACGTCAAACTGACGTTCGTGCCACTCAGCTGCTGAGCTGCTGACGCGATACTGAAATATGAAACTTCGTCCTTTACTTTCTCTTCGAATAGCGAACCTACGATTGCGAAAGTAACAACGTTAGAGCATCCAAACAATCATTTATCAATCTAAATCAAATTAGTGTTTCCCTATAGCGCCACTTGTCATGAAGCGTACTCTAAAACGTACAAGCGGTATGAGTGAATGGAAAAGATTCCCTTATCCTGTTATGCCGGCTTCACGCATTCAAGGTTTCCAGCAACTGGCGTAGGAAACTTTCTTCACCGCTAACTTGTAAGCCCTAATGTTTGCGAAGTAGTAGCTACTGCGAAGTAGTAGCCAGGATCAGAGGCTTTGCGAGCTTTCTGCGCCTCGCCCGTTTTTACACTGCCATGGTGATTCTTCCACCTTTAACCAAGCGATGATTCCGTGTTTTGACGTCCTCGTGTAATGTCATGTTATGCGACGTCATGGTGACAGCATGATGACGTTTGCAACGCCCCGATTGCGTCATAAATTTTGGAGTTATCTGACGTGGCGGTGACGTTACCATACGACGTCATCACGTGATCATAATTTTTCGCATCAATCGTCTTGACGCCGACGGTGAATTTTTGAGTTAGATGAGGCATCTAAGGCCTTCGCATTAATAACACACAAAGTCCATGCCAAGCGAAGCTACGCTAAACGAGTTACTCGAGTAGTTAGAGGTTGTCAACTGGGATTTCACTGGCCTGAGCGAGATTGGGAGGACTAAAGAATCATATGCAGCACTGACAAAGGGGCACGTTTTCTCCTACGCAAGGCTCCCTAACAAAGAGATTATGGCCTGGAGTTTCTAATAAGCAATGGCATTGTAGAAAACGTTGTTGGAACCTGCAATACAAATTGTAGCGAAGCCTTGGATCTCTGCAGTGGGTCGTTCTCTCCGAAAGAAGCCGAAGAGGGTAACCCACTAGAAGGTGCCGGAAAGGACGACCCACTGCTGGAGAGCGCTGCGCGTGCTGAGAGTCGGACCCCGCCTTGACTGTCGCTGTCGTGCATCGTCGCCGAGTGCCCGCCAACAAACGTCTTTACACAATGAACAAATTAATAAAACACTGACTCAGTGTAATTCATATTGAGCCGTTTCGCTCGATGACTGAATCGACAAACTGCGTTCACTCGTACCTGATGTATCCCTTCATACACTCGCAGCCAGGAACGCAGGGCTTGTCGCACTGCTGTATCACCTGCTTGCCGCACACCGCCTCGCAGTCATTGGTGCACCTGTTAAAACGCTCGTGCTTGGAGCTGTCGCAGTGGCCGCAGAGCCTCGCGTCGTAGCAGTTGTTGGTCTCTTCATCCCGGTAGTATCCGGGCTCGCAGACGCAAGACTGGGTCCGGCTACGATGCTCCAGAACCCGGCTGGCGCTGCAGTACTGCTCGGTTCGCTCCCAGAACCAGGGCCGTCTCTCGTGCGGTAGCGTGCACCTTCGCAAACGCTTCAGGAATTGTCCCTGCGCGTAGTCTGCACAGAGGGCGAGAAAACGAAAATGTCACTACAGGGAACAGTAATGCACTTCGTGCAGTGCAGGCTCCAACGAGTAGAATTTTACCGCGGGACTTTAAAGTGGCTTTCGTGCCCAAGCTCTCGCATACCTTTGTACTCTTCTTAAAGGCGGCTGGCGAACAGAAAACTCAGAAAACAAGAGGACTCAAGAGCTTAGGGACCCAACGGCTTGGGGTCCCGGGTAGTAAAACTATCTAATGTCGCGAAAGCCGTACGATCGCAGAAAAATGTACTTGCATATCAAATCCCGCGCAGTCTGATGTGTGTGTGTGTGTGTGTGTGTGTGTGTGTGTGTGTGTGTGTGCGTGCGTGCGTGCGTGCGTGCGTGCGTGCGTGCGTGCGTGCGTGCGTGCGTGCGTGTGTGTGTGTGTGTGTGTGTGTGTGTGTGTGTGTGTGTGTGCGTGCGTGCACGCACGCACACACACACAATTAAAGATAAACATTCACAGGAAAAATGTTCGTAACCGTACCCGCCACGGTGGTGTCGTGGTTATGGTACTCGACTGCTGACCCACAAGTCGCGGGATCGAATCCCGGCCGCGGCGGCCGCATTTTCGATTGCGGGGAAGATGTTTGAGGCCCGGGTGCTTAGATTTAGGTGCACGTTAAAGAACCCCATGTGATAGAAATTTCCGGAGACCTTCATTACGGAGTCTCTCGTAATCATATCGTGGTTCTGGGACGTTAAACCGCAACAATTAATCATTATTATTATGTTCTTAACTGTGCGCAGAAGAAGACAGACGGCGCGCGTGTATGACAGCAGAGTCACACTTCTGCGACCGTCAAGTCGATTTCAACGCGTATAGTACAAGAAGAAATGAAGTGATGGCATTGTTCGACGCAACAATAGGTGCTATACTTATTGACACGTGATGCGAGACATTAGCATGTAGGAAGTCAACAGAAACACGTGCAGAGCAAATAGAAGTGCCCGAAGGGTTTAACAGAAAGCTACGAAAGACACCTTTCGCGCAATGCGCGCAAACTTCAAAACATTGGGCTGCGTTGGGATAGCTTCTTTAGTGGGCGGGCATTATGTGCCGATTTCAATATCGTAACCTCTGCATACTGATCATAATCCCTTGGCGCTATAGTTGCGTAGGGCACACTTTCTCAAATGAAAGGCAGACTTGCTGCTCGAACGTTGCCCTCCAAGTGGCGCGGGGAGGAGCGGTGCAATATCTCAAGAACATTATTCAGATATTGCCCCGCTTCTCAGCCAAATTGCTCACATATTAAGTAGACCCCGTAACAAACGCTCACGGGACGCGAGGTTTGCGGAAAAGCTCAGTTACCGCTTAGTCCAAAAACAAAGCCTTCAATTACATGTGTGAGCCTGTAGTATCTATTCAACGTATACATATTTGTGTACGTTGCATAGATAACTACAGCCTGTGATATATAATGATATATCAGCCACACATACCATTTTTTTCTTTACTTGTTCTCTGTATGTTTTTCTCACCCCTTTAAAGTGCCAACATCTGTATATGCGTTGCTTTTTCCGTCAAAATTATAATTTGTACCATGTGCTGTTGGGCTCTGTAGGAGGCCGGAGCCTTGCCGAGCTGCCGCTACTGCGGCTGTCGTACCATCGCCCCCATATTCCTTGTGGAGAAATAAAAGTTCACCTGATATATTGATTGATTGATTGATTGATTGATTGATTGATTGATTGATTGATTGATTGATTGATTGATTGATTGATTGATTGATTGATTGATTGATTGATTGATTGATTGATTGATTGATTGATTGATTGATCTGAAGCTTCATCCATTAAAAGAGCGGACGTTCAACTTTCTCGAGTAGTGAGTTTCATCTTCATTGTCATCGTTATATTTTGCAATAGGTGACGCTTTGACTGTCATCCTTTCTTCTTTTCTGCGTAATGCATGCTGGGTCTTTTTTATGAACATAACAAATGCCTTTCATGTTCTTTTTTCTTTGCTAGCGTCTGGTATTGACGTTTTTTTTTTACAAACGCTGCACCTAAACTAATGCGGAGATGACCCACTATTAAATTTGGTATCATCCCCTGATTATAAAGAGAGTGAATTGAAATATGTTCAGCAAAGTTTTCGTCAAGCTCCTAAGCTGCCCATACTGTCATGCTTAACCGAAACATGAACAGAAAGGAACAGGTAGCTATGAAGCCTGTTGTGCGTAGTTATGTGAAAACACTACGTACAAACGCCCCTTACACGGTAGCTATGTATAGCATGGTTATTACAATTGAACCTCTTTGAAAGCCTGAATAAAGGCAGTGTCACTATAGTGCAAAGAAACTTGGAAACGCGACAATATATTCAGGCTGTTTTAAAAATGTTTTGTCTTGCACTTACGCTAACAATACAGTCATATCGAAAGCGGTTGATTCTTGTTGACTTGACTCCCCCTAAACTTCTTTCTGCAACTGTTGTTCATAACTATTTTCAGTCAGTAATTCGCCTGCGGTTGTTATGCAACTGTTGATCGTACAATAGAGGATAGAGCCAGGAGAGGGAGAGGGAGAGATACAAGAGGGGAAGGCTGCGAGCTTAACCGTAATTACAAGTACTTTGCTACCCTACACTAAGGTTAAAAGGATGGGGAATGAAAAGTGGAGAGAAGTACCAGGCATAAATGCAACCACACAATAAAAGTCTAATACAAAAAGGAGCATGATGTGAAGTAAAGTTCCTGCTATGAAGTGAGCTTTAATCATAATGGATTGCTGATAGCCCCCTAACGTTTTAACGACTACACGGCGGCTAATTTCGTTTTCGCGTGCTCTCACACTCGTGATGGCGCTCCAACGTAAAGGTTAGAGCCAAGGCATGTAAAGGCAGCGTACTATCGAGATTGTATGAACAGGAATGGCTGCCTCCCGAAGGCTCACCGACGTTTCCTTAGGTGAGTCTATCAGAAGGCGCCTTGTCATCCATGTCATCACGTAGCTTTAGAAATGTTAGTAGTTAGATGACAATGTGACTTCGACAGAGGCAACTTGGGCATATCGAAACGTCGGCCAGTCTGTTTCAGGCACCTGTTTCTGTTCATTCAGTAACCATAGCACTCCCTTATGAAGTACGTTTCCACTCTTTCTACCTGAAGAAAAACACTCTGAACTCATTCACTTCATTTAAACATATTACCTTAAATGCCTTATTACGATCACTGCCTGTAGCATTTTACTGCTTCATTTGAGTGCAGGGATGAGATTTTTTTAATTTTTCCGACGTTGTATGGGCGTGAGTGTCCGCGGTGTCGCCACTCGCCACCAACCCTCTACCATATCTCGTGGGGCTGCAGTAAAAGGCCAAATAACCTCAACTGCCTAAGCATAAGTACAGCATAGAAAACTCTTTGGAGCAATGGGAGGCACTCCTCGCTAGCTCGGAGCCGGAGGTGCAACTAGCGCTACTGGACCATGTCCGGCTGGCGGCACAAGCCAGTGGAACCATGGACATGGGGCCCCACCCATCTAGCTCCTAGACCCTTTCTCTTTCCCTCAATAAAAGTTATTCTTCTTCTTCTTTCTGTTTCCGCTTGTGTTGCATGACTTTTACTTCAATCGTATTGGTACTTCTACTAGTAGTAACGCTTATCAGATGTACCATGAGGTTGTAAGGAATAATTTATGTTCTGCTCGACATTGTAAGAACATGCGGAATCTAAGGCAGGAACCACTTAACAATGAAGCATGTCTTCACAGAAATCTACTTGTCCAAACACAGCTGCACTCTAAGTTGATGCTTCTATTCGTTCACCCCTGAGGAGGTTCTCTCTTTCGACACGCTGTCTTCAAAGGCAAGTCTGTTAGACAAAACGTCTTCCACGCGCTAAGGCTTTACTTATTGTCCTGCTGTTTCTCTATTCAAACTAACTTCTTCCTGTGATTGTTTGTTGTCTCATCTCGGGTCGTGTAACTTTTTACTACTTGGTTGCTTCCTGATTCTTCTCCATAAGTATGCTAACAGGTTGACTGACGCGCCTAAAATTTTCATTCATTATTGAGCTTCCAGTAGGCTAAGAATCGAATTAAAACTGGACCGGCGCTGCCCGCTATGACGTCAGGAAAAGACGCCTGTACTAGTAAGCAAACAACGTCTCCCACCAAAAGAGGCTCGAGCTATTTGTTTGTTTGTTTGTTTGTTTGTTTGTTTGTTTGTTTGTTTGTTTGTTTGTTTGTTTGTTTGTTTGTTTGTTTGTTTGTTTGTTTGTTTGTTTGTTTGTTTGTTTGTTTGTTTGTTTGTTTGTTTGTTTTCGTGTCTTCGCGTGCGGCCGCACGACTCGGGACTCGGCAACATGACGCACCGCTTCGATAAAGTACGCATTCGTGCCTACCATACAAGAGGACTATGTTCTGAGGATACAAACAAGGTAGAGGCTCAGAAGTGGATGTTTGAAGATGTTTGAAGCGACAAGGACCTTTGAGCAAGGTGTACCACTGGGGCCAATATTTAGACAAGAGGGCTTGTCTTCTTCAAGGCAGCTGCTGCCTTGAAGAAGCCCAGACCTCTTGCCGAAACGTCAGCTCCAGCGGCACCTCCTGTTCAAGGAAGTTTTATAATGTTCTGCAAATACCATAGCCAATGTAGTGGAGTATTGTGCGCGCGCGCGCGCGCGCGTGCGTGTGTGTGTGTGTGAGTGTGTGTGTGTGTGTGTGTGTGTGTGTGTGTGTGTGTGTGTGTGTGTGTGTGTGTGTGTGTGTGTGTGTGTGTGTGTGTGTGTGTGTGTGTGTGTGTGTGTGTGTGTGTGTGTGTGTGTGTGTGTGTGTGTGTGTGTGTGTGTGTGTGTGTGTGTGTGTGTGTGTGTGTGTGTGTGTGTGTGTTGGGGGGCGCGAACATGGGAGGGGGATGCATTTTACCCCTCCGGCGTTGAAAACACAGCAGTCCAGCCTGATTTCGTTCGCACCGTTTCTGAAAAGTTGGCCCTCCTGTGCGCTTGTAAAACAATGCACTTTTGTCAGGACATAAACCGTTTTTTTTTTCCGAAACAAAGCAATCCAGGCACGTGTGTGCAACATTACACGCAAGTTGCACCTACTTAAGGGCCCTATTGAGCTAGAAGCCCTCGAGCTTATGACAATGCATTCATCGCGAGGCGTTGGATACACATTGTATTCAGAACGTAGAATTCAGCGCGTGAAATTCTCACCCCATGTGTTGCCTTCTTTTGCAAATATGCCCTTTTGAGGAAGCGCCTTGCAAGCCAGCGATAACGCGGCATATGTAAAAGTGGGTAGGCTGAGCAGGATTACTCGGGACGAAGTATTGGTACAACTTAGCAATAAAAAAAATGAGCCCCATTGGAATGACACCGCAACAGCTTGTTATCAATCAATCAATCAATCAATCAATCAATCAATCAATCAATCAAATTTTATTAGTCTTGTCAAAAATATAGTACATTGCAGGTAAATATGCAGGAGGAAAAGCCTAGACGTACTGCAGCTCAGCGCCTTTTGCACAGGGCCACAGCGGTGTGTTTAGTAGCTACTTGTGTGCATAGGTCGGCAAACTCACTCATGAGTCGACTCACTCAGACTCAGATCGAGCCGTGAGTCTGAGTCTGAGTGAGTCCGGGTGAGTAATATTTCGTTGAGTTTGAGTCCAAGTGAGTCCGGTTGAGAAAAAAGTTTACTGAGTCTGAGTTCGAGTAAGTCCGGTTGAGGAAAACCTTGGTGAGTCTGAGTCTGAGTGAGCCCTAAGCGCAAAATATATTTCTTGAGGGAGTCCGAGTGAGCTCCACACCTTTTTGCCGACCTATCGTTCTATCTACACCACTTCAGCATTACTATCAGCCCTATGTCGGCTCGGGCTTATGCTTCAATTGACTCATACTTCAAAGCCCTAGAGTTCATACGCCAGCTCAATATTTATTGATCAGAGGCGTGAGGTACACAGGAAGGGGGGAGGGGGGGGGGGGGGGAGGTGCCGTGACCTGCCCCTGCAAACTCTGTCACAGGATGTTCTTGACAAAAATATCTCCTGTGAGTCATATCTTTCAATAAAAATGTCCTTACTGGATTGCAAACACGCATTTCAAGCCATTGATTGCAACCACACATACAACTCACATTTGAAGGTAAGAAATCATAGGTGCCAAGTAAAGCACCAATTCTGCGAGATATTGGTGTGAAAGAGCAATGACACCACGTTCGATAAAGCCAATGATACGCTAACGGACTCATGAGTCGACTCACTCAGACTCACTCAGACTCAGATAGAGCCGCGAGTCTGAGTCCGCGTGAGTTTGAGTGAGTAATAATGTGATGAGTTTGAGTCCCAGTGAGTCCGGCGGAGAAAAATTTCAGTGAGTCTGAGTGCGAGTGCGTCTGGTTGAGGGAAATTTTTGTGAGTCTCAGTCTGGGTAAGCTGTAAGGGCAAAATATATTTAATAATAATATCTGGGGTTTAACGTCCCAAAACCAAAATATATTTCATGAGTGAGTATGAGTAAGCTCCACACATATTGCCGACCTTTGCTTGTGTGTTAACTAAAGGAACACTTGAACATACGACATTGCCTGCACGCGTTATTACACTGAAAGCTTTCCAAAAGGCAGGAGGTTTATGGCTGTTGCCCTTCGAAGGGGATCGCCGTCGCCTCAAGTTGGTAATTCGATAATGCTCAATTAAAGATCTGAAGCTACTTGCTTCGTTCTAGACGCAGGACCTTTCAATTCAAAATGCGGTGCACCACAATACTGCCTCGCTGTGTGTGGAGACAATGCAAGATCGGTTTCCACAGGCGGCAAGAGTTATATATAGCGATTCCCCGTAATTTCGCGATCGAACGAAAAGCCTTGCGAAGCGCTCGCCAGCAAAGAGGGGTGCACTTGTTTCGGCGAGTCGGTTACAGTTCGCGAATAAATGTTGCTTGCCCGCTGCTTGTAGAACGAAGATTGGGAGTTAGATCAACTATCGATCTAACCCATTCGTGGCCCCATTTATCAAGCGGCACGCAAAATGTCCTTTATCATTCTAAATGACAAATGCTGCTGGGCCGATACATTACATGCTATCGGCATTCCATTATTTGCGACCTTTCCACCGTTTACTGGCGCCTGTCCTATACTGTTGTTTCTGTATCTTGGTTTTTCGCACCTATAGATGTATGTACCTTACACTATAACGCATCTACAACTGTTCCTTTGCTACATGTCGACCCTAGTACTATCCGATGACGTGGTAGAAGTTTACTTGAAGATATTGAATTTGATGTATTTAGGTAATCATCAGGACGTTGGCGGTATTGAAGTACTTACACTTCATGTGGATGTTGCACAATGCAGTTAAGGTTAAAAGAAAGCTTTTTTATTGTTCTTCTAAGGAAAAGATCTTTGAAGAAAATTGTGAGGAAATGTTCGCGCGAATCTGTGGGCGAAATGCGTACTCTTTTTTTTCAGCTAGAAATAGTCGCGGGCAAGCTTTGTGTATCCTTGACAATATTGTTTTCGTGATTTACCCACGCCGGGGAAAATTGTAGGTTATTTGTCAGGCGACGCCTCAGTTTTCGTGTAGGATCGTAGCAGTATGTATGTATGTATGTATGTGTGTATGTATGTATGTATGTATGTATGTATGTATGTATGTATGTATGTATGTATGTATGTATGTATGTATGTATGTATGTATGTATGTATGTATGTATGTAATAATAATAATACCTGGGGTTTAACGTCCTAAAACCACGATATGATTATGAGAGACGCCGTAGTGGAGGGCTCCGGAAATTTCGACCACCTGGGGTTCTTTAACGTGCACTTAAATCTAAGTACACGGGCCTCAAACATTTTCGCCTCCATCGAAAATGCAGCCGCCGCGGCCGGGATTCGATCCCGCGACCTTCGGGTCAGCAGTCGATGTATGTATGTATGTATGTATGTATGTATGTATGTATGTATGTATGTATGTATGTATGTATGTATGTATGTTTGTTTGTATGTGTGTATGTATGTATGTATGTATGTATGTAGCTACACATGCAGGGAAACTGGCCCACTACTTGAAATTTATGTTACCGAAACTTTCCTCTGCGCACTGAATCCGTACTTCGCCAACAATTGTTGCTCGAATACACAGTTGTTGTCCGTGGTAATAGCTGACACGACTGTCAATCCGTGCCCGTTTTTAAGCCCGGGCATGTGTTCTACACTTTATAATTTAGCCTTATATCGACGCACGTTTAGATCATAGCACAATCGATCTGATAAACAGATTGCAGCGCAGCGAAAAATCACCGCATAATGCATGAGCCTCCTCCCGATCTTTGTCGAAATCGCCAGGCAGCAGCGGTGGCGTGAACCGAGGCTGTTCAATTGCCTCCCAAAGTGGCACAGCACCTAAACCGTGCGCACTGTCACATTCGCGCAACAGCGCAAAGAGCCACACGGGCGGCGTAAGAGCGAGACGTCGTGCTCTTGCGCCGTACGTGCGGCGTGAATTATGTCCCACCAATTGACCCATCAGTCTGTCATGTCCGCCTGTGATATTGTCAGTTTGGTTTGCTCCGTGGCAGTCGAAGCGATTCTCTGCCCTCGCGGGATTCTCTACCCTCGCCCTGCTCAATATAGCTTGCGCATCCAATTTTCACGAAATGTATTACGCTATAATTGATCCTGGGACGAAATTGCAGCGTATGCTGGTCCAAGAAATATCGTTACCGACGCCCGCTGGCTAGTGGTAATGCGCACAAGCGAGCGAGAAAGCTTGCGAGCTCCGCGTCTGTTTTCTGCGGTATGTATTAATCAGGGCGCATCGAGTCACCTTGTTCCATTCGTGCTTAAGTGTCACCCGTGTGGTAGTAGGACCTGCTACTTGTTCATCTTGGGAAAACTTACATAACTAGCATAGACTAATTAAGTGATTACGCGCTTCTGCTTCTCCCAATGACCTACCTCTGGTCCACGGCTTTCCGGGGGCCAAAGAGGGGAGAGAAACAGTTCTTAGAATGCAACGCCAGAAAAACCCCGGCCGCCATTATCGTGAAAACTCTGCGTGGCCATAACTCTACACTTCATACAGTGACGATGCAGGTCTGATTGTGTAAAGGTTTGGGGCACACCTGGCACCTTTCTTCGATGGCTAGGGGTGGGGGGAGCCGCGCCTAACTGCCTCCTTTTACTGCTTACGCCTATGACAGCTAGGAAACACGTAGCTCACCTGGGTAAATCGCGCAGGTCACGGCGAAGGCCAGGATCCAAAATTCGACAGTCGCCATGGTTTGTTTCTTCTTTGTTTTTTCTTGTCTTTCGCAGAAAACCTCCGCCGCGGCTCAGCGGGGCGGCAGCCTGACACCCGGGCCACAGGGGCGAGCGCTTCGACGACACCTTTTTCTTTTTCTCACTCTCCCGTTTTTTCTTTACGCACACACCGCCGCTCTCTCTCCGTGGTTCCAGAAGCAGTAACAGCGGTTGGAACAGGCCCGCTCGTCGGCGAACAATGAGCGATGCGCGCCCGAATGCATTGTGAGAGTCAGCGGACGCGCTCAACATGTCTGCAATACAAAATAGAGCGACTACGAATGCGCACACATGCACGCAGTGGTCGGCTACGTCGCAGCTGCGTCCAGCGTCGGCCTCTGAGAGCACCTGATCGAAGAGCTGAAACGGCGCAGCCGCTACTCGGCCGCAGCACTCGCCTAATGAGACGCCGCAGCATCGTGCGGACTTTAGACACTGCCTCCTGCACTCCAGCGTTCCTTTGTTCCTGATACACAGATCACCTTTATGTTCGTGTCGTCCTGGTTCTCGCCTCTCCCTCCACACCTCTCTTCTTTTGCCACTCCGTAACCACAGCTGTAAGAGGCCCCAAGTTAGAACGAGTTCAAAGCAGACATTAAACAAACCCTCCGTGAGGTTATTCTAACGGAAATAACATTCAATAAACAATAGAATAATAGTGTTTGAATCGCGACGATCACGGCAGAAGCGAAAGCACACACCGAAGCGCCGAATAACAGCTTGAGGGCTTACTGCGAAGACAGCAATACCCCTGGTTAACCTCCCTGTCTTTCCTCTTCCATTCTCTCTCTCTCTCTCTCTCTTTCTCTAAGCAATAATAAATGGGAGAAAATCCCACCAGCACCTTTCATCACAGTATGTTTTCATCTGCTGACGACACGTTTCGCCGTCACGTGCGTGTTCTTCTTTCGTGTTTATTATTGCTGTCTTTGAATAGTTCTTCCAGGTATTAGTCACGACCTCGTTGTGTGAGTTCTCTCCTGTTGTTGCCGTCCTAGGCGCTGTTTTATCTGTATTACGACATTTTAGGCCAACTGTTCGAGCGATGTGCACTTCTGCAGCTCTTTCAATGTAATGCAATTTTGTTGAAGTCGCCAGAATCTGTTGATCACTCGACAAAAATGGCCAGAAATCAGGGGCCGTATACGCGAGAGCTTCTCTTCCGTAAGTGTGTTTTCCCATTGGTCAGCTGGCTTCGGTAATCATATGTCCCGCTTCGTAACTGGCGAAGATATAAACTCGCAACAATCCTTAATGTAAGACGTTTTTGCGAGTACGTGCACTGACTCAACCCTAGAATACTCGTCACCAGCGGATTTCGTCAGAACGCAGGACATCAAAACAGGCTGATGCGGGATCCTCAAGTTCATTAATTTGTTTTTCCGTGTCGTTTCAAGATTATCAAGCATTATTGCCACTGATGCAGCATGCGCCTAGAAGCGGTATTACGAAGAACTGCATAAAGCCAAAATGTTGACCTCAGAATAGTGATAAAGAAGATGATGATGATGATTTCCTTGATGCATGGCTCACACCCACTCTGGGGGATTGGCCAAGAAACGATTAATTTTAGGTAGAAGTGACCACATATGATTTCTATGACTTCACAAGGTTGATGATGATGATTTCCTTGATGCATGGCTCACACCCACTCTGGGGGATTGGCCAAGAAACGATTAATTTTAGGTAGAAGTGACCACATATGATTTCTATGACTAATGAATTATAGAGTAGTTAGAAAAAATGCATAATGCTCATTTAAAATTCAGGGCACACTGCATCTTTGTCCCTTCAGCGGTTATCCCGCTACAGATAATTCATTGGTAGAAGAGCATGTAATACAGAGACCATGACTCCACGACAAGGGCAATTCTAGCAACTGCAGAGACGCTTTTTTTCTTATTCTGCTAGCGTACTATAAGTTTTGCACAATTCCCATTCCACTGTCCGCCATGGTGGTACAGTGGCTACGGTGCTCGGCTGCTGAACTGAAGGTCAGGGGCTCGATCCCGGCCTTTCGATGAAGACAAAATACTAAACGCCCGTGTGCTGTGTGATGTCATCCTGCGAAGTACGTTGAAGGAAGAACACCAGATGATCAAAATTTGCTCTGCCCTTCACTACGGCGTGCCTCATAATCATATCGTGGTTTTCGCACGTAAGAGTTGTAAAGGAAAACTCACAATGGGCCAGTGGGGAAAGCATGATGAACTTTTGTTGTATATATTCCATGTTTCTCACTGCCTCAAACAGTTGATACTTCACGCTGATGTTCCGTGTGCGTCTTTTCTCGACGTGTCCAGTACGTATTCCAGTTTTTCGGAACAAAAACTGGATCACGTTAAACCCCACGAATTATAACTCCCACTTCGCTCCACATAACATTTTTCACAAAGAACTTATCTCCTTTCTGTGTTCAACCAAATAGAGCGAGAGAGAGAGAGAGAGAAAGAAAGTGCTTTATTGAAAAGCAGAATTATTCGCCAACGTATGCTTGCTAACTTACAACAATGCAGGGACAAGCTTGGTGCAAGAAAAGGCCATAGGAAAATGCGGGTGGAAGAACGTCAGAAAAATCACTATCAACATCAGTGTAACCTACTATATGCACACAACAGCTCACTTAGACAGTCCGCCGTAGTGGGTACGTGTCAGTTTACAGCGCGCATGCGCGTGGGCAAATGACAAGGCGGAAAAGAAGCAAAAGAAGAAAGGAGAAGCCATCTTGTTTCGACCGGTAGCCATGGCTGAGAAACACGGAGATGAATCGCATCCCAAGTCGACGGAAGGACAAGAGTCCTCGGCTCTGCGTGCCGAGCGAGTGAGCGCGAAGACCAAGTATCGAGGCTCGACACCTCGTGTAAGCCGAGGACGCCACGACTGCGAGGCTACTTCCGAGCCCCGCTGTCGGCACTCCGGCAGAACCAGGCGAGACGAGTAAGTCGAGTGCCTTGTGCTGCGACGCTTCATTCAAGTCCACTTAGGGAAACTTTTAGAATAGAGAACTGAAAGCGAAAAAGTAATAATAAGCAGCTTTAAAATGGTCTTTTATTCGGTCCCTTCAAGTCTCTTTTTTCGCTTTGCCGAGTCACCTCTCTATCATAAGTCTAAGGCACTACTCTTACACTTCTGCCGAGCTGTGGTTGTTCATAAGACTAAGGCACTCCGGTCATATTACTGCTGAAACCTGATTGGCTGAATCTAGCCTACGTCATGCTCAGACCGCCCTTTATCATCCATCATACACGTGATCCCCCCTTAGTTTCCTCACTATCCTTCAGCATTACGTAAGCTTCATCGCGCGACGCCCTCTCAATCTACTCTTTGAATCACCCACCTTACGTAAGCTTCATGACGTGAACTACCTTTCAGACTGAATTGCCTGCCTTACACAAGCTTCATCACGTGACCCTTTCCCTTTCCTCCTTTCATCAGCCACCTCCCCTCTCCAACCTGGTCACTTGATCTTCTTTAGCGTGACCACTCCTACGGCACAGGGTCCGCATGAACAGTTTCTCTGTACAAGGAAAAAGTCAGGAGAAAGCTAAAATACTGACCGAGTTCGTGCCGTTGCGCTTCGTAAGCGAGCTGCTCTTCTGGAGTCCTAACCACGCATGGCCTCCCCATCGCAACTCGCACTCAACACTACACAACTAGGTTTTTTACCGAGCCGCAGCACAGCCTCGGCGACACAAACAGCACCGCTTCCTCGTAGAAGGCGGTATGTGTACGCTGTGCAGTACTGGGTGGTTTCCTAACATTCCTTTTGCTACGCCAGATGTCAGCACATGCATTGCTAGTTTGCTCCGGCTCCCCAGAGAGGGCGAACACTGTACGCTTGGAGCATGGAAAGTTTTCCTGTGTGGACACGAAAATTCTTTGGTAGCTTAGTCATATGGAGTTCTGTGGTAAAAATCATATAAACGAACAGGAGCACCAAGAATATATAGTTAGCCACAATTACCCTTGACAGCATTTTACTACCTTCTATAAACCTTTTAACGGGAGAGACAGAGCACCTCCCTTCTGGACTCTGGTAAGGGAGTACAAAGGCTGACGTCACTGTCTCTGCAGTGCATTTTGGGGCCCTCACGTATATTGGAATGTTGGCTTTGTTCCTAACACTGCGTGTATAGATTTTATTTTCTCTAAATGTCTTCCAGGACTGACTCGCACACTTCCGTTTCCGGGTACACAGAAGCCACAGTAGGGCCGGCCCTGGAGTACTTTCCGGTCACTTCGACGGACACCTCCCAGCCGCAGCCAAGCGCCGGCAGCGATCACGTGCCTCCCAAAACTTCACCCACGCTGCAGTACATTACAGCGCCAACGGACAAAGCTGCTCCCCCGCCGGATGGTACGAAGGACGGCCACGAGAAGCATTCGAAGCGCAAGTAAGTAGCGTCACTAAACAATCAATGATAATTGTAGCTAAAATAGTAACATTGATACTTCGTCGAACAAGCAAGGTCACTGGAACCAGCGTGTGGGACTTGTCGTTTTGAAAACAAGCCTTCTCCAAACATTGGCTCCAGCGGCCTTTTCAGTGGCGGGAGCAACAAGTGACACTCGTACTTCTCTTCTGAGCACTTCCGGAAGAGCACATACTTTCGGTTTCCAAATATTCGGAAAATTTGTTTTAAAAAATAAAAAAGAAAGAAATTCATGGTTCTGGTTACTGTTAAGAGTTATATTGCAAACATATGACATCGTAGCATAAAATTAACTGTCACGATTATTAATGAAGATTAATTGAATGGGTGCATTGAAAGAGGAGACGCCTTTCTTCTGAGCTGCTGAGATCGTTGCGGCATCTGGTGGACCTAATCTCAATCACACGCTTCTTTCTACGTAGCCCCCGACGTCCGCTTCAGCAGCGCGCAAAACGCAAGCTTAATCCGAGGAATACACCAGAGCACAAGAACGCTGACATGCGAGGGCCACTGAGACACCTAAGTTAAGGGCTAGGGTCGCCTCGAGATTTTTTTTTTTGTTCGACAACTTATCATCACATGAAACAAATATCTATCTACATGCTAATGTTTCGTGATAATTATTCTTAGAGAAAAGTAACAAATTAAATATTACATTCATGCTAAGATAACACCAATGATCTTCTAGGCATTCGTTTAGAAAGCTTCGCGGATATACGCTAATTACGATCTAAAACACACAAGTAGCAAAGTTGTGCAAGCGAGTTATAGCACAGCTATTATAGGGTTCGGCTTTCTGGTTCTACATTGACATAAATTTCTGAGCTTGCCATAGTTTTACAGACGCAACCTTGCCAATAGGTATCTGCATAAAAAGGCCATCATTGCGGCGTGTTTTACTTGATCTGCGCGGCTTCAAATCTATATGGCATTTTTGATTTCAAAATCAAAAATATCAAGAACTAAGTTTGTTAATTGTAAGGTGTAACTGGTTGCTTATGGATATAAATTTATTGATGGACATATTCCACCATTTTCACGGCGGGAATGATTTATTTCTCGCCAAAAATTGCTGATAAATTAAGCGAAGCTTAATTGTAAGGTAGGCTATCGCAAACATTTTGGCAACATAGCCGGCCAGCAACGGCATCATTATTCCCTCCACTATCGACAGTATTTTTACGTGGTTGTGACGGTGAAGAATGCTGCAGCAAGACTGGGAAATACGGAGCTCTTTATTTGGACAAACTTGTGCCCATAAAATGAAAACTCAAAACATGAGCGATACACGCTGCGCCCTGATAGCAGCGAGAACAGTCGTCTGCCGTCAAGTAATCTGATCATCTGCGGAACGCGTCGTCTTTTATGCATCAGTCATCGAACCTTTCAGCGCTATCGCTGGAGCTCGCGTAAGCTCTCAAATAAACTTGACTATTCGCGTCCGGCGCGCAATCTTAACAGAATGATCTCAAACAATCATGAAGCTTCTCCATTGTAACTGCGCTGTCTGCGTCAAACGTTGCTAACAGTGTTTGCGGGTGAAACCAGAATACATCAAAACAAAGGAATAAACACGCGTGGCAGTAATATCGCTAGTAATATTAACGATGGTACTACCGCTTTCACTATCGATAGTTTGTCGTTAGTACTACTAGAGTGTACTAGAACAGGGGAGTGCCCGGAACGAGCTTCGAAAAGTGAAGCCCAAACAGGGTCAATCCGCTTGTGGCGCTGCGATCGGTAGTCTGCAATGTGTCGTCGTTTAAGAGTTGTTCGGGGCTCCGCCGAAGTGGTGCAGGGGTAGAATGCCCGCTTCCCACTCAAAAGGCCCGGGTTCGAATCGCAGCTGCAAATGGCGGGTTTTTATTCTTAGTGTTACCTTTTGTAGCTGTATTGGTTCTCCTTTGTTTCTTAAAACTAACTTAAGTTGCTACGTGTTGGTTGAAGAAGTAACGCAAAATGCGAAGTAAAATAGAAGACATATGAGAGCGAGCGCAGCTATTTGCAGCGCCACAGCCCGGGATTGAACAAAAGTGTAAAGTATGGCCTCCGAGATTTTCGCGAAGACGACACTCGAAACAAGATTTCACATTTTATGTTACTTTTTATAGCAATACGTAGCAACAGAAGGTAGTTTTAAGAAGGAAAGTAAAAAAATCACAGCATATCCACGGAGTGAATGATGATGAGTGGGCGAAGCTGCGGAGGTTCATCGGTAAACCGTGAATCTTCCGTGAATTCTGCCCAGTACATCATCACCGACGTGAGATCGGGCGCGTTTATACTAAAGGTTCGATGAGTTATGACGACTTGCAGCGCACTTTAATTTTACATGTACTCTGTGAATTATCATTGTTTAGAGAACCATTGCTTAGAAAACATCTGGCGAATTTCGTTAAGCAGCTGGCGTCTTTTCGTTTTGCTTTAGAAACATCTGGCGTTCTTTCGTTTTGCTTTTACAAAACATCTGGCGTCTTTTGTTGGTTTATTTCATCAATCAACGGCGTTTTGAACAAAATTTTTATTGTTTAATCACGCACAGGAGAAATCTCACCAGGCACTACCTTGGAGGTAAAGAATGGCTGCTAATGGGAATGAGAGACAGAAGAAGTCGGCTTTTAGCTAACGCTGCGAATTTTTTATTGTTCAACAACGCACAGGAAAAATCTCCCACCGGCACCACCTTGCAGGTCAAAGCGTAAGACTGGTTACATACTACGCTACGAGGGACGAACGGGTGCCGCTATAAGGAGCTTCGCCCCTAAAAACCAACGCAGCTATAAAAGGTGACACTCAGAATAAAAACCCATCATCTACAGCTGCGATTTGAACCCGGGCCTTTTGAGTGGGAAGCGGGCATTCTACCCCTGCACCACTTTGCCGGAGCCGCGCGCAACTCTTAAACGACGACACATTGTAGACTACCGATCGCAGCGCTGCAGGTGGATTGACCCTGTTTGGGCTTCACTTTCTGTACATTGGTACTGCGGCCGTTCCGAGCACTCCCCTGTTCTAGTACACTCTAGTACTACTATCTATATTTTGTTTGCACTATAGATAGTTTCAAAAAAACTATCGATGCAATCGATAGTCAATTTACCGAGAGTTCTGCATCACTTGTAGGGAGTTCCATGTGGCGCCATTTTGCCCAACGGTAGGCCAACGCGAGATATGGTGAAGGTTGTTTTAGATTAGCAGGATACCAAATTTTATAATTAGCCACAGGTACTAGAAAAGGGGGCGCGACATGAGACTTCCTGTGTATCACGGAAGCAGTATCACGGATTTCATGTGAATTACAAGTCACATGGTCCCTTATGAAGTTACCTAAGACGACTAGAAGGCGAAAGCCATCTTTTTCTGATTCTAATGTATTGGCTCCCACCCCCCACTCCGAAATCTTTCTGCGCCCAACGTGGTTTTGCACAGCGTCCGAATCGGAAGCATAAGGAGCTTCCTGGATACCACCTGGTTTTGCAGTGCCTCCTGGATTTAACCAAGCGACGATATCATATGATTACGTCAGAGGGTGACGTCCTCACATTATTATGATTTTTTGCTTCACTCGTGTTGACGCCAAAAACGCCGAAGCCAAGGGTCACTTTTCGCGTTTGATGAGACACCGAAGGCTTTCGCCTTAATGAACATGTAGGCTTGAAGCAGCGGCAGCTTACGTGATGTGCGGTTCACGTTTCGATACCAAGCAAATTATAACCCTTTCGCTTCTTCTTACCATGTGCGCTTCTTCAATATCTTTCATCCGGCCACATTGACCAAGCTCTATTTCCATCACAGGTCGAGTCGTAGAAGGAGCTCCAGCGTACGAAAGCGTTCATCCGATGCCGGCTCGTCCACGTCGTCCGGCTCCCAGCGCGCGCCATCCGAAAAGGACCGCGATGACAGCGCTCCCGCTCGGCACGGTAGCCCAGGACGTCATCCCTCGCAGACGGATGGCAAAGAGCAGCTCACCGCTTCCACAGCTCAGGCAAGCGTGTCACAACGTAGGAGATCGCTTAAGCCAAAAAAAAGCAAGAGGGAAGCCGGCCCTCATGGGAAAGAAGCTTCCCAACGCACTGCCAGCGTTATTTCTGACATTACAATGACCGATGGAAGACACGAACGAAAAACCGAAGAACACACCAACGCGCCCGGTATTAAGGACGCCGGTGTATACAACAGGGCGGAAGAGCAGCAAAAGTCAGTTCAAGGCTCAAGTGTCACTCTACCAGGAATCCCTACGGAGCTACTGGAGTCGGAACGCTTCGGTCAACAAGCGACAGGAGGCACCGCTCTACTGCAAGCGCAGGCTGACGGTGTGCTGACCAAACTTGGCTCGGTTGGTGCCGATGAAGTAACTTCTCCGACCGTTGCAAGGGACGATACCCGAACTGCTACTGCCTACAAGCCATCAACTGGTATCGTATGCGCCTTGGTCTATTGTAGTGTGCGTCGTCTGAAAAATTCACTACTGGGAAATTCAAAATGAGAAGCAACAAAACCAAATTGCTCACGCTGTTTTCTTCGCACTAATTTGCAAGCCCTATTTGCGTGGGAGGCTGACTGGTTTGGCGGAGCTTCTATTCTTAGGTCTTTCGCGTATCTGGAAGTTTTCCTCACAGAAAAATGCTGCCGATGCCTAAAGGGGTACTGACACAAAAATTTCGAGGCAGAAATAGCATGCGGCATCGATTCTCGTGAGCATGAGTATATCATGTACAAAATCTGCACAACTAATATTGCTTAGGAGGTATTTTCTATTAATATTGAAGATCGCGTGAGCGATCCAATGTTATGCGCCGCACCTCACGACATCGAAATCAAAGGTGACATGAAGGTTACCCCCACTTCCTAGACGTTACCACTGCGGCCGAGCTCCGATCTGGCGCAGCTAGTGTAACGTCATAGTCGCCATAACGCTCTTGCTGCGCTTACGCCAGCGGACTGCTATTCGGTGGTTGCTCGCGAGCCCGTGCCCGTGGCGAACGTGTCAAACCTCAAGAAGGTCGTTGCCACCAGTCGACGATAATAACGACGGCGAAGAAGGCTGAGCATACGCGGCAGACGAATAAAGAACGCCAGCAGACGATGTAGGCAGCGCGGAAGTGCGTCAAAGTTAGACGTGCCGTTTCACACGCTAGATGGCGCTAGTTGCATCTGGCGGCTTGCCATTCTCTGAGCTCTCCCAAACCGAAACTGAAAGTGGTCGCTAGCCCTGCCACGGTGGTCTAGTGGTTATGGCGCTCAACTGCTGACCCGAGGGTCGCGGGATCGAATCCCGGCCGCGGCGGCTGCATTTTCGATGGAGGCGAAAATGTTTAGTCCCGTGTACTTAGATTTAGGCGCACGTTAAAGAACCCCAGCTCGTCGAAATTTTCGGAGCCCTCCACTACGGCGTCTCTCATAATCATAACGTGACTCTGGGACGTTAAACCCCAGATATTATTAAGTGGTGGATAACAAAAAACTGTAATTATCGGTCACGAACTACAGCAAGCGAAGTGCCGTGTTTGACTAATAGTATAGTGGGTAAAGTGCTCGACTGCTGACCCTCAGATCGCGGCATCGAATCGCGGCCGCGGCGGCCGCCTTTTCGATGGAGGCGAAAATGCTTGAGGCCCATGTACTTGAATGTAGGTGCACGTTAAAGAACCCCAGGTGTTCGAAATTTCCAGAGACCTCCACTACGGCGTCTCTCATAATTATATGGTAATTTTGGGACGTTAAACCCCAACAATTATTATTAATAGTGTTTGACTAATACGCATCCAGCACCTTATTGCAGCAAAAAGGCGCCCAAGCGAAATTTTTGTGTCAGTATACCCCGTTAATGTGTACGTATCATTGGTAACCTGGCGATAAGATGGAGCGTGAATTCGACCCCAGGTGTCCGGCTTCGACGCAAATTTCCTCTTCTCCTCTTCTTTTCAGTCCGACCGCACGTGACCCATCATAGTGCCGAACAGAGGATCACTACCACCGGCATGTTATGCGGCGCCCTATTCGTCGTTTGCGTTGCCGCTGCCTCCATAACTCTGGTGATCATGAGCTACGGTGAGTCCACCAATGAAGTTGCATGCGTCGCCCCTCGGTGTCTTGAGGTCAGGAGCGACCTTTACGGCCTTGTCAACGCCACCGCAGACCCATGCGTCAATTTCTACGACCACGTTTGCGGACACTGGATGGACCGCGAGTCGGGAGGCAGCTTCCGTGATGACAACGTCAGGGCGTCCCAAGTCAAGTTGCAACAGGCCATCGCATCCGGTCGGTACGTAAAGTACGAGACAGAAGGCGCCAGCGTGCTCAACCAGGTATACGCGGCCTGCGAGCGATACATGGCCACTGAAACGACGCTCGCCGAAATCATGCGGGCCGCCGACGCACTCCTTTCTCTGTCCACACTTCGGCGAGCCGACAGCAATGCCAAAGTCGCCGGGTTTCTCATGCGTACCAGCATCGAGACTGGCTTGTACACCGTGGCCACAATCATGATCGTCAGGGACGGCGCCGAAGAGCCGCTGTACCTTGCCCCATCCTGGTCCCTTACCAAAAGGTTCTTGAGAAATGGAGACGTCAAGGACGCCAGGACGAGCGACAACGACTCCTGGCGCTTCATCCTTCAGGTGCTCGAAGCGTTTCCTGACGTGCAGAACGCCACGAGCGTCGCGCAGCTTCTGTACTGGCTCGACGCCGACTTGAACATGGCCCTGCAGTTACCCCGCAAGCCCGTTGTAGAACGTTCACCGTTGGACGTCGCCTTCGAAGGGCTCGTCGATGGCGTCACCGTCACTCAGTGGATGAAAGCTGCGAACATGATCCTGCCTGCCTGGCGGGCCCTGGGGCGACGAGGCGTCGTGTTGATGCGGAACCCGAAGATCGTGAAGAACGTTTTCGGCGTTCTGTTCAGCAAGGGCACAAGGACCGCGGCTCTTTACGTCTCTGCGTACGTGGCGTCGTACGTGGCCGTCATGGAAAGAGACAAGCTTCGAGTCCGGTCCGGCGAGATCACCGTGCCGTGGTCTTGCCTCAACAGGGCCAGCGAATGCCTCACCAAGACGTGGCCGCAGCTCGTGGGCAAGCTCGTGAATTCCCAGGGCAGCGTGCCGATTATCGAGGACATGTTCGCGACCATCAAGAAAGTGTCGACGTATCCCAAGGTGTTCACGTGGCTCGGTGAAAGAAGTCGCGCTTTGGCAAGTGAGGAACTTGCCAGCACGCCGGCGGTCATCCAAGAGCCCATCGATCCGAAGGTTAATTACAGGTGCAGTGTGCCATACAGACCTGTATCTTTTCGAGGCGCAATGAATACTGGTACCAAATAGGATATTACGTTATAACGCGAAAAATTAGCGACAAAGACGCTTGTGGCCTAGTCTTTGCGTTATAACATTGAATTACGATGAAGTACCGACAAACACAGACCACCACCCTTTTAAGTTATGGTACTATACGCCACAAGTCCGAGGCCTGAACACTCAGGGGCTGAATTCGGCTATTGGTGGTGCTGATCATCTTAGCTTTCTTATCTAACATGTACGTGATCAGAAAGGTGTTTCTATAATATCCGAGCTTCTGAAACTGCTCCACGTAGCCGTACTACTTCATTTGATTCACCATATTGCTGCGGGTATTCTGACCTCGGAAAGTTTATAGAGAGATATATAATAGTGGCTATTATGATTTATGCATGCGAAGGAATTGCGCGGCATTGTTCGGTTAATAACTTCAGACAACATTCTAACGGCTTATTAATCTTATTCTGGAATCAAGTAGGATACACAATGTCTCGTAATCGCTGACCTCATGTGCTTTCTTTGTGTATTGGACCTTAAGACAACTGCATGCCACAATACTTGTAGTTCCATGTCGGGACAACTACATATCGGTACTGGTTGAAAACAAAATATATTGTGCAGTGATAATAACTAATAACAAAAGCACTATTACTTCAGCAGTAGCTTCGGCCTGATAATTCCTCGCTAATTACACTGTTGATTATTTCAAAACTGTGTTCAATGGAGCTAGTTCGTTCATAGCTAACACAGGTTAAGCAGCGGAACTAAAAACGAGGGATTAAGAGAGGGCAGACAAGGATGTCATGAAAGAAGTGAGACAAACAAGCGCTTGTTTGCCTCATTTGTGTGTGTGTGTGTGTGTGTGTGTGTGTGTGTGTGTGTGTGTGTGTGTGTGTGTGTGTGTGTGTGTGTGTGTGTGTGTGTGTGTGTGTGTGTGTGTGTGTGTGTGTGTGTGTGTGTGTGTGTGTGTGTGTGTGTGTGTGTGTGTGTGTGTGTGTGTGTGTGTGTGTGTGTGTGTGTGTGTGTGTGCGTGCGTGCGTGCGTGCGTGCGTGCGTGCGTGCGTGCGTGCGTGCGTGCGTGCCGCTCAGTTTCGCCAAGATGAATCCGTACCAACTCTCCCAGTTTAACGAAAACGTTGCTGTTATAACAGTAGATAGGCAATGTTTATTAATACTGAGCCATCACCAGCCAACATTATCGATTATTTTGCCGTATAAAGCCGACATTGCCCAAAATTAGCCTACCCTATGCGACATTAGCCGTTATCTAGCCAACATAATCAATGTCTCCCATTGGTTACCAACCCTGTACTTGTAAAAAGTGCTATACAAGTAAACACTTTTGACTAATGTGCCATCAATTACCATTCACCACTCGTTCAACAATTGCAATGAAAAACTGAATGATTCGCTCAGCCACATACAATGTAGTTATCCCCGGTCCCCTATATTTTTGGCGGGTGATTTTAATCATCCAGGCATAAATTGGCGGACGTGTACACCCGAAGGTAGTGCAAGAAGGACTGACGGTCAGGAATTTCTCGATGTGCTAGCCATGTTCAATTTGACACAAATGGTTTCTCTGCCGACACGTGGTGATGCTATCTTAGATCTTGTATTTACTACCGAGCCTGATCATGTACTTGTTAATGTTTTAGACAATATTAGTGATCACAATGTGCTTCATTGCGAATATACATTGGAAAACAAAAAGCCAGAAAAGCCAAAGAAAGTAATCTACAACTACGCGCGGGCAAATGTTGATATGATTATGAATCAGCTGTCATCCTTTTCATTGGAATTTCTGCGCACCTTGTCGCTGCGCACAACTAGTGAAAACTGGCATCTCGTACAGAAGCAGCTGACTGAACTAAAAGACAAGTTTATCCCTAAAATTGAAGTAACATCGTCAACCCAGAGCGCATGGTTCAACTTGCATGTCAAACGTTCCATAAATAAAAAAAACGACGTTACTCGAAAGCAAAACAGTCGGGGTCTGATAGTGATTGGGAACGTTACCGCGAACAATCTGAGCAATGTAAGGTTGAAATAGAAGCAGCCAAAGATAAGTTCTTTAACAATGATATAACAACGCTTTTAGAGAAAATACTAAAAAATTCTGGAAGGTAATTAACCCCAAACCTTCTTCGTCATCCCAAGTGTCCATTTCCAAAGACGGTGTACTTCTTTCACCATCACGCGTTGCAACGGAACTAAATGATTTTTTTGGTTCTGTATTCACAGATGAAAATCCCATTCCGTCGGACCTTAGCTTCATGACTCTCGAGTCGGTCATGGACGATTTAAATATTTCGTACCAAGGTATTGAACGCGCTATTGAAAGGCTCCCAAATAATTCGGCACCCGGCCCGGACGGCATCTGCACCAAAATGCTAAAAATAACAAAGCCTGTTATTTCTCACATTCTAGCAGCTGTTTTTCAGCAATCAATTGATAACGGAAGCGTACCAGATGCCTGGAAAATTGCCCACATCACTCCTATTTTTAAATCAGGTGACCCCTCTATGCTTTGTAACTATAGACCAATTTCCCTAACAAGCATACCGTGTAAACTTTTAGAGCACATTATATCATCTGCAATTATGACATATCTAACCACTAACAACTTCTTCTTACCAAGTCAGCATGGTTTCCAGCGTGGCCGCTCATGCGAAACTCAACTGTTTGAACTAATAACCGATATTCACGAAGCCATACACAATAAAGCAGTCATTGATGCTCTATTTATAGACTTTGCCAAAGCCTTTGACAAGGTCCCCCATAACCGCCTAAATATGAAACTCAGCGCCCTGAACATCAACCCTAAGATCTCTAATTGGATTGCTAATTTCTTGTCTGATCGCTACCAGTATGTTTTTGTTAATAGTACTTTCTCTCCGTTAATAAAGGTAAAATCAGGTGTTCCACAAGGTACCGTGCTCGGGCCAATCTTATTCCTAATTTACGTCAACGATATAGGTAACCACCTGTCATCCCCAATCAGACTTTTTGCAGATGATTGTGTCATTTACAGACAAATTACTAACCATACCGATGTCAGTGCACTGCAGTCTGACATTAACCAAATCACCCGCTGGTGCTATCAATGGCAAATGGAAGTTAATGTCTCAAAAACGAAGTGCATTCAATTTACGAGAACTACCAGCCCCGAGCTACATTCCTACATGATTAACAATATGGTAGTTGAAAACGTGTCCAAAATAAAATACTTAGGCGTCCATCTTACAGAAAACCTCTCATGGAATGCTCATGTTGATGCAATAACTAGTAAGGCTTCAAGAGCCCTAGGATTCATTAAGCGTAACTTACACTCTGCCAACCAGTCCACCAAACTTCTCGCATACATAACTTTAGTTCGCTCAAAAATGGAATACGCCGCCCTTATTTGGAATCCTAACCAGCAATACCTAATTCATAAACTTGAGGCCATCCAAAACAAGGCAGCCCGCTTTATCACCGGAAAATATTCACGGTTCTATAGCATAACAGCAATTAAAACGTCATTGAAATTACCTGCACTAGAAAAGCGTAGGCTTATCGCACTACTGTCTCATTTCCACAGACTTTATTTCAGTGATTCATCGTTCTTACAGTCACAGATTAAACCAGCTCATCGCATTTTTCCACGCCTGGATCATGCATACAAAATACAACCCATGTTTGCGCGTACTAACTTCCTTCGTGACTCACCACTGTTTCTTGCAATTTATCATTGGAATAAACTACCAAGCGATGTTGTAAGTGTGCGCGATCACGACACATTTGTTAGCAAATTAAAGGAGATGTGGAATATCGAAGAGTAAAATTTTATAGCTATCTTTTGTTTAGTTTAGTTCCAATATTACCTGTATTATTGCATACCTTGTTTCATGCCTTACTGAGTGCTACATTGTATTACCATGTTTTGTTCGTGTGTAGACTTGTGATTTTTGGATTTTCCTTTTTTTCATGTTCTGTGTAAATATTTCCTTTGTAAACATAACCCTACAGCATTGTAACTACCCCCCCCCCCATGTAATGCCCCCATGGGCCCTTAGGGTATATGAATAAATAAATAAATAAATAAAAGGACAAAGTGGTATCCGCTGAGAGCCGGTGAAATTAGGTTTGCATGCATATACTTTCCATCCGTACTAAAAGACTCGGTGTGCAAACAATGGCGCAAGAGAGAAGTGAAGGCAGCACAGCGCCAACTAGCAAAACACGCACAGCGGCGGAAAAGAAAGTAGGCACAGAAACTTATCTGCGCTGCCCAGGCAGAAGGCAATACCTATCAATACGGCATGCATGAGATAGGTATCATCTCTTCCCTGGGCATGCGTAGGTAGGTTTTTGTGGCTACTTTCTTTTCCGCCGCTGTTCGCCTTTCAAGTTGTTAGTCGGCGTTTGTTTTGTCTTGACTTCTCTCTTGTGTCCGTGTTTGCGCGCTGGCCCAGCCTGTTAACATTAATACCTGCCAACTAGTTCAGCTCTCTGTTATTCACGGCTCTCCATCTTTTGAAACACCTTGCGCACCTCATACGAATGCTTAATTATAGCAATGCTCGCTGTAACACTCCAGCGGCCTGGACATCTCCGGAAGTGCACATGGGGACAACGGGTCGCTCTTCACCCGGAGTAACACCCTCGAAGATGACTCGTTCGTGTCGCAGTACATACTGGCTCGACGGCACGACCTGCAGGTTCGCAGGGTGAGCCCGCCGACCCTAAGGGAGCTGTATTCCGTGAGACACGGATACAGTGGCGACGTGGCTTACTCGCAACGCGTGGGCGTCGTGGTGGTTCCCGGCCTGTACCAGATGGAGCCGTACGTTTACAACTCGGACGTGCCCGCGTACTTCTCCTACGGCACGGTGGGCGCCCTCCTGGCGAGCCAGGTACGTATTGCGTCGTGTACGGCTTAGCCAGATTGAGCCTTGTGTTCGAGTTACAATTGAAACTCGATTTAAGGAATTGATGACCACGCTTGAATTATTTCGTTAAATCAGAAATTTCTTAAAATTGAGGACGAAATTTTCCGGTCCTCCGATATGTAGAACTTTAACGAAGCGACACCCAAAAGCTACACTGCATTATTTTTGCGGAAAATCCTGTCCTGTGCGTCTGAAAAGTCCGCGACGGCGGCCCGAGGGCGGCCCAAACACAAGGGACACCATGTCCGGGCTATGCAGATCAGGTTACGGCTATGATATGCTACCGATATGCGATGACGTGGAACGCGATGCAGTGATTGTGCGAGCAGGCCGAGCGAGAAAGATTCGAAGAGATCGCCAGTGATACCTGCCACTTAAACCACGAAATAACCAAAGCAACCACCACCAGCCCTAGCGCCATCTGGCACGTGACACCCAGTTGAAAAACCCACCAGAGTTGATTTGATGTGTTCTGGTGTTCTTTGTGTTACCAGACCATGAGCTGATCGGCACACCAGTCTAATGTGTTGTCCTGGTGGGTACACCAGCCTGCTGTGGTGTGTTCTGGCAGAGTCACCAACCTGTTGCGCTAATCTGCGGTGGGAACACGAGCAGCCTAGTGTGTTCTGTACTGGTGGGACAACACCAGCCTGGTGTGGTGTCGGAGCCCAAATCACACCCGGTTGGCATGGTAGTGTATACCGCACTGGCACGCGGTGTTTTGGTGCTCAAACCACGTCCTCACGTGGCACAACACAGCTAGCCGAGACAGGTGATTTCTAAAGTATGAAAGAACACAAGCCAACCCCACAGCTTACTGTCACGCGAAAGCTGTGCATAATGTGGAATTGATTACCGACAAAAGGCACCTAAAACAAAGCCAAACAGCAGTGGGAATACTTTATTTCAGTATGCGTATTTGATTACACCAACACAAACTTTTTCCACTGCCGATTGATATGTAAAAGATAATGTATAAGCTGCTGTCGGCAAATGTTCATGCGTGCCTAATAGATGGTCATAGGTATTCAAACAATTGAAAAATGCACTTGATCATTGTTCAAATTAGGTACTTATATATAATAGCAGCTCAATTCTGCATTTTCTATAATTGTTGCATGGCCCTCACGTGGGAATAAATATTGAAAAGTCAATTTGAAACAGTAATTAACACCCAGCTGGTGCGCATGTTTGCTGCAGGGCAAACGCGCATCTGTAAATCTGCAAGAGGGGAAAATTCGCATACTAGGTTCACTGACAACTGATATGGCGTTCACCAGTGCGGCGCGTTGTACAATGTGAAGAACCATAGAATTATTGTGAAAGACGAATGCGTTTTTTTTTTCTATGTGAAGACATGGCTGTCCCATGAGCACAAGCTTCTACTGACTGCAATGACGACAGGCGTGCAGCTTGCAAATCGAATAACTTGATCACTTTCGGGCCCTTGTTTGGGACTTCAAGTTTTCACCAAGACTTTAAAAAGAGCACGTATGATATTGCCTAGAGTTTGCGCAATCTGCATTAAAGGGGTACTCACAGAAAGCCCTCCAGTTGTCGTTTTCTTGCGCAAACGCCGGAAATGCCAAGCACTCAAGAGCCTAAAAGGTGTACCAGTATGCAAGCATAAGTGCGCCCTTGAAAATTAATTACATGTTTTTAAAAGCTAGTTTCGGTTCCTATACTGTACCCTAATGCGACGACATGGTACGAGCTTCTCGTCACATACTCGGTCAAGATATTGTGACGTTTCCACGGCCGCTCCGTAGCTCCAATGGTGACGCACAAGCAGCCATTTTGTCCGTTTTGGTCCCTGACGTCATCAAAACTACTATACTGGTGCGTGACGTCACCAGAACCTATGCTGTAGCCTGACGTCACGTTAGTGGCAATGTCAAAAGCTGTGCCTAGCTAAAATTGACATCAGATGTCAAAATTAAATATCTTCTCAGCATTTCCTGAGCTTCAAGCTTGCTCAGATCCATTTCCGTATAAAGGATATTTGTATGGTAGCGTAAACCCAGCTTTGGAAATTGATGTTAGTACCCCTTTAGGTGAATGTAAAAGCATATATTCCAAATATTGTGTTAAAGGGCCCGTAAACAGGCTGCGACTTTTTTTTTACACCCGCCAAACAAGCTCGCTAATCCGTACAGTAGACCGCGGCGATCACGTTTTCCGAATATTACAGCGCTGCGCGCCGCGCAGACCCTTCATTTCGAAAAACAGTTCTCGCGCTTCTTTCCTACGCCTGACCAATCCTCCTCGTACGCGCAGTGACGTCAACTCGGCGGTCGCCGAGTTGACGTAGCACTGAGCTCGTCGATTGGTCTAAACCAGGTCTTAACAAACAATTGTCAAGTTAACGTCAGTTCCTGTTCCCACCCACCGCTACGAAACTGCGCCGTGTTTTTTGGCCCTGCGGTGATGCGGTTTCGGCCACGCAGTTGTCGCGTGTATATTCCTCACCTTCGACATGAGGCGAATCGAGCGGGCAGAGGGGAATCTCCGGTAGCTCGGACGGGTCGCGCTTGCTCGCGCGGCAAGCGGGGTTCTCCAGGCTTTTCCCTCGCGCCCCTTCGACGTCTCGGAAAGCAAGCACGCATTCCTGCTGCATTGTGAACTGTCACAAAGGTTTAAAAATAGTGAAGAGCCGAAAACTGCCCGTCAAGTTACGGAGCACGTGCGACAATATAAACTATAAACAAACAGGAACCGCAGCAAGCGGAAGTGCATTGCGACTGATCGAGCTCGCCCATGACGTCAATTGTTGACGTTGTGTCACGTTGCCGAAGTGGGCGGAGTCACGACGACGGGCTACGCTTTTTCCTCCATGTGGCGGAGAAGGGTGGTGAGGCCGCGCGAAAATTTGAAACCAGCTGAAACAGATGTTCTAACCCCTGTAACTTCCTTATTATAGCACGTACTCGCAAAATTCTTGCGGCAGCATGTTCACATAGCAAAAGTGCGCATATTTCTTTTCATTACAATTTTTGGACATCGGGGTTGTTTACTGGCCCTTTAAGCAACTTCAGCAAGCCATTCACTTGGGTTTATGGCAGTCCAGTCTTACAACTAAGATAAGAACTATAGCACATGGCTGCCGAGTCCGTTGTTCTATGCATATGCGCGACGTGCAGCCTCATCATAGTAAAGCTAGGGCAGTAACTAGGGCGCCTAGATGTTTCAACGCGACAGCATTAGAGCTCACGCTCGGAGAGAAACCCGTCTGGTTCAAAACTATATGGAAACAACGGCTTTTCACTGAGTTATATGTATTTTACAAAAACTTCGTAAAATCGGCTTTCGTGACCAAAAAGTTCGTTCATTCGGGTTAATGACAACACTAAACTCTATGGGCATTCGCCGGGGAATGTAAGTTTCTTCGTTAAATCGGGAACATCGTAAAATCACGTTTCGTTAGATCGAGGCTTCACGGAAGTTAAATACCTTGCTTATACTTGAAGAGCAGCGCTTCAAAGTCGACACTAACACGGAGACGAAACCCCACAGACGAAGTGAAGTTTCGCTTCGTCTGTGCAGTTTCGTTCCTGTGCTTGTTTCAACTTCGCAGGGATGCTTTTGTTTAAGTACAAGTGAAGTATACATTCACCCAAATTTTTGGTGATAATTATATTCTATGTTGTGCGCACCCAGCATACAAAAATATTCAGCTTCATTGCTAAAGACAGTCTCATTAAAATGTTATTTTTTAGACCGAATCAAATCCACTGAGACAAACGTATCATGGCACTTCGTCACAAAAGTATTCTATAATTTACCGCATTCTGTACCTTGGCATGTGCTCCACTGCTCGGTCACGTTATTCGATGGAGTTTTCTGCCCGAGCAGGATATCGTCACATGTATGTACCTGGATATGCAAATGAATTCAATTAGAGTAGTTCGCAAACGGATTATCGACTCATCAAAGCACATCGTAATATAGCCGTGCTCAGCATTGAAAAACATTTTGTAGGTTTGAAAGTAGCATTAAAAAGTGTTAAAGATAGGCAGCAGTAATGATACATATAACCTTGGAATATCGCGCAATATATTCCTTCGGCTCAGAAGCGTAACTACGAACTTCGGAGAACCGCCGCATAGAATTAGCTCGCCATGAAAGCGACAGGAGCTTACAGCTGCCAAAGTGAGCACAGATGAAAGCAGAAAAATGGCATGTACAATAATTTATGTACAATCACCAACTCTGCAAGACAGAGCAACTTGATGACTATGACCTAGTAAGTTACATTGCTTGTCATCGCCTAGTGCAAGTGTAATGGGATACTAGTGTAAAATAACGTATTGGTCTCATGGTTTCTTAAGCCAACTGTAGCCTTACGAGTGCATTCCAACAAAATCAATGCACTTAGCGATAATAATTAACTTATCAGTGCTAAAAAGTTCATCTCACATGCACCCGCTTCACAGAAGCCTGGCCTGAATGTCACTGGCGTAAAAGGGTAGATTGGAGGGGGGGGGGTGAAAACCCCGACAATTTTCAAATTCGCATGTGTATGTAATACTATGTATACACGCACGCATGCAAACGCAAGTGCAATTGATCCCCCCCCCCCCCGCCCCCACCCGGAAAAAATTTCCGGATACTCCTTTCCTGAATGTGGAGGTCCTTGGAAATATGTATATGTGGCCACACATAAGACTTCGAGGGCGCATGAAGCCAAACTGAGATCCCTCATACATACTCTTACTACGAACCAAAACTACTCAAAAAGCAATTCCATTTCTTAACGGGCTCGGCTGCTTGTTCGCTTTGAGACACTTTTAGCTTTTCGCACCAAAGAATGAGGAAAACTTAAGGCAGTGAAAATCTCTGACAGGTGGCGAAAATTATGCATCCCAACTACGCTGGGGTCAGGCAAAGCGGCTCCTGGTGGGCCAGGGACACCCACGATCGATACTCACGCCGCATCCGCTGCCTCGTCGACCTCCACTACCGACTTGGCTTCAAAGATCACGTGGCTGGATCTCCACAGGTAAGACGCGGAAACTAACACCTAACAAATAACACCACAGTTGCCACAGAAGATGTGGGTACCCGTCGTGCTTAATGGGCATGCAGTGTCTCATTTGTCTATCCCATCTTTATATTTTTATCTTGATATATTAGGACAAAGATAGAGGGAAAGGGGGGGGGGGGATAGCACAGTTTTTGATAATAACAAGCGTTACATGGTTGCGAGGTAAGGCAGCTTTCGGGAGCATTTTCACAGCGAAGCTGTTCTGGGTCGAGCCTTTCATGTCTGGGATCCGTGGCAACGCTTTTGGGCATCACAAACGGGTATGCGCCACAGACATTGGGTAAATCCCACTACTCGCCACTGGTCCACTGAAAATGAAGGCAACAGTTAGCCCGACAAACGAGTATGTGCCACATAAATCTGTGCGACCTATCAGAAAAGTATCATCGTAAACGCGTATGAGCCACAGAAACTGTGTAAATCCCACTACACACAACTTGCTCTAAAAAGGAAGAAGGCCAGAACGCACAGCCTAGCGGATAAAAAAGGCAACGTTGAGACGGCCCAGGGACAAAATCAAACGCGATGCGCGTCTCTCCGCCTCTGCATGAGTGTGCAGACTGTGGCCGGACCAGAAGGGGGGACGCGAGCGAGCGTCTGTTTTCTGCCTGCCCCTAGCGGCCAATATCAACCAACTTGAGACGGCCCACAGCGAGCGACGCAGCTCCCTCTGGTCAGTGGACGGTGCCTATACTACCCCCTCAAAGCTTAACAAAGAGTGTTTAATCAGGAGCAGTGATACAACATATCTGAAAGACTTGCAAAACATAGAAATGCGTTAGCCTGACGAAGGGAACGCCACCAGCGTCGCTGTTTAATCCATGTCCGCGAAACGAAGCTGTTTGAATTTTTATTCAATAATGTCAACTGCCGTGACCCAGCCTGTTGTTCGAATTCGATAGAATGGTTTTCAAGCTTCAATCAATCAATCAATCAGTCAATCAATCAATCACTTTTATTTTATTTTATTTTCTCATTGAAAAAGAGCAGTCAGGACTAAACGCTAATGAAGCTTGACAGGGGTCCTGCCCCCTTTTACAAATGACAACAGCACATTGCAGAAATTTAAGGAATAAATGCAACACTTGGAAAAAAATAATACGCGAGACAAAAATGCAGTTTCAATAAAGAAAGAGAACGTATGTGTACATACATATTTATATACAGACAAATAAAAATCTGTATCTACAAAAGAAAGTGTACACCATGCTTACAAACATTTCCCTACCCCATACACAAGTATAGTATGTACTCAGGTCTATATACACGCATGTACACGTTCTGTGCTAACATGGTGCATGAGATTTTAACACAAGTAACAAAAAAAATTCAAGCTTCATGCAGATTCCGTGAATCCCACTTACATATGAGCTTAATGCAAGATGTCCAGATTTCCGGAAACTCCCCGCTTTCCATCCCTTCAAGATATCTGTACAAGCAGCCACTAGCCCCACACCAGCGCTAGCTCCCCACCGCTATGCAACACGGCTTTCCAACCCCCCCCCCCCCCCCCCCCCAGACAAAATCCTGCCGACGCCCTAACCAACGCCCATGTAAGTAAATGTAAGCAGCGCCACGCGCCATCCTACGAAAAGACGAAATTGTGTTGCAGCTGTTACGGCGTGATCACAAACGGTAATTGGGACGAGGTTCGATCATTACGATTGTTATTACTGATAGCACTCCAGCTCCAGCGCAATAAACACCACCACCATTATCTTAGTACAATCTTAGACAGGGGCGTAAACAAGTTTGAGGGGGGGGGGGGGTGTCTAACCCCGCCCCCTTAAAAATTTTCAATTTTTCTTGCGTATACAGTAAAACCCCGGTGATACATCACGGCTCGTACGAATTTCGGGGTGATACCAATTTTTCTGCAGTCCCGGCCAAGGCCCATTAGCCTGCAATGTATTGGAGTACGGTTCTTGCGAACCGGTTTGCACACCGCGACGTTTGATACGAACGTACGCTGGCGCACAGTTACGGACAGGTGCTGCCTGCGCTGTCGCGGAAGACGCGGCAGTTGCGCGCGGGCGCGGGTATACGCGCTGCGCGGCCATCACCGGTGCATCGTTGCCTCCAAAATAGTGCGCGAATCTTGGAGGCCTTTAGGCACCTTCGCGTTTAGAATAAAAATGACGTTGACGTCACGCTTTTTTTTTTTTTTACCGACGCGTTGACGCGTGCTCCTGTGCTCGAGGCAGCAGCGCCTTTGTACTGTGTTAACACATGCCTGCCACGTCGATGCAAGCCGTGTCCCCGCAATCAGACGTTCTATGAAACAAGACTGAAACTTGGGCTGCAGGTCCGTCATGAAGTCTCATGAACGGTGGACGAAGACCCCGAGAGACAAAGCGGACGGTCTTGGCGAAGGTGCTTGGCCTCTTATCTATCGAGTGCAAAGCGCTTCTTAAGTCACATTCGCCGCAGTACTCTAGTGTGATGCAGGAAACCTTAGTAAGATTAAAGGGACCGACAACCAACTTTTGTGGTACCCGTTTTCTTGAGTGCAACGGGAAGCTTACCGGTCAGAGCTTCTAATCACGGAGTGGTAACGCGGAGAACGCCGTAAAACATTTGTAATCAGAGTTTTTCGATCTGCAGCGATTATGCAGTCTTAATATCACATGCTGCAAACAGTGATAGGTGAGCGCGATAGCGATTATGCGCCAGCAGTGGTGACAAGTTATGCCCTAAGTATAAAAAGGCAATGTTACGTTTGCAAAGCCTGCGGTGCCGCGACTACTGCTTTCTAGCCTATTAAATTATTTTACAATAGTTATAGCGTTTTTCTGGGGCCGTACACAGGTCGCTTCATCACATTTTAGTCAAGCCAAGCCAAGCTAAGCCTTCGAAAACGAAACAAGTGGTAGGATCACGACCTCCTTAGGATACACCAGCAGTGTTGTTCATGAAGTGGTAGCAATCCTCCACAGAACAGTAAGTCGATGGCATTTTGCGAGCAACAGCGCAAGCTCGCGTGCTACTCTTCAAAAGTCCGATACGAAGAGAGCAGACGGAGAGTCGAGTACGCGAGAAACGCCGCCGGACGCCGCGCGCATGCGCCGCAGCCTCTGTTTCACTGGAAGCCACGAAAGCAGCGCCACATCTCATGCTTTACTACTTTTACCTTAGAAACAAACGGGATTTGACAATAACATACATATTCAAAATTTCAGCCCTCGTTCTGGTGCGTGTAAAAGCATTGGACTACGTACAACAAAGTGCTTAAGACTGCATATACGTCTAGTTCATGGCGCTCGCGCTAGGCTGCGCGACATACTGGTTTTTGTTACTTTTAAACGCGATTTAAAAATATAAATCCTACTCAGATCGCGAAAAGTATTCTGGAATCTGTCACTATAATTCACGGCCTTTTCATTTCCACCAGGATCTAATCACCCGTTCTGGCCAGTTGTCGGTCCCTTTAAGGGGCTACTAGCGGTCACGGGGCACAACACATCTGGTCCATTAATTACACACGCGCGCATGCACCGTATATTTGCGAGTACAAGTACGATCATTGACGTCTAAAAACTTTACTGGCAATCATTCAGAGCTGTTCATGACCTCGCTGCGGCCCTGAGAAACACTAAATCAAAACGTATGCCAACTTTCTTTTGTCGCATACTAATTTTCCATGTTTTCTGGTGATACAAATTTCGGATAATACGAATATTTTCGGTAACCCCGCGAGATTCGTATCACCGAGGTTTTACTGTATATACATCCACACATACAAACTCACGCACGAACATACCGAAAGTATGTCTGAACCCCCCCCCCCCCCCCGAAAAAAATTTCTGGCTACGCCCCTGATCATCATCTACCACTGCGTCCCTAGAATTTGTCGTACTATCGCTATCATAGAGTTACTGTATATGCTCTACGCTATCATAAAGTCGAGGCCCCCCTTGCCTTCAACAACAGTTGGATTCGCGCTTGCTACTGGTGGCGCCATCTCTGTGTGACATCAGAACCAGAATTACGGCGTGTTTCGCCGAAACACTGGTAGATGGCGCCCCACTCCTCACGGGCCTGTGGTGGGATTAGTAGGATGTCTAGAAAGTAATAATACTAATAATACCTGGTGTTTAACGTCCCAAAACCACGACATAATTATGAGAGACGCCGTAATGAAGGGCTCCGGAAATTTCGACCACTTGGGGTTCTTTAACGTGCATCTAAATCTAAGTACACGGGCCTCAAACATTTTCGCCTCCATCGAAAATGCAGCCACCGCGTCCGGGATTCGATCCCCGCGACCATGTTTAGAAAGTAGGGGTGTACGAATAGTGAAATTTAAAACAGAATTGAATACAAATCGAATAGCGATTATACCGAATCGATTTCGAATACGAATCGAATACTATTCGATTAGATTACAGATAGCAAGGCAACCATTTTCAAGACGCGCTTACACTTCTACAACTTTTGATTTCAAACATATATTGACATCTTTAATAAAATAACATTACCGTTGCGTTTAATTGACAAAAGATACCGCAGTTATGTAAAATAGGGTATGCTCGTATACAGTAGTGCCTAGAGCCTTCATGGTACTTTTTAACAGTAGAGTGAAAACAGTAGTTCAATGTTTGATTTGGTACTTTGTCACCAGCTTTTAAATAACACTAATGTATAAATAACACTAACGTTCAATAAGGTTTCACGAATGAACATACTGAATCTCATGATAACGATAGCGCATTGATGAAACTTGCGCTTCGGCGACCGAATTTTAAAGCAAAAATTTCTTCATTTGGTGATAAGTAAAACTTCGATAGTTCCGTAAATTCTTGAACTGCATCTATCTTGGCAATTCACTAATTAAAAAAAGAAAAATGATCCTTAACTCTTACAACTCATCGTTCCATTGGGGTTTTCCCGTCCCTGCTAATCATTGGACAAGTATTGCAAAAATATTCGGTAATTCTAATGTGCGCTATTCGATTCGAGTACCGAATCGAATACAACGATTCGATTTGTGATTCGCACTTATTGAATATCCGCACACCCCTACTAGAAAGCGTTCTCGCCTCTCGGCTGGCGATATGCTGTCTCGTTTGGCGTAAGCGCAGACTTGACTCGTTAACGCGCCACGGCTGTGTATCGATAGAAAGAGTCGCGAATGAACGCGCAAGCAGTAGTGTGTTGCGTTCTGCTCTCTCCGTGTCTCTGCCATGTTGCCGCGATAACATGACAGTGGCGTAGCCAGGGGGTGGCACACCGGGCCCTTGCCCCGTACATTAGTCCAGTACATTAGTAGTCCTAAATAGCAGAAGCATTTTGTACCGAACCTGCAATGGAATAAACCGTGCACAACTTCCAAATTTTCGTCATAGTAACAGCTTTATATTCTTTCATCATGAAATAGGGGTGCGCAAATGCAGAATTTTAGAACCGAATCGAAAACCGAATCGAAAAGCGATGACACCGAATCGAATTAGAATATGAATGGAATACTATTCGAATAGTTTTGGAATATGTATAGTAAGTCAACCTTTTTCAAAGCAGCCCTAAAATGGCAATTTAGCTATTTTCGAAACAACCCTAGAATTCCATAACATTTCATTTGAAACAAATATTCACTAAAATAAAAGCAGAACGCAAAAAAAAAAAAAACTCAGGACAAAAGAGACAAGAAGACGAGACGGGCGGCCGTCCCTTCTTCTTGTCTCTGTTGTCCTGTCTGTTTTTCTGCGCTCTGCTTTTATTAAGACAATGCACCAACAACTCACCCAGCAAAGCATTCCATTAAGTATTCACCAGTTTTAACAAAGAACCGTTACGATTACTCTTAACTGACAAAAAATACCACAATTATGTAAACTGAAGCAAGCCTCGTACACAGCAGCAAATGGAGCTTTGCAAATATTTTGTAACTGTAGGCTGAAATAGACCAGGTGCTACAGTATTCAAGGTAGCACTTTGATTCGAGTGCCAAATCGAATAGAACGCTATTCGATTCGTTATTCAAAATTTTCGAATATTCGCAAACTCCTAATCATGATGTCATGATGGCGTCGCTGTGATGTCACGAATCATGATCTGCGACGTCATTGATGACGTCATGTTACATTAAGGCCATGGGACTTCCGGTACGCCGTCGGTCCACATACATGCACTCGTCATCTGACTTGATCGACATTTATTATTCAGTTGTTTTGTTTGCATCACTCGCGTTGATGATGCCTTGAAAAAACCCTTAGAGGGGCCGTGACACCCAGCTTTCGCTCATCATCCGTGTTATGGGGGTGAATCCTTGGGTGTTCACGAAAACAGTGGCGAAACTTCAGCGTATTTCGTCGAGCGCTTAAGTTGTAATGAAAATATTTTTATAAACACGTGAGCAGCCCGAAAGTAGGGCAACACTGGCGCACTCGCGAGCCGTGACGATCGAAGCTCCTTGTTTTGCGAGCGTCTGTAATCCGGCCAACAATTTTGTTTCGTGGTCAATGTTTCGCGTACAATGGGGCTATTTCAGATTTCTTCGGCTTGGCATTGACATTGAACGATTTGCAGCGGCTGAAACTGGTAGAAGACGACGGCTCCGCTCGATGCAGCACATGACGTCACACACGCCATGGCAAAATGGAGGTCGCCGGTGGTGTGCGGGGTTTATAGCCGCGACTTCTAGGGTTGATTTTGCAATAAAATATTTCTTTACTGTATAGATGGCCGCCGCGGTAGCTCAGTTGGTAGAGCATCGGACGCGTTATTCGAAGGTCGCAGGTTCGGTCCCTGCCCGCGGCAAGCTATCTTTTCGTCCACTTTTCTTTCTTCACATTTACCTTACATTTACTACTAAAAACATCCCCTATACTTTCCTTGGTACTATTGTCTGTTAGTCTCAATAATATTGTGTATAACAAAGAAAAACGAGCCCTTAAGATTTCCACTTCTTTCCTTTATTCATAGCGAGGGTCTCGTTCTGGCAGACTTGATGCTTTCAGGTAGTATGCGAGGGATTATTGGCCAGCTGCCAGCTCGTAATAAGTTCACGTGCTACGTGACGCCAACAGGCAGAAAAAAGAGTGTTCCACACTCGCCGTCATGACACTCCCACGTGCAATTGTACATATATACCCCATAAAGTGGACGGGGGGATGGCCGCCGCGGTAGCTCAGTTGGTAGAGCATCGGACGCGTTATTCGAAGGTCGCAGGTTTGGTCCCTGCCCGCGGCAAGCTATCTTTTCGCCCACTTTTATTGCGATAGCAATTATATGGACAGTCTCGGCTGAATTTTGCCGTCGCCGTCGCCCGTCATGCACCGTATATGTATAAGTATATATATATATATATATATATATATATATATATATATATATATATAAAAGCCCCAAAGAAAATTAATTCAGAAAAATGCTTCCGAAGCGCGGAATCGAACCACGGACCTCTTGCTCCGCAGCGAGTGGCGCTACCCACTACGCCACGAAACGCACATCCTCCACGTAGCTAACGGCGAGCGTTATATACACACCATTTACCGCTGGACGGACTCAGAGACGCTAGGCGCTTATAAGCGTTTCTTCATTACCAGCGAGATGGCGTTAGGAGCGCGACGGGTGGATTTAAAAGTCGTCGGCGAGCGCGCTCGCTTCTTGTTATGTTTGCGCAGGGAAAACCTTGCCCTTCCGCTGTCTGCTCGCGGGGTTTTCTCGTGCTCAGGGGAAGATGGATGTTTCACGCTTTCACCGTGATGTCCGCGCTCATGTTATGGAGCGTACGAAAGTCACTCGAGCTCAAGGGATGCCGCTAAACGAACAAACAGAAGATGAGCGCGAGCTATCAAGTGTCACAGCTCGACACTTGAAGCACTCTAGTTTCCTTCGCTGCTTTGGCCGCCTTTGCAACAGGAGCGCTGTTCAAACTGAGAGTATCCATTGGCAAGCCTCACTTCGTATAGCATTAGTTCCTTGCTATCGCATTCATTGCTTCGCCCTTGCGGCGAAGCTGTGACTTTTTTATTGCGATAGCAATTATATGGACAGTCTCGGCTGGATTTTGCCGTCGCCGTCGCCGTCATGCACCGTATATGTATAAGTATGTATATATATATAAAAGCCCCAAAGAAAAATAATTCAGAAAAATGCTTCCGAAGCGCGGAATCGAACCAGGGACCTCTTCTTCCGCAGCGAGTGGCGCTATCCACTACGCCACGAAACGCAGATCCTCCACGTAGCTAACGGCGAGCGTTATATACATACCCTTTACCGCTGGACGGACTCACAGACGGCAGGCGATAATAAGCTTTCTTCATTACCAGCGAGATGGCGCTAGCAGCGCGACGGGCGCATTTAAAAGTCGTCGTCGAGCTCGCTCGCTTCTTATATTTGCGCAGCGAGAACATTGCCCTTCTGTTGTCTGCTCGCGCGGTTTTCTCGCGGTGAGGGGAAGAGGAATGTTTCACGCTTTCACCGTGATGTCCGCGCTCATGTTACCGAGCGTACGAAAGTCACTCGAGCTGAAGGGACGCCGCTACACGAACAAACAGAAGATGAGCGCGAACTATCAAGTGTCACAGCTCGACAGTTGAAGCACGCTAGTTTCCTTCGCTGCTTCGGCCGCCTTTGCAACAGGAACGCTGTTCAATCTGAGAGTATCCATTGGCGAGCCTCACTTCGTATAGCATTAATTTCTTGCTATCGCATTCATTGCTTCGCCCTTGCGGCGAAACTGTGACTTTTTCTGTCTTCACATTTACCTAACGTTTACTACTAATAACATCCCTTATACTTTCCTTGGCATTATTGTCTGTTAGTCTCATTAATATTGTGTATAACAAAGAAAAACGAGCCCTTAATATTTCCACTTCTTTCCTTCATTCATGGCGAGGGTCTCGTTCTGGCAGACTTGATGCTTTCAGGTAGTATGCGAGGGATTATTGGTCAGCTGCCAGCTCGTAATAAATTCACGTGCTACGTGACACCAACAGCCAGAAAGAAGAGTGTTCCAAACTCGCCGTCATGGCTACTTGGGGCGCTGACTGACACTCCCACGTTTAAATGTACATATATACCCCATAAAGTGGACGGGGGCGATGGCCGCCGCGGTAGCTCAGTTGGTAGAGCATCGGACGCGTTATTCGAAGGTCGCAGGTTCGGTCCCTGCCCGCGACAAGCTATCTTTTCGTCCACTTTTCTTTCTTCACATTTACCTTACGTTTACTACTAATAACGTCCCCTATACTTTCCTTGGCATTATTGTCTGTTAGTCTCATTAATATTGTGTATAACAAAGAAAAACGAGCCCTTAATATTTCCACTTCTTTCCTTCTTTACTGTCCATTTTTTATATATGTGCAGGCAGAATAGACGTTCTACTTCTATTTTTCGCTGAAAACCGTGATTTGCTGGGTGAACGTGTCATCGCCCCTTCAACGCAACGCAGGAGCAGCAGGCCACAATGTACACCGTTGTCCAGGGGCTGCGCCTGGCGTTCGATTCCATGGAGGCGGACTTTCGAGACCACGCGCCCAACTACGGCGTGTTCAGTGCCTATTGGCCCGAGGCGGTGCGCATATTCTTCATGCGGTACTGCCTGCTCTGGTGCAGTGCATCCCAGAGGCCCAACCCGCTGACGCCGCGCGAGATGTGCCTCCTCCCAGTGCACAATATGCCGGAGTTCGCCGAAGCATTCGGGTGCTCGAAAAGCGCGCGTTACGTCAAGGGACGCTGCCGAATGTAGGGTTACACTTAGAAGTGGCTTACACTGGGACGGTGGGTGGGGACACACCGTGTTATATTTCCAATGATGAATCTTTTATTTGCGCAGATCTCTTCAGAAATACTGTTTTACTTGTTGAAATGTGTGCGGTCATCCTACATATTCATCGTGTCGTGGTAATATCAGTGTGTTTTGTTGTCTGATGCACGCTTCATGAGGATCGTGTACACTTCGATATTGCTCGCGTCTTGGCCTCTAAGGCTCGCTGTGTTTACGTAACCACCCTTTCATCAGACCCGATCAGACCATGTCAAGATTACGCGTTTTTCACCACCGGATGCCAAACTCTTTAATTCGGGATTAAATAAGCGAGCTGAAAATGTTTACTGAAAACAGTTTGTGTGAATAACAATAGACTTTATTTTCTGTCGCCCATAAGCGATAGCCTAGGTTCACGTATTTTTTGTCTCTTCAAGTTTCCATCGTCCCTCTGCCTTATATGGATTGCCACTGGTACTGGTATCTTAATGTGCACCCTGTGAATCTAACACCACGGGCATTGTGTGAATCCAGCCCCCTATTAAAATTCGGCTGGCGTTAATGGGGTTACACTTGAGGCGTCACGCTCAGCTGCCCTACGCATGCGTTATAAGCCATATACTGTGATGGGCTACGCATCCCCGAGCGTGGAGAAATGTGTGCAGGTTATTTTCTCCTGTGGTGTAGATTTCTAAAGTCAGAACGAGCAGATACAGATGCCTTCTGCAGCTTGAAAATGGCTCTACGTCGATGAGTCGCACTTACTTTTACGCTTTACCAGATGCGCTACAGATACATATTTCAAAATTGTAACTCCGACAGTTGAATATAATAAAGCAATCTTCAATTTATCAGTGCTATTCTGGGAAATCTGAGATCTATGTTGTGCATTTTTTTTATCTGTGGAGCAACTTATTCCCCTTGCTACAATATCTACGTCACTGGAGCGTTATGAATAATCGAAATGAAATTTCATTTACCACACAATACGCTCCAATGTACACGATAGTCGGATACAACTTTAGAAGTCCACACGGCATTTCCTCCTGAAAGGCGGATGCACACGAGCCTGCACCAATGGGCACACACTCTACAGTGACGTCATGAGCCGGACTGCCGGTGACCCCGCGATCGGCTGCCGCGCTTCACTCGTCTGGGCGTGGCCTATCCGGACTTCTTAAGTTGTATCCGACTATTGCACGGCACCTTGCTTCTCTAATGGAGCAAACAGTCTAGGGCGCTGTTTCTGCAGTACCGGTGGTTTATTTCTATCTCTCTCGCTCATATGTCGAGACAGGATAGGTCTTACCTGCCGGTGGGTCTTTAGGTCGGAGCGCTAACACACTGTATAGCCCGGTGGAGCCAGCTCGCCAAAAAATAAAACAAAAAAGAACATCTTCATTAGCGCGTTCTCGCCGGAAACGACATGAACGTCCCATGCGAACTCAAGATTCCCATGGGATACTCAGCCACGGTTATTCCTTGATTCGCTGAGCATGTGGCCGCGATACCCCAGCAGTTTTGTGGGAAAGCGTTGTCGATTGGTCAATTGATAACGTACCGACCGGAATACTCGAGCCCGTTAGCGTAGTTCCCACGGAAATGCTGCAGTGATACTACCCGGGAAATATCTTGAAACATACATTCGCCTTTGAATTGCTTCTAGTGTCTTATATACATCCAGCCCATGTGCTCAAGTTTGAGGCCAGCGCATTCGCACGGTCGTACGCGCATTGTTTTGCATTCGCAATCAGTAATCAATGAGATGTAAAAAAAAATGGATGACCTCAACTGTTTCTAGTGTTTTCCCACTGGGCTCTCCAAAGTTGTAAAGACGTTCCAAAGAAGACTTTTTTTATCGCTGTTCATACTTCTCCTCCCTGTGACACTTTATTTATTTCTTTGTTTTACAAACGATACACTAAGTGTAAAAGGGGAAGGGCTATCACGTGACAGATTGGCTTAGTTCAGTGTGTAAAGGAAGACGAGGATGGCTGCAATAATATGTAATTCGAAAAGATACCCGGTAGCGACGAGTAGATTGCTTCAAACTCGTGCTATTGAGAGAAAAAAGAGCGCAAGAGATGGGGCAAGGCATTATAAACGGCTTCAGCAGGGTTTAGTAAAGCGTACCATTGCCTTTTGTGATCTCGATGAGATGAGTCTGAGTTTCCGGCCTGCCCAACTTTTAAGAGCGATAAAAATAAAACAACTCTGTCAATTTTCAGTGTAATATCCCTTTACGTCAACATATTTTTCAGACCCCTGAACTAATATTTCATGCATTTGGAAAAGTGGTCTGAACTTTTGTCTTCGGTGTATTCGCGGACTGAATTCTTCACTCATCATGAGCAGCATTCTTTTTTCATTATTTGCCTCGAAGATCTTTCCATAGCCCTAAACGGACACTAAAGAGAAACAATGAATCGGTTTACATTGATAAATTGTACTTTGATAAGTGTAATGTCGTTAATTTCACCATCATAGGTGTATTAATATAGGAGAAAATGAAGTGCAAAGTTTCATTTCTAAATTTTGCGCCAAAATCTCCACGCTGACGTCGCGGATTTCAAGGTGTCTTTATCGTATTTTGGCGGCATTGGCTCAACACAATTTCCTCAAACTTGGTATGTTAATTCTATGGCCCCTTCAGAGGACAGTGTACTTCATTTTTACCGTCTGGGAACTACGTAGGCCCAACTAGGCGCTGTCAAAATATGTGACGTCACGGCGAATGGTGCGGAAATTTCAAGGTGGCGTCGCCACCCACACTTTCTTTTTGCGCGACTATTCGCTTACTAAGCGTCTTCTCTCAGCACGCGCGGTGTTTTTGGTATCGTGAAAGAGTAGTTTACTAATACGAGAAAATCGTTTTGCTCTTTAGTGTCCCTTTAAGAAGATGCAGTAGTCGGCGGGTCTTGCGTATGGGCTATAGCCTATCCCACGATCGCCTCCATGCATGCAGAGACCTTCGCTGCAGCCTTCGAAACGCTCCCCGTGTGAACTGCAGCCTTGTCGTGAAGCGAGTGGGGTCCGTGATAAAAAAATACCTCGCCTCTTCTGCTTTATTCAATCATGCAGTCCATGTAAACTCATGCACCGAGTTAAATGTCATACGCAGTCCTCCTAACAGATGACTCCATGTGTCTGAGGCGGCCGTTTTGAAATCACTGACTGTTAGATGTAAGCCGGAAACATGGAATCAGCTTATGTAGGGACGCCACCGTTCTCTAGTTATGGGATGGAAACTCCGCACGATCAATCGTGCGCGGCTTGGTGCCCTCCGCAATAAAGAGGCGCCGCTGTGCAAGTCTACATCTCGAACAAGACCCGCTTTACAGCCGCTCGGCACGTTCCGGTTCCTAAAATAGCAGCCAAATTCAGGACCTTAAAATGCACTCTGTAAACCAATCTATTTGCCGTAATGTGCAGCGGGTAATGACCGAGCGGCTGTTTGAAGTAGCGGGTAAGGAATACATGCCTACACAAAATCGGGCCCGAGGATATCGTGCCCACAGAAAACACACAGCTATGCGAAGTAAGCGATGTCGTAATATTTATAACTTCAAGCAGCCTTTTACCTGGCCGGCGTGCCTTTGTTCGTGCACATGCGTGATATCTCAGCAACGCTATTATTGTTTCGGCATTCTTTACGCTGCAGATTTGTGCGTATATAGTAGTCACTGTAGAGTCATGCCCCGCATTTCTCACATTAAATAGCTCGGGACTCCAACACAGCTGCGTTTTGTTTATCTCACCGTGACGCAACGTTTTTCGGCGAAAATGGATGAGCCTTAGCGAAACGGAGGCCAAGCGCCAGCGGAGAGCCGACGACTCCGAACTGCGAGCTCACGAAGCCGAGGCAACAAGGCAGGGGCGCAGCCAGAAATTTTTTGCGGGGGGGGGGGGGGGGAGGTGAACAACCATACTTTATGTATGTTCGTCCGGGCGTTTGTATGTGTGCGTGTTAATACACGCAAGCAAAAGTGAAAATTTTGGGGGAATTTCGGGGGGTTGGTGGGTTTGAACCCCCCCCCCCCCCTCCCAACCCCAGTTGGCTACGTCTCTGCAACACGGCAAAGAAGGGTTGTGGTCACTGGTGAGGCAGCAAGGGTCACTGCAAGGCATGCCGCAAGGAGGATCATCTTGCATAAACAGCTTCGGTGTACGACCATCTTCACCGAGTGGACAGGCCGTAGGTTTTTGCAAACCTTTAGGCGTAGAACTTTTTTTTACAATTTCATAGAAGAAGCGAAAGTCGCCCGCACATAAATATTATTTTACAGGAGCGTGGACAAGTTTGCCTCTGTGACCATTTGCGCATACGTATATGAATTACAGGAATTAGTTCTAATTTAGCGCGGCAATTCTGCAAATTGGCTAAACCCGCTGACGAAAAGGCACACCTAAACCGCTTTCGGTGGTTTTGGGACGTTAAACCCCAGATATTATTATTAAACCGCTTTTGGGGACAGCGAATAAAACTCGCGTCTGTCAACGTTTCCGCGGAAACGCCCCGCGTAAAGTAGTTCCGCCAGTCCTCCGTTCCACCTCCGTTACGCCCACCCTTGAGTCCGCTCTTTCGCTGCTCCACTTTCCAAAAAGACAAGGAGGGGAAAAAGAATAAGGGGGACATCTGCGCTGGTCCGTGAAAAAACGATAAATCACAGTTGAAGAACGTCGCTTCGCGAAACCGGCGATGAGAAGCCGCTATGACGTGACGCTAAACATGTACGCACACAAAACGATTCAACGGAAGAGCCTTAAAAGACATGGCTTACAAAGTCGCATGCGCGCCGTTTTGAGTGCGACCCCAAGTGCTCGACCGCTCCGCGGCAGCCATGCATGCAAATCGGTCCAGTTTCAGATTCCTTCTGCGGAGCTCATCGCACGTACACATCTTGTGTCGTCTTCAACATGGCGTCTAATATTGGGCCTTGGCTTAGATTTGCTGGTCCCAATTCCTTATCTCCGCTTGAACTTTCATTTAAGTACGCGTTCTATTTATAACATACGCTAGCCACGTTTTCCTTAAATCGACTCGCCTATCTTTGAAATTCAGCTTCTAGACCACATTTTGATCATGAAGTGATGGATTCAATTCTGTTACCACAATATGAACAGGGGCAGCGACAGAGGTCACGGGGGGACGGGGCCGGCCGCACCCTCCCCTCCCCCCCCCCCCCCGATTGCGCCTCCCCCCCACTACCAACCCCCACGGCCAAACGTAGACAAAACACAATGCATAAGTTCTCCGCCTTCCTGCAAACCGCCCCCCCCCCTCCCGAAGGAACTCGCGTGTCGTGAGTAACCACCCACTCTCCCCCAATAAAAAAAATCCTGACGCCGCGCCCGATTTTGAACACGAAATGACACGATTTCAATTTCCTTTCTACGTCTCCAGAATGTTGAACTACGTGATACAAACGCAACAATATTGACATAGGTAGTGAACGTACGTCAAAATAATTACATTACGCAAACAACTACGCGTATCAATAAAGGATAAAAACGAATAAAAATGATCGGGAATTATAATACCTTTGCCTTGCAAAATTATTGCCTTAGTTCATTCAATCTTTTGAGAAATTCTTTAATTGTTCTTTTTATCACTGACTGAGACGCATTTCGAATTTCGATTTCTAATAAGTTCGCTTTCGTACAAACAGGCGGTCATTGACTATTATGTGCATCTTCCAGTGCCATGAAACGTGTCTAATAGGCAGGCGCGAGCAACGCCCGCTTTGTGTTCAAACGGAACACTGAGCGGTTTATAAAATGTTCATGACAAATTCGTTGATTTTACAGCGCTCCCATCTCTTCCGTCTGTGCCTTACTTTGTCCACGTCAAGAAAGTGCAACGTTACCACTATGCCATTATTGCGGCTACCGGGATTTCATATGATTACCATTTCGCAACCTCGCGATTTCCCATGACGACGAGTTAAATGCTGCTCTTTGAAATCGGGTAGTCTTAAAGAAGGCAGTATTCAACAAGCAACACATTTAAATTTGAGGACCACGGCTTTGCATGCAATGCTCTGTTCGCACGCACATCAGGGTTGCTTATTCGATTGACCTGCATCACAACTCTAAATTTAGCTGGCAATAAAGGCGCCATTTTAGCTCCCTGAATCAACGCTTCCCATGCCTGTCAGAACTCGCAAAAAAGAAAGCGAAAAAGGCAGCTCGTATGCTTCTTTGTCTGTGCGTCATACATGCATGTTCTGGGTACCACACACCTTGTCGAGGCTTCAAGTCATGCATACTCGAGTTAAGTCGAAATCAGGCGTCACTCAAACCTCTGGAACTGATGAAATTTTGCATCGACTTGTCAGCGAGGATGAAACCTGAGAACATTCCCAATCTGAATCGCACTTGCGACGCGTGAAGGGTTCGATGCACTCCCCAAGTGAAGGACGTGGTCTCCCACGTTTGTTATTTCTTCGTGATATTCAACGAGGGCGCGTTCTGCACTCGAAATGAGGTGCGTACGTGACAGTGGTCGCATGAGTCAGAAATGCGCCCAAGCAGTGCACTTGAACTTGAGCACCACGAAGTAAACATAGAGTAAACACACAAAAAGAAGTAAACTCATAAAACGTTGCCTACTGACGACGCAATGGACCCTCTCGCTCTGGACCCGATGACACACTTTTCAGGGTCGGTTGCTTGCGACATTTCAGATGCTTCTCGAAGCGTCGAAGGTACGTTTTTCTTGAAACGGCGAGTCGCATTTTATTTGTATTTTTCTTTCTCTATACAAGAATGTCGAGATGACGAACCAATTGCACCTTTATGAAATGCCTAAAAAATGATTCCAACTTGAAAAAATTCTCTACGAACTTCTACTAGCGGTGTTTACCGTGCACCTATCTGAAACTTGTTCGTTCGCCTGTTTCATTTTGCTGTCTTCCATATAATCTATCCCGCTGCAGTTGTCCCCGCATTTCATTTTGCTGTCTTCCATCACACTGAATAGCACAAAAAGACAACCTTGTGGCAGAAGCACGTAGATAGAAAAGAATAAAAAAGAGACCATCACACATGCACAGACAACAGAAAAGTGTAGACCACCATTTTTGAACGACGACAGAGAACATTAGAGAGAGTTGATAAGACAGGGAAAGCCATCTGAAACTCCTGTCACTGCGTGCCATTAGAGGTGGAGAAATGATTCGATTGAAGCGTAACTTGCCTCGGCACTTAGAATGCGGCCTCCTGGAATCTACGTGGAACTCTACGTAATTTTGATGTCAGTGGGCAAAAAGAACAATTGTGCATGCCACGAAGTCGAAAGTGGACCGAGCCACTGCGAACATGACGATAACTTACAGTTACGGAATAAACTCAAGAACAACATAATGGAAATCCTCCACACAGAGGAGTCACCATCCCTGAAAAGTGACACCGCGCTGTTGCGTGTTCTCCGGAATGCGGTTGCTGTCGTCCTTGACCCAAATTCCAGATTGCTCCCTAAATTTGGGTTGCGGCTACAGAGATAGCATTTACCTTCTTATCTGTGCTGGAACAGTTTATATGTATATTTTGCGCTCTTCGACCGATCAGTCGTGCGTGCCGTATAACAAATGAGAGGACGAGGACATCTGCGAGTTCTGATAAAGCAAGCGTAATGAACACAGCCTTCACGAAAGGCTGAGGAAGTTGTCTATGCTGTCTCGAAGAAACTACATGTCGGCAAGGACACCGCTCTGCTATCTAGGCTGACCAGGAGGCTAGCAGGCTGCTTAGCGAGGGAGTATTAAGCAGTAATTCGGAAGACAAGGGCAGATACATTTGCACATCAGTTCTGTGAGAGACATCAAGGTGTAGGATGTGCCACGAAATATAAGCCCACAATTCTATTCACCCAGCAGTAGCTATGCAAAGGTCACTGTGCCTCAAATTATTGACAAATTTGCCCTAGACTCACCCATCGGATCAGCTCTGATAGTACAGCAGCCAGCTACGTCAAGAGTTTGTTCGGATTTCCATTCGCTCTACAGGACAAACTCTTCTACAGTTGCAAACCTCTATTTTCTATGCAAGTCTTACTGGATTTTCTTGTTGCGGCGGCTACTGTTGTGTGGGAGAAAAGTGCTCAGTGTTGCAGTGCGAAACAGGACGAGAGAACAATTTTTTTTAATTCATTGTTCTCGTATTCGAAAGCGGCCCTCTCGTCTTGCATCGCGCCCCGCCACGGTGGTCTAGTGGTTATGGCGCTCGACTGCTGACCAGAAGGTCGCGGGATCGAATCCCGGCCGTGGCGGCTGCATTTTCGATGGAGGCGAGAATGTTTGAGGCCCGTGTACTTAGATTTAGGTGCACGTTAAAGAACCCCAGGTGGTCGAAATTTTCGGAGCCCCCCACTACGGCGTCTCTCATAATCATATCGTGGTTCTGGGATGTTAAACCCCAGATATTATTATATTATCATAGTCTTGCATCGCTTACTACAACAGTGAATCGACAAGGCCTACCCACAAATTTTGTAAATGCATGAAGAGGTTTCCCATTCACGATTCTTTTTCCACTGTAAATACCTCGCATAACTAATTGCGATGTTTCTATGCATCAAAAGGTAAAGCATGAAAGCAAAAATGTCGAAGGTGTACTGATGGTTTTCCCCTGCAGAGCCAGAATTGCTCAGGCGCGATCTGACGGACACCGTTTCGGAAAAAAATATATTAGTAACTATTACATGAGGCATTTGGAAGGGGCACCTTTTCACTGACACTTCACGCGGAGCCGAAGTGTCAGTGAAACTGCAACACCGTGACTGCATGCATAGTGTGTAGGTCAATTGGATTGCATGTGTGTTCTTGTGGCTCCAAGGACATGTACCGGTGCGAGTAATGAAAAACATGTTTGCGCATTCCTTACACAAATCAAGGAGGATGGTAAGGATGTGCAAACATGTTTTTCGTTATACGCATCGTGCAAGGCATGTACGATGCGAGCCATGAAAAAAACATGTTTGCTCAGTTTTGCCATTTTAGATTTTGGTTTTAATGTTACATGATGAAGTAAGCATAGCTAAGTATACCTTCTTGATGTGTGAAAGTGCACGAACAAACGGCGACGAATCGGGACAGATGCACAATACCATATACTCAGTATGGAAGCAAGATACTGAGTCGGGAAGCAAGAAATCAAATCATCATGCGTTAAAAGGCGCACCAGGTAAAATTGCATCAGAGAGCTAACAAGGAAGCGTGAAACATAATTAAATGGTACTTTTGCTGGTTTCACTCGGTAGAGGTTAAATCTGAACAGAGACCTAAAGGGCTTCCTGTTGGGCATGTTGGTGCTTAGATTGGTATGCTTTGTTATCGCCCAAAATACATTTCTTGAAAGCGGGGACAGAAAGGACAAAAAATGTGAAGCTCTGTCACATCCTTGTCCGTTCCTGTCGTTTTTTTTCAGCTCCCAACAAGTAGGCTGGGCCGCATGGCTGCCAGAAGCATCAAGCAAAGCCTATCAGGCGCTGTGCGCAAAGTGTGGTCTATGAGTTGTCCCTAATTTGCGGGAAGTCCTACATTGGGCAAACGGGACGCTTCATCAAGGACAGACTCGGGCAGCATGCTAATAACGTAGGCGAAAGTGACGACGCGCATCTTTGTGCGCATTGTAACGCCTCTTGTTGTGTGCCATGCTTCGCGCAAGTGCCGATTCTCGGAAGAGGTAAGGAACAAAATGCCACAGGGTTGTTGGAAGCTTTCCGCATTAAAAAAAAAGGGCCTGATTGTGTTAGTGACACATCGGTAATATTGTATTATTCATAAATGTGCGTTCTTGACAGCATGTTAAGAACATGCAGTTTCAAGTCATACCATGGCTCATTAAGCATACGCGGAAGGTGTCTTTTTTTTTTTCTGTGTGTTTCTGGAAATGTCATTCAACCGATGGTACTTTGCCGCTTCACTTTTTTTTTTGCTTTCTCTCCCTCTTTCCTCGAAGTGTATTTTGCGCTAAAATCAAGCGTGCCTAACCAATCTAAGCAGGGACGATCTGCGGCCTAAGTGGGTGGCATTATCAGTACACCTGCGATGAAATATCAAAACGCAGTCTACGTGACAACGAAGAAGTCGTTACCAGTAGGCAGGAGGCCCCTTTAGATCTGCGAGCGGCGTATCGCGACGAAATAATCATTCCGAAGATTTGGCGCGAGAAATGAAACAGACAAGCCCACGCACCAAGAGTGATTTTGTATCAACTGAACATTTATTTGCGAAGCTGGGTATATAGTGAAAAAAAAGCATGACTCAACACTTTCTGGGAGCTGCATCATGCACCACTTATATTTATCTTGTAAGAAAGCAGTCAACATCTGATATCATGTCATATTACTTACTCATTGTCTATCCGTACTTGCGATTTTATTCGCTTCTTAAGCATCTTTGCTGCCCATAGTTATAAGTTGAAAAGTGTTTTTCGTAGCAAAAAAAAAAATCATTCGAGAGCCGTTACTATTTTCTTGGGTTCCGGAATGTATTAAAATGCATGGAAAGTAACAAAAGCATATAACCAACTGTTGAAGAATTTGTTGTTGGGCAAGTTAGTAGCTAATTTTCGCCATGAGAGCTAATCGAGCGCGTAGACAAACACACACGCACATACATACGGGCAGGCTAAACACGTACAGCAAATGGGGGGGGGGGGGGGTATGTTCATATGTGTTTGTTCTTTTTGTGCGCTCGGTTACCTTTTAACCACATGTACCAAACTTCGATGAAGCTGTCGATGAAGCTGTCAATCGATGAAGCTGTCAATGCAGTACGTGCACGGTTTGTCGACAGTGGTTCACCGTTCAAACGTCAAGTCTTTAGGCTCTTATCAATGTGTATGTTAGCAGCGTGATATGATGCGAAAAAAAAAAACAATGTCCAAAGAGCAACGGACCGTCAAATGTTCGTTATTGATTACTGTGCATCTTGTCGCGCGATCCTCCCACAGCGAGCGGTATCGCAGTTTTTCAGTTGTTCGCCCTTACTATCGGTATATTTCTCACGGTGCTGTGTTCCGTTGCTTCGCACGTACGTTAGATATCGCTGGCGTTCTATTGGCTTGCTGCGGAGACCGGCAACAGGGTCTCAACAAGGATATCGGCCACCCCTGTTTGTTCTGTTAATCCACTCTACAGTACATCTTCCTATTCATTGGCGTTACTCCTATCATTCTTGGTGCCATCTCACGCTGTGTGTGGTCGTTATTCCTCCTCGAGTGTTTGTATATATACAGCAAATTAGAAAGCAAACAGGGGTAGGTAGTATCCGAGTTTATATTCCGATTTACGAAATGGACCTGCGAAGGTCTTGTCGTGAGATAAGCAGATAACCGATGGTCTGTTAGGACGACGGAACGGGCACCAATAAAAAGCTTGCACGTGATGTCATGCACGCAGCTTCTGAACGTACTGCCACTCCACGATGGCCGCCAGGGGCGTAGCCAAAATTTTCAGTTTTGCTTGCGGATATACACGCACACATACAAACGCACGCACGAACATACATAAAGTATGGTTGAACCCCCCCCCCCCCCCCCCGAAAACAATTTCTGGCTACGCCCCTGATGGCGGCTTTCATGACAAACAAGTTGCAGTTAGCCCGCTTCAGTGTGATAACGAGGTTTGCAGGAACGCCTGTGTACGTGAATAGCGAAAGATCCTGCATGTGATCTCTAACATTAATGTGACAGGGTGGCTACATAGTCTAGTTGGTATTGCATTCTAAAAGCAAAATACTTTCTTTCTGCGCAGAACGTTTGAGAAAAGATAACATTAGGGGCTTAAGCTTGTACGTATACTTTTTAACGCTATACCATGTTACCGGAATACCGGATTGCGTTCACCGTGTTACCGGAACGCATGTTTTAGAAGAGTTTTAGCTCGCCATACGTAAACGTTTACGTACGTACGTAAACGTATAGCTTTACGTTTGCGCAAACCACTAAATGGTGATGATAACTGCATTTAAACTACATGTAATTTAGATAATATTGAATTACCGCTGCGGCAAAACCATATAAGAGAGGTTTTTAGCGTGTGCATTACCGGGTTACCGGACGATGGTGTCGACATCTTGTGACGCTTCGTGCAACCGCAGTCATGGACACGTTTGTTTTCGCTTAGTGTTTTTGGGATAAAAAATGATTAAAAAGGCAAATCATTGGTAATTATGCCGCTGCAAGGCATTTACATTGGAAGTAGAACGCCCGATGTTTCTGCAATAACAATTTTGTGCTTGCATGGTTCACATTGGCCCCGTTAGATGGCGCCACCTACCCAGCCCGTCAGGGGCTTTAGGCTTCTCACGTTTACCGATTCGGTATAGGCCTCGTGCGCTCAGTTGATGGCGCCACCACTCTCCGAGTGCGCAGCGCCAATGCTGTCGCTTAGCGCATTTTGTCCCTGTTCCCATCCCGGCGCGTAGCTCGAAGTTGTGTGCAGTGAACATCGATGCGTGAAAATGGTAACGCAAAACAAGCCCCGCTTGCTTTTTTGCGGCCCACGAACGAATAGAAAACGTTCAGGAATACTTCAAACGAAGTAGTTCGCTTCGGCGTGGTGATTTGTATGCCGCTAATCACGTTTATTGCGTGAGATAAGAACTTCACAGTGCCGTCGGTCCGTCAGAAATATTCGAAAAATGCGTCGCACAAATAAAGAGCGTAGAGTACGACGTGCGTTTAGAAGCGAGTAAACTTTTTTCTTGGCATACGACAGAAAACACTTTTTCTCGGCAGCCTTGCGCGTCGCTTGTCCTATGACCGGCACGCATTAGCAGAATGCTTGCATAGTTGAAGGGACATATGTTAGCAACAATAAAAGGATAGAGACCGCATAAAATGCCCGTCTCTTAGTTTTCTAGCGCTGTTAGTACGTCGAACACTTTGCTAAATTATATTTTTGAACATATCTGTGTTTTTTATCTAGGTACCCCGATCATAAAGCCGATCCTGAGGCGCCTCAGCCCGACTGTCGTGCACAGCCGAAGTGGGCACTGCACAGAACTGTTTTGCCCCGCAATGGTTGCCGCAAACCTCCGTTCGGGCCAACAATGAAAGGAACAAGGGAACCAACAATGTGTCAATATTACCTGGAGCAGTAGCGTAGCCACCAATATTTTTTTCGGCGGGGGTTCAACCATACTTTATGTATGTTCGCACGTGCGTTGGTATGTGTGCGTGTATACATACACATGCAAAATTTAAAAAAAAATCGAGGAGGTGGGGAGGGAGGGTGTTTGAATTCCTCTGGTTACGCCAGTGGCTTGGATAGAAAGCGAAAGAAACCGGGGGAGGACAGCAAGCGTTTGCTTATCGGGCGCGCCGAACGGCGGCGTTCCAACGTTCTCGCCGATCAGCCTCGTACGACTTCCATAGAAAATTATAAAAGTGCACCTTCGGCAGTTTCCCGGCCGTGTTCTTGTAGCTGTTCTTGTAGTTGTAGCTCCAAGTTACAGTACCAGACACTTAGAGGAATGGTTAGTGCCAACACCACGTTCAAACTACGGGAAACAAATGCTTCAATATACAATACCTACACTAATAAACAGCTATAAATCAATACAGTTTGATCTTTTTACGGCCTCCTTCAAAGAACTTAAAAGGATGTATGAGGTTTCTACATAGATTCACGTTGCAATGTTTAGATATCTTTGATTTCGTTGCCAAGATGAAAGTGTGAGTTGAAATATGTTAAAGCACTACTATGCCCCTGTATATATGCGCGTGTGTGTGGCTTTGTGTTTGTATAATTATGTAAGAGTGTATGTACATATATATGTGTTTATGTGTGATATTGCCTTACTGCCAAATACAAAGGGTTGTAGGCTAGTCAAGCTGTCCGGGGACAGCTTTTTTTCTACAATCCCCCCATCTGTATTTCACAAAGATTGCAAATGAACTTATTATTATTATTACAGCCAAATCTGTTATGAGATCATTTCACCGGCCGTTTTTGGTGCCGTAGTTGTCCGCCGCCGCCGCCGGTGTCCGTAACCAGTATCGCTCGAAATAAGAAAAAAAACGAAGTAAGAAAAAAATTCCAGGATGAAACGAGGTTCGAACCTGGGCCCTCTGCGTGGGAGCCCAGTATTCAACCTCTGAGCCATGCCGGTGCTTGAAACTGATATGCAAAAAGGTCATATACAGGCTTCATGTCGGGAAGGAACCACATTAGCATATGCAATATAGCGTGGTAGAAGAGTAAAATAAGCACTAAGTGTCGCACAATGCGAATTGTGTAACCAGGCGTCACACAATGCGAATTGCGCAACGAGTAAGTTGCTGAATGCTTCCAACCCATTACAAAGGACTCTGCCATAATTCTTCATCGTCATCAGGCACAGCATCAACAAAGTGCGCATAATGCCTTACATGGGTTTAGCAGGAACCAATGCTCTCCGTAGAATGTCGAAAAATGGCGCAGTGCCTGCTGCCCTACTTCTCAAAAATCACAATGATTTATAGCGTAGTGGGTTCCTCGCAAGTGCGCTTGTATTGGTTGCCAAGGAAGCCCATAAGCGCATGATCCATTTCCTCTGGGTCTCAGTAAAGTTCTTCGCCCCACCCCCGTCTCTCTCCCACGTAAACGTATGTTATACAGCATGACGGGAGAGGGAAATAGCGACCGGGCGTCACCCAATGCAAATTACATAACTGGTGGGCCGGTTAAAGCTTCCAACCCATTACAAAGGCTGAGCCATAATTCTTCATCGTCATCAGTCGTCGCGTCAACAAAGTGCACATAATGCCTTACAGACGTGTAGCTGGTGCCTCGCTTCTCCGCAGAATGACGAATAATGGTTTAGTAGGTGCTTCCCAACTTCACAAATATTGTGATTTATGGCGTAGTGGGTACCTTTCTAGTGTACTTGTACTGTAGCCCTTAACGGGCTCTAGAAGCGCCGCTCTTCCAGCTTTCGCTGTGACTGTGCTGCGGTTTCAGCGCAGGCCTGGCGTTTTTATTATTATTATTATTATTATTATTATTATTATTATTATTATTATTATTATTATTATTATTATTATTATTATTATTATTATTATTATTATTATGACATGAGTCGACTTTTTTCGCCGCGTACACACACCTGCGCTGCTAGGGGTCATTGCCAACCTGCTGCGACCAAGCGTGGCTGTGCGGAGGGAACAGGGACACTTTGCCTGCAGCAGCCGCAGTGGCGTTGCATGTCCGATTTGTATAAGGTCCCTATATTTATAAAGGTAGCGACAACTACACGCGCGCCCTCTCGAGGGGTCCAAGGAGCAGCGATAGCAGACGACGCGCCGCTCGCTCCCGTGCATATTGCTGGCGCCTGAAACCGAACTCGGTGCTCGCTTGAACCGCTAAATTATTAATATTTGTGACTTAAGGTGCTCATGAGTTATCAAACTACAGGGAAAATAACGTTAACGAGCACGGAGCACGTTAAATATTGAAATAAAACGCGTGCGTTTCCGAAGCAGGTTCCAAGCGGGTTCCCCACAGCAGCAGTCATGCAGGGCATTTTTTTTTTTGGATATTTTGACATTCAGCGTAACTTGAAGAACAGGTGGTGTTTGGGTGAGTTAAAAGTGCTTGTTTTCTAGCTCGAATAAAATAGGCAGGTAGTCAGCGTACTGGTATCTTCATCGAGCACCTAGCGCTCTTGTATTGCGTAGCGCAAAGTACGCGCTATTATTGGTTTGACTGTGTTTCTCAGTGTTCGGAAGTCTTCCCACGGTTACACGGTACTTTTAACTAAGCTTATTTTCTTTATACTCTAAGAGGTTTCTGCAGAAAGGGTGTTCCAATTGCCTACTGGGAGGTGACAAGGGGTGACAGAAAGTCTTTCACTTTTCTTTCCGCATTCTGAATCAGGGGTGACTCGTGGTCTGTAGAATTTCTGCAGATTGGCTGTAAGTTTTTTTGTAAGGGTCCCCATTGACTACTGCGCACAAATCTATGGCATAAAGAATGCCGAAGAAATAATAGCGTTGCTGAGATAACGCTCATGCATATGCACAAACAAAAGCACGCCGGCCAGGCGAAAGGCTGCTTGAAGTTATAACCATTACAAAATCACTTACTTCGCATATCCGGGTGTTTTCTGTGGGCACAAATTTCTTGCGACTGATTTTGCTGGGCCTTCCTTCAGCATATATTTTTGTCACCGCGAGGAACGAAAAAAAAAAAAAGCTTTTTTCTCTCCTCCGCGCGGGGAGGCAACCGAAGGCATAGAGACCCGACATACTAGCACGTCACGCTCCAAACATTAAATTCAAACGCGGAATTCCTGCGTCCACTCAACTTCAGGTACATAAACGCTTCTATAGTCGGGTACAACTTTAGAAAAAAGCGGCATTTGCACCTCAAAGGCGGATGCACACGCGCTTCCACCAATGGGCGCGCGCTCTAGACTGACGTCACGAGCCGGACGGCCGGTGCCTCCGCTCAAGGAGAAGAAGCGGGATTATTTCTTTGCCGCGGAGGCAATCGGCTGCCGCGCTTCGGTCATATGGGCGGGGCCTCTCCTTTTTTCTAAAGTTGTACCCGACTATAGTTTGCAACAACAGTGCGACAGAGGCGCGTGAAGTACTCTCATACGTGCTAAAATCGCCCCACTCCACGCTTGAAAACACAGTGATCCGTACCTATCCCCGGCACAGCGCTGCCGCCGCTGGACCCTTTGGGCGGGGCGCGAAGGCGAAAAGGTCACGTGTCGCCAACCGACCTATCGCAGGGCGCGGCGGCTGGATCAAGACCTTTCGCTACTTTTGAAAAATAGAGGGACTTTAGATTTGTAACAGCAACGCACCAGGCCTAACTAGGTCGCTCTAGATTCGGTAATCTGGTTGAAACAAGGTGATCGCAATTGGCGCTCGCACTTCAGCTTATTTTGACTCGGCGGCTGGGATCTCCGCGAAGCGGATATCGCATGTAGCCACGAACGAAGGGGGATTTGCCAATAGGGCCGTAAACGTAAAGCCTATCCGGCGAGTAGTTTACGTTCCGTAAAGGTTCGTGCATGCGCAGATTTCATCCGGTATCCGGTAAAACGGTAACGTAAAGAAATATACGTACAAGCAAAATGTACCTTTTAATGTGACATCGCAAACGTCGCGTCCCCCCACGCTGGTGCTCCAACACAGCGGCTTCGGTGACGTCAGTGCAAGCCATCTGTAGATAGGAAGCATGACCGAGGACGAAAGGGGGTTAGGTGGCGCGACGGAAGTAAGAAATTTGCAGGCATAAAGTGGATTCAGCTCACGTAGCACGTGGTGGGTCGGAGATCCTTGTGAGGGCCCTTCATGTTGCAGTGGACGTAAGATAGGATGGCGGTTACGTATAAGGTATATGTGAAGTTTATTACTGAAAATTAGCCTGATTAGCCTACGCATACATGCCTGCTTGTTAGTCTGCATGCAATGGCATGTCGTGGAAGAAAGGTTCTAGCAGAATACGGGTGAAAGAATGAGTCAACGAAATTCCAATTCTTGTAACTGATTAGTAACAATGTCCTAGACGATGGGAGCGTGAAATGCTGCTGCAATAAAACAATTACGGCTGCAGTACAATAACCGATCGTACAAGACAGTGTAACCATTGTTACTATGTTAGAAACTCTCCCACTAAATTTAGCGCTTCTTCACGCTTTCTCAGCGGAAAAAAAATCTTCGCTCCCTTGCAGGTGACGCGTTTTTTTTCGGTTTTCGTGAAATGATGGTTTCTTTTTCGCAGCGTTAAGCACACATTTATCTCACGATTGCTCGCGGTTCATGTGCCGCGAAGTCGCCACTTGCACGTGCCAGTTTAGAAGGAAAATGAAATTATAATCGTTTATGAACAGTGGGCTTCACATTTGATTCCCTCCCCCCTTATATGCATCTTATGAACTACAAATTAAGCACTTAAAGCAAAGGACATTTTTCATGAAAGTGTTTAGATGCGAGCTCGTGGTTATGGATCCATCTAAAAAAAACTGGGCTAATTTACACACGCCCAAGGAAAACATCACACGAGGACGGGCGCTTGTCCGTGTGTAAATTAGCGCTGTCTTTTTTTTTTTAAATGGACATTTTTCTGCATCCTTAAGCGCTGCCCAAGTTGTTCAATCTGCTTTTCAGATATAGCGATCGTTGTTCAATGCAGCGTATTTATTGGATTTAGGTTAGCTTCACAATACTTACCCGCGCGTCGCTGTTACACAAGGTATCATTTAATAATTTCCGCATATGTCGTATCTCAGTGTGCGCATAGTCGGGGGCACTGTTTCTTTTTCTTTGTTAACTGTGCTTTACGCAAAAGCAATAAAATTTATCTTGAATGTCGATGTTATTTTTTGTGTGCACAAAGCGAGTTCTTAGTTTATTCCGAATGCTCGTATCATAAAAAACGTGGTCTCGATACTGAATATAATTGATGGAGTTTTACGTCCCAAAGCCACGATATGATTATGAGGGACGCCGTATTGGAGGCCTCGGGAAATTTTGACCATCCGGTGGTCTTTAACGTACGCCTGTGTCTAAGCGCACGGGTCTCTAGCATTTTGCCACCATTATCCGTCGGAATTCGACCACGCGACCTCCAGGTCAGTAGTCGAGCACCATAACCACTACACTACAGTGGCGGGTCAGGTCTCGACTTACGTTCTTCTTTTGTGTGTGTGTTAAACTTTTAGGCGGCAGCACGGAGTGCAACGAAACCGATAGAAGCACAAATTCCGTGTCTTCCAGGTGAACCACTGTACTCCAAACCATGAGATAACAAGTCGAACGCAGTTCTTCAGAAATCTCTGAATTAACGAGCCATCAACAATAGCCCTACACGAAGCTTAACCCGGAACATGAAGAGAGCAAGGAGTACGAACGACAAAGAGCCGGTAACCACACATCCCAGCAGCTAACCACCTTTAAGCAAACCATACCGTGAACTGTGCTCATAGATTAGAAGACGCTCCGTGACCACCCTACAAGTGACGTGGATAACAGCAGCAGGAATAATGGGCGAGGAGGAAACAGGAGGGATACGAATAAAACGTGCGTGCTAATAGAGAATGGGTGAGGAGAAGTGTGTGAGGAGGCGACAACAAGAAAGGATGCGCCCCGTGGCGTGGCATCCATATAAACCCCTCCAGCGGCCGCTGCAGCCACTCCCCCTCCCCCCACCAAATCTGCTTCTTCTCTCCCACTCCGTCACCGTTTATCTCCCTTCTCAAAGCCGTTGCTTGTCGTTGCTTTTTTTTTTCTTGCTTCGCGGGGCCAACCAACCGAGCCAGCGGCATCGGCAAGTGTTCCGTTTTCGCTACGTGCGCCCTCGTCTCGGCCGCAGTGCACGCCGTGCTACCGCGCGAAGCGGGTGAGCGAGTCAGGGACGTCGTCTCCGACGCTCGGTTTCTCGGCCAAGTTCAAGGCGGCACGCTCACCACGCGGTCGCACGCGGCGAAATCCGGCCAGCGTGCTTCCCCCACGGCTAGCCGGCCGGGCTTCCCCGTTCTACTGCGCCAGACTCGATCCCTCCGTCGAAAGTGGGGCTTCAAGAGAACTCGGAACTTCGCTAACCTTCTGGAACTCGGACCCTGGACATAGAGTCAGTACTTGGACCAGGTACCAGGCACACCACTCCGGAACGGGACTGTCAGAACTCGGCTCCTGGTAACTTCCGCTGTTCCGGCGCATTGGCGAATTTGATAATTTTCTCTCGTGGCAACCTGGATGAAAATAAGTTCTAGCGACATCGCGCCCATCGGAATATCTGCGAACGACCACAGCTCAAAAGTGATCGCCGAATGCCAGTCGAAAGCTGGTGACAGTTCGATCTTGGAGGGGCAATATTCCGCGTCTCGGACTCGACGCTGAAGAGGGCTGGTCTGGCACTGTCGTGGGCGAAGTCTAAGCAACTTGCAACCGCCAACAACTGTCAACATCTGCAGAACGACGACAAAAAAAAAAAGTTCTCCTTGGACTTGCCATCGGAAAGATCTGCACCTGCAGTTTTTTTTTTTTTTTTTTTGTCCATTCGCAAAGAGCGTTTCGACCCCTGCAAGCTTGCTACTGTGCTCTCAGCTCCTGGTTTGCCTGAAAAAAACACTGCTCTGTTTGTAGGGCTGCTGCTGGCGTCCCCACTTCGCGAGTGGCTTCGACAACTGCATTCCTTCAGGCTTACAAAACTTCGGTGCCATCGCGTGGACCGATTGTCTCTTGCTCTCTCGTGATCGTACGCAACGTCGGCAAAGAAGTCAGTCGTCTTGCTAGCCACCACCTCAGGGAGCAATAGAACACGCGGCCTCGCGTTCTTCGACAGTCTCCAAGGAGGCAAGGGTAAAAGGGGCGCCCAACGACTGGAGGGTGCTGGACGGATTAGTGCGGCCACATCGCTTCCCCGCCACTGTGATTGTTCCGGGACTGCACAGTCGGGACATCGCCCCAGCTGACGCCTCTTGTTCTGCAAGTTGACGTTTCTTTTCCGGGGAAGTTCGGTGACATCGGCGTCGTTCGGTGCACAACTGATAGCCCTGCGGTGCTTCTTTTTTTGTGCGAGTGTGTATTCTTGGAAAAGTGAACGAACTGTCGTCGCTGACGTGTGCCAATGTTCGTCAAGCTTATGCCGAGTCTCTGAATGCCGTACGCTACCGTGTCGAATAAGCAACGCGTTGTGGTTCCGGAAAGTCCTAAACAAACTTCAATGATAGATCTGTCGCTGACGCTGCGATTAAATCCCCGCACTACTGCTGAGCAAGAAATGCATCAAGAGCGGATTCTGAAAATAATTTTGGCATGAGAAGTGAACACTGACTCTTGTTGTAGAAGTTCTATGCCCAGCTTCGAGAATGCAGATTTGACGAAAAACTCAAGAAAACCTTTATAATAGAAACATCCCAGATTATCTAATCGCCGTGGTAATCTTTTATTTCCATCGGACAGTGCTTCAAAATATGGTTTCTGATTTAGAACTTCTTTTAACTTCGTGTCGTTTGACAGATTTTTGTGGTGCCAAGTGAAAACGTGTCCGAAGGTGCTTCTCCAATCAAGCAGACATTTCCCTTCTAAATGTCATTCGCCATAAGCCTGATTCTTGCGGCATCAGTTCAATCAGTGCCACACCGAGGGCGCTCAAGGACAGGTCGTGAAAATTGAAGTAAATCCTACTAGAGTTGGTGTGTGGTGAACTGCTAGGGATACGTTGCGTGTGTTGCTCGTGATTTTGTGCGTGCGTGTGTGTGGATTTCACGTGTTTCGACGCCGAGAGAACCGTCACTATGGTGGCCTTGGATATACCGTTCGTGCCAGCGATCATTCCGTTCACGGCCTTTCTGTTCGTTCGATTCGGTGAACGAATAGTGCCATTCCAGAGCGAACACATACAGAAGGAGTATGACTACATCATTGGTGAGTTTCTGAGCTTTCTTTGCGTGTGGTTTAGCTAGCGAAAAAGAACACAGGATATACGTACCCTGCAACAGTCAGATGGATCCCATCATTGGTAGCTAGGGTATTTAATAACTCCTGATTACTGCACTAGCAAATAATGAACACAAATACTTAGCGCAGAATTTTTTATGCAACTGGGCGCATTTTTCTCCGATCTTTGACAGATGTCATTTTAAAGGGATACTGACACGAATATTTTTTAGTTGGCCTTTTTTTTCCGTCAAATGAAAGGTCAAGCCCTCAAGATCGTAGAAAAGGTCGTGCTAAGCTCGAGTGTGCCCTGAAAAAGCAATTACAGCATGTTTACACAGCTAGTTTCGGTTCCTACTGTACCCTGACGTCACAACACGGTATGAGCTTCTCGTCACGTGCTTGCACAATATATAGTGACGTTTCTACGGTCGCTCCGTACCGTGGCTCCGTTGGTGACGCACAAGCGGCCATTTTAGAAGTTTTGATGACGCACAAGCGGCCACCTTGGAAGTTTTGGTACCCAACGTCGTTACAACTAGCCAGACTGCTGCGTGAAGTCACCAGAATTTGTACTGTAGCCTGACGTCAATCTAGTGTAGATTTCAGTAGGTGCGCCATGGAAAAATTGAATTCAATATGAAATTAAGTTATCTTATCAGCATCTGCTGAGCTTCATACTTGCTCGGAGCCGTCTCCGCGTATAGGAGATTCGTATGGCGCAGTAAACGCGCCTTTGAAAAAAGGTGTCAGTACCCATTTAAGGCTCGCAAATAAAACTTCGTTTCCGAAAAAAAGTTGTCCTACTGCAGACAGGCGTCGCGTCGACTAACCAAACGTGAAGAAGTGTTGAGCATTAGGCTTTTGAGAAATAAGACAATCTAACTAGGTGGTGTTTGTGTGTTCCCTCCTACGTGGTCGTCGGGGTTACGTAACCTTTTCTTCCTCCTCTCCTATCGTCAACTTCTAAGCATCACTTCCCTTTTCCTTACCGCTGAGCTTAAAGGCCACCTCCGGCGATTTTTTGGCCATGTCAAAGTAATGGTGCTTTTATGTTCCTGAGACGCTCCTGTTACGGGCCCGATAGCAGAAATACTCGGCAAATTGGAGAATAATTTTAAATTAGCAAAAAAGCGCAACACCGAAACCGAAACCCAACCGAGTGTAGTGTCTACGTATGACGTAAACGTTGTTACGAACGAACCGGAAGCCGTGCAAGGCATGCCGGTCACGCCGGCGCGGAGTATGAAAACTGTGACAGCCGGGAAGACCAGCGAAGCGCCGGCCAAACCAACGCTGTCTGTCGCCTTGTGCACAGCAGACGCTCGCTGTAGCGGCCGAAGCGCCGAAGTTAGCGGTGCCCCCGGCTGCGTCACTTCCGCCGCCTTCCAAATACTGACGTCACAGACGCAATGTTGCCAATAATTGTGGGAAGCCAGGAGGGCGTTTGCAGACAATCTTTAAAATTCATTTGCAAACAATCTGCGCATGTCTCGAGTTTGTAATTTGGAATAAATGACGGAAACGTGCAAAGGAACGTACCCAGCGAATTTCATTGAGATCCATCGACCTCGAAAAATCGCCGGAGTTGGCCTTTACGGAGTAGAATTACCCTCGGTTAAGCGCCCAGATTTTTTCAAATTTCTCGTTTGTGCTGCTTACGTGCTCTTGAAAAAAATCTAGGAACTTTACGCGCGCTATGCACCCGCGTGATTTACAAATGCTGCTTCCGCCTATTACGTGTAGAGAATCCGATTTATTTCATGGTTAACAACGTAACTTACTGTATGTTGGAGCGGTGTCTTGGTGTATTTTCTGATGCCCAGAGAACAATCTGTATTTAACAGTCGCCGACTTCTAGAACGAATCTTAAAGCTTCGGAGTTCAGTAACATCGCCTCACATGCAACTTCGCATTATTATGAAATAATGCAGCAAGCCACCTGAAATAATTACGCCTTACAGCTATCGGTCACCCTTCCTCGACGCTATCTTTCTCGCTAGTAATACACTGGCTCATGTCCTAAGGGACTTTAGGGTTCGCACGCGCAGAGCGCCACGGCGCGACGTAGTTCTTATTTGCCGCCTCAACGTCGCCAGCATCGGCCGCCACGGATACCAAGAAAATGAGACGTTCGCAGAACCATGGTCCCTCAATAGTATTGAGGGACCACGGCAGAACGCACAGACACGCTCAAGCACCGCCCTTCCGTGCAGCTTTCTAACGAATGCTCCTTGGGTGTCGCCATAATTTGCTCTGCGCAGTTGCAAACATGCGTGACACCCCCACCCCCCCCAAAAAAAAGAAAGAAAGAAAGAACTGTGCTGTCCAGTTTGTTTCTACTCGCTAGGCTGTGTGCCATGTGTAACTGTCGCATCCCGAAAACTATATTGACGGGTGCCTATATTAAAATTCATTCCAGTAGCGTTCCTCAAAAACCTGGAGTACTGACCATAACGCAAGCGTATTGCACAATACGAATTCTTGACATTTATCTTTGTTCTGGATATGTGACCTTGACCATGACTGACCGCCAAGCAGGAGCATCCGCCGTATTTCAAGAGGAAGTCGTCTTCATAACGGTCAGAAAAGGCCCGTTTGAAGCGACCTACGTGCAGCTGTGTTGTCCACGCAACGAGCGATAATTACCGAGCCGACATGAAAGGGGGAGGACCTCCCGTCGTGTTTAAGGGCGCATAATGACGTCGGCACGAAGGGTGTCAGGTAGACGCGCGCAACAAGGCTTCCGCCTTGCGTAAGTTGAAGGCCCTTTCTGTCTTTTTTTCGTTCCCTCCTCTCCCTCTCTCCGCTCTCTTCGCTCCCTCCTCGCGTGTTCTTATGCAGTCTCATTAGACAGGCCGCGCGCCCTGCAAGTGTTATGATGCAGAGGTCAATGACAGCAGCGACACGTTTTTATTCCTTCGTGTTCTGTCTGCATTCTGCAAACTAGGCGGATATACTTCTCAGAACCGCGATCTCTCGAGAATAATGCATATAAAGCGAGTAGTCAGCGCCACTTCATGGTGTGTCGAAATCTGTCCTGGTGTCAGGCCCGTAGCCAGGCAGAGGGGAGGGGGAAGAATCTGATGGAGGGTGATGTCTTACCGAAAATAAATTATGAAAATAGGTGTTTCCTTAAAATAGTCAAGGCCTTCATTCAGCAAGATCCCCCCCCCCCAACAAAAAACAAAAACCAAAGATTCCTGGCTGCGGGCCTGCCTGATGTGTTAGTATTAGCGTTTTAACGCCGTTTTATGAATGTAACCACTGCCCACACTTCATTACGTCATGGATCGTTTGGAGTCCCGTCCCTTTTCGGAGCAGAAGCTTTTGAGCGCTTGGAATCATGTAAACCATGCGCAGCACAGTGGAGTTGGCAGTTGAATTGACCACCCTTTGTGCATGCGTTTGTGTGCGTGCGTTTATCACATGAAAAATTGAAAAATTTCGCGGAATGGGGATTGAGCCCCAACACCCCCCCCCCTCTCCCTCTGCCTCTGGCTACGCCAGTGCGACATAATAATACAGACGATCGCGCTATACTCTTGTTCGTGTATTCCCTGTCCATGGTGGTTACGCCTTCCGTGCCAGCGTCCTCCACTAGAAACCTTTTCCGGCAATGCGTATTCATCCGAGCAAAGGCAAACACTATCACTTCACAAGGGTTCGGAGGTGGGCTAGATAGGTATCAGTTTTAATGATATCCCCGGAGATGTTAACCTGGTTTATCGCCTGGCTTGCTACTCCAGGTGCCGGATGATGACCATGATATGTACAATGATCACATCTGCAGACAACTAATACGTACTGTCACAAACATATATATATATATATATATATGTCGAGAAAAGATGATTCTAGGTCCGGGTAAATATACGCAGTGAAACAGACGCGCGTACGGAGCGATTATTGACGTTTCGGCCGCGGGTGAAGGCCGGACCCGCGGCCGAAACGTCAATAAATCGCTCCGTACGCGCGTCTGTTTCACTGCGTATATATATATATATATATATATATATATATATATATATATATATATATATATATATATATATATATATATATATATATATATATATATATATATATATAATATATAGAGAGAGAGAGAGAGAGAGAGAGAGAGAGAGAAAAGAATAATTGATAATGTTGCAAAGTCATTCATAGAGTGGGCGAGTTAGTCCGTGAACATTATGGCAGAAGCAGCGCAAAATACGGGACAGTGAACACACTGGGCACAGCGCTGTGCCCTGTGTGTTCACTGTCCCGTATTTTGCGCTGCTTCTGTCGTAACCATATCATTTATTTCTTCGGTTTTACGCTCCTTGTGCGGTGCACACGGAATGAGAGCACGGTGTACGCCCCGACACGGTGTACGCCGGGGGCATTGTGATTGAGTTCGAGGTCGGCCCGGCAGGGCATGCGATGACCCGATACGCAATACAGCTCGATCGGCCGGGATGCTTCCACAACACGGAAGCAGGAAAATGAAGAAATGCTTCCCCTCCCGCGCATTTCTGCGTGTCTTCCTATACGTGTATGGAGAGCCGTTGTCCCGGTACAAAGCTTCTGGGTGTTTCTTCCTTCATCCGATTGGTGGGCCTTCCTATTCACGCGGCCCTTGTTCCCGGAGAATGGTGCTTCATTCGTGGCAGCGGAGCTGGTGTTACGTTCCACCGCAATCGCTTCCTGCATCATGAGCAGATCGTTATCTTTCCTTCTCCCTTTCTCATGTCTGCTTCGACAATGTACGCGCCACAGTGCTCGGTTTTTCAGAACGGTTCATGCTTTCTGCCTTCACAAGATGGAGGGATCCGGTACTTGTTACTCGCACTTGTACTTCCCGGAAGGCCGTGATGCCCTTGTCACGTTCACGCGGAAGCTGTTGTTATTTTTATTGTTGTTCTTTACGTGACCTTGGTCCTTTTATACTAGACGGGCGCAGGCGCTATGCCTTGCTCGTGATAGGAAAGGGTTCAAAGAGAAAAAAAGTGTTAGCAATAGAAAACAAAATATGAGGCCTTGCATCTCAATGTCACGATCTCGCAACAAGTATGTATGTGTGGGGGCTCGGCATTAAAGTTCACCTCGTGGAATTCCTTAGCATTCACTGAAGACTGGTATACACTGGTGTTATTGAGTTCCGCAACCATTGCCCTGAGGCATTCTTCTGGCGATAAGCGTTGTCACGTTTATCGCCAGAAGGTCGTCTACATCGCTGCGGTGGGTCGAAAGATTTAAAAAAAAATAGAGAGAGAAACAAGGGCAGGAGGAAGCATCATGGCACATTTCAAAGAGTGAGCGTTCGCATTAAGATTTACCATCATAATAAATTTTAACACGAAAGTAAATCAGGAGCTCGGCACAGCTCTTGCGCGTAATACTGTGGAAGTTTATGGCATATTTTTTTCCCTTGCGGTTAGCACTAACTCAATGCCACGCTTTAAACGAATCATAGCAAAGCAGTTCTTATAAGTTGATTTTAAATTCCCATTTCCAGCCATTTGACTGGAATCAGCTCATTTGAATGCACAACAAGATTAAATAGCAAGAGCTGACTTCTGGCCTTGTTGGTACGACATATCTTAAGTGTTTAGCGCAGATTTATCCAGACGTCTTATCCCTTCTTGATAAATCTGCGCTAACCACTTCAAATAAGAATAAATAAACGCGGCACAACAAGAATAAATGCCACTGTTTCGCTATTCTTATGCCGAAATTTTAGCATTACCACGTCAGAGGTAGTGTTGGTGTACGGGAAGTTTTCGCATCAGGTATTGCTTTCGAAAACTTTGTAGGGGTCCTATCTGCGGTTCTTTTGGAATGTAATATATGACATTGTTACCGTATAACAAATAAGGTAAACCCGATTAGAAGCTGTCAACTTAAAAGATTTCACGGCGCCCGGCCCCGGTAGCTTCATGTTGGTGTCGTCGGCCATACTTTGAGTCCTTTCATTATTTTTTTTTACTTATTTGTTCGTTTGTATTGCCACGAATATATATGTCCCTGCCGAGAAATGCAGGTGCACGAGTTTGGCTGTCCAACTTTCCGTGATGCAGACTGATGTAACAGTTTCCTTTAGGTTACAGATAACACGGCAAAATCAAAGAAGCAACCCACACGCAAATGCGCACAAGCAAACGAAAAACTGGAACGCCGCGCATCGAGCAGGAATGCTGCGATCGGCCGAGTTTGCCGAACAAGACGGCCATGCGGGGATCCTTTCTAGCAGCGATACGCCTGCGGGCGCATCACTTTGGCCGTGCCTGGCTCGACCGCGTGAACGGAAACGACAACGAAAATTGCGGTTCTCCTCACTGGGCCTTGCCACTGCACCGTAACCCAATGACCCACGGCCGACGTTCCGCAAGAAGTCCCGGCGGCGACCACATTCCCAACGCCGAAATCGCGTCGCTCGCTCTTTATTGCCTCCGCTTAATCAGCCCTAATTAAGCCGTAGGAAGGGCAGACATGGCCGACGGGCACGCTGGTTCACATGAGTGCTGGTTCGACGCTTTTGTTAAGAAACTCATTTTTGTTGTTTGCAGAGATCTGCAGAAGAAAGCAGGTCTGTGTATGGTTGGTTGCCAACGATGCATTCAAACTTTCCGCGCCACATCTAAAGCAGCGAACAAAAGAGAAATAAAAAAGGCCGCGTATCTGAGGGGGTATGCACTTGACGTCATCCGCAAGGAGTGCTAGCGTCGTTCCAGGATGCCGCCATCTTGGCGGTCTCGGTGTTCGATGCGCTTACGGTGGCATTGTGGAACAATCTGTTTTTTCGCTTTTCTTGGTGCACCTGTGGACTGTAGTGGATTCAAGCGCACACGCACGTGGGTTAGATAAACCTGCGCGTTTGCGCTACCTGGAGAAAGTGCGTCTGTGCGGCGGCGTAGACCAACTTCAAGACGCTGAACTTCAACGCGATGTTGAACTGCTGCCCCGGATCGACTTTACCGACGTAAAAGACGTATACCTCGTTCACGCGACAAGTTTTGTGTCGCGTGAGCAACTAAAAGCTTACAAAACCTTGGACGGACACAATCTCACGAGCAGATGGGTGCAGCAGCCGGGTGTCAAGGTTCTCCCAGGCAGTACGATAGTTGTACACTCTAAGCCAAAAATGGAAAAAAGGAGAGTAACTGCCGGTTTTAGTCCTAAAGACCAACTGTTACTCCCCAAAAAGACCAACTGGAACAAGATGGCTGACATGGCTCAAGTTGGGGGAGTAAGCGTTTAGGGTTAGGTTGGAAGGGAGCAACAGAAGGACGAACGGCAACAGTTTCTCTCGGCGCGCAACCGCTGCTCTCCTGCAGGACGCACCCAGTATCGGTCGATGCATGGCCACATTTTCTTGCGGGCTGGCATAAGGAAACTAGTTTTTGTAAACTGAACAGAGAGATACGCACGCTAATAGGGACATTTGGCTTGTACGTAAACTTTTTAATGTTACCGTGTTGCCGGAACACATATGTTTTAGAAAGGTTTTACCTCCCCGTACGTAAACGGATACCTTTACGTTTGAATAAACCATGAAATGTTGATGATAACGGCATTTAAATTATATTTAATTTATATCAGATTGTATAACCACTGCAGAAATATCTCGAGGGGTTTTTAGCGTAGAATACCGGGTTATTCGACGATGGTGTCGCCATCTTGTGACGCTTCGTGCAACCATAGTCGTGGACACGTTTGTTTTCGCCTAGTGTTTTAGAGGAAAAAATGATTGAAAAGGTAACTAATTCGTAATAATGCCGCGACAAGGCATTTACACCAGAAGTGGAACGCACGATGTTTCTGAAATAACAATTTTTTGCTTGCCTGCTTCATCTTGTTCCCGCTAGATGGCGTCACCTATCCAGCCTGTCGGGGTATTTATGTTCGTTTTTACCGCTTCGGTATTCTAATTCTAGGTCACTCTAGTGACTCTAGCCGCTGAAACAAAGTGATCGCAATTATCGCTCGCACTTCGGCTTATTTTTACTCGGCGGCTGGAGCCTCGGCAAAGCGGGTATCGCGAGTAGCCGCGAACGAATGTGGATTTTCGAGATAGGGCCGTAAACGTAAAGCTAATCTGGAGAGTAGTTCACGTTCCGTAAGGGCCCGCGTATGCGCAGATTCGTTCCGGCAACTCGTAACACGGTAACGTAAAGCTAAAAGCCCACAATACAAGCTAAAATCACCCAATAAAAGGCATGGTTGCACTAGAACGCCAGCACCTGAAGCTGTTGTCGTCGCAAGTCAAATGGCGTGTTTGCGTATAACAGTTGGCATAAATATATAGCCTGAGAGTGTGGCAATAAAATGCGAAGCTTCGCGAGACTCCGTGTATACTTCGCGACAAACAAGCGGTTGAGAGAAGTACACAGTTGATAGACTTTACATTTTCGGTTTTATGCTGACAACGAGACTGACAGCGAGCTTACGCCGCTGCCTCCCCTACCCCCTCATCTCTACCTTGTCACTGGCTGATTTTGCCGGGAGGACAGTTATCGCAATCGGGTCCGGTAGTTTGAATTTGTGTTTAATCTCAGAGCAAACGGACGTTATCAGCTCGGGCGGTGTTGTCTTTTCAAAGGGGAGGCGACTCTTCCGCAAAAGATATTATTATTAATATTGATATTAATAATAACAATGATAGTAAAGAAGAAAACACACCTCCGGGCAAAAAAGAAAAAAAAAACTGGCCTTTTAGCTAGCGCAAAGGGAGCACGGCAAAGCCTGTGTTTTCGTGAGAGACTCATTGCCTTGACGTTTTCAGATGTATACATTGTTACCTTCTATACTCTTTCGAACATCACCACTGGTTCTGCACGCCTATACTCATTTCACTAACATGTCAGAACGCGCAACGACCCGTCGGTACCTACATAACCCCGTTTCCTTTCTGACGGCGCCGTAGCGTTTGGTGGCGCAGTGGTTAGCGTGCGCGCATGGTGATTAAGTGGTCGCGAGTTCGAATCCTGTGTGTTTGTTGCAAATTTTCTGAAATTTCTTTCTGAACGAGATGTCTGTGTATAATTTGTACATCCAAACAAATATGTGTATAAACCTCAATGTGCTCTAGAAGTCAATCAAAAACGAATTTTTTTTTTGGCCCAAGAAGAAACTAAGGAGTAACGGGAAGGAGCATCCGTTGCTCCCTTGAGGAGCATCAGAAAGGAGTAACAGTTGGTCCTCAAGGAGAGCAACGGTTCGTCCCCTTGCCGTTGCTCCTTTTAGGAGAGTAATGGGAGTGGCAAAGCACTTGCTCCCTCAAAGGAGGAACCCCTATACCCCCGTTCCTCTCTTTTGGCTTAGAGTGTAGATAGAAAGGTACGCAGACTTCCCTCGTCCACTTGTAATCGCGTTTATTGTGCCGTGCGAGCGCTCTGTCGATACTGTAAACACGGTAACGGGATTTCGTGGCAGGAAAGGGATCACAGCAATTGCTGCAGTGGCTGTTTACAAATGACTTTTGCTTCTCAACAGCTGCTGCATGCCGTGCTAATCTGTAACCGAGTTATTGCAGCTGTTTAGTGCAGGCGTCAAAGTTCTGCCGTGCAGCACAATCGCTGTGGTCAGAAAAGTAAGCCGATCCCCGTTTATTTCTAATCGCGTTTTTTTTTTTTTTCTGTCGTGCTAGCGCCGTTTGAAACCCGTAAACAACCAACCGAGGCAGCATTCTGATCCACAGGCTTCTTTTTCGTGTGATTGTTACAACCAAACACGGCACAGTTCACCATTGTCGCAGCTGGCTGACGTGCAATCACGGCACGTACAGTTTCTCCGCACACGCAAATAAATTCGTTCAAAGACTTTTCACGTAATAAATACGCACCGCGCACAAGACACTGCTATGTGTGAGCTAAGCAAGACGGCTTGCACAGCAGAGACCTTCGACACTTCTTTTACAACGCGCGCACAGTGAAGACGGAGAACGCACACAGAACGTAGCCCGGTACTGCTACTGCGCTCACGGACGGCCGGACCGCCAAGATGGCGTCGCTGCCCGGTGATGCTATCGCCACCTGGCGGATCAAGGTTCAGTGCATACCCCCTATATACGCTGCAAATGTCGTCGAAAGACGATAGTCTTGTGCCGGCCGTTTCTGCGCCGTTTCAGCGCAGCCTAAGAAACACTACGGTCTTTCGAATTACGCATCTATGTATTTTCTAGTAAAGGAACCCACCACCTAATACATATTGATGTTGCGCCTCAGATAGGAGTAATATTTGCTTTTTAAGTGACAATGCTCACAAGTATGAACGCACCGACCAGTTCAACGTGGCTGGGCGTTAGCAAGTGCTTAAACTGCGGCCGGGTGGTTTAAATTGAATCGTGTGACAGACAGACCAAAATTTCTGCGTTTAAGTTACCGAAGAAAGACTATCGACTTTAAAAAACAATTAAGAAGCCATCATCACCATCGTCCTTATCTGTTATTATTATTATTATATTATTATTATTATTATTATTATTATTATTATTATTATTATTATTATTATTATTATTATTATTATTATTATTATTATTATTATTTGGCGTTTTATTGACTGTGGGGTCTCTCCCGCTGAAGCGGGAGAAACCTCACCTATTTCTGCAAGCCATAAGGGAGCACGGGCTGTCCTTTCCAGGATTGGAAAGGACAGCCCGCCTTCTCAAGACACGAGTGCCCACACCTCTGGGCGTCAGGCAGGGCTACCTCTCTCCCCATCATAAAGCCCGGTAGGTCCCTGGGGGCACTGGGAATCAAACCGGCACGGCCCACATTAGAGGAGTATCTGTACAATTTGCAGTGCCGTCATCATCACCATCTTCGTCATCAGCCTATTTTATGTCCCCTACAGGGCGAACGCCTTTTCCACTGCGCCTGCTGCTTGCTCTTGCAGTAAACATGGCGTCCCCGGTGCCGGCGGTACCGTGTGCGGCTGCGAACTCTCCTTTTAGTTCTCCGAGGAGGCTATACTCTAAGTGTGACAAGAAGTGGGTCTAAGCAAACGAAGCAGGTTATCTGCAACGTCTACGCTGGAGTAAGGCGCCGTCAGCCCGAGCTGTCGACGAATTCTGTGTGCCGGACTGTCGCCGAACTCGCCGGAGTGAGAATGCGAACGGTAACACGAATCAAGGCTGAAGCTCTGCGGGCCCCACTTTCCTCTCCAAAGCGTAAGAAACTGGATTTCTCGGTCTCGGGCGAAGCTGGGAAGCGCATGACCGCCAAGACGAGGCTGCTGCGCTACGACACGTTTGCGTTGGCAGCATTGCGGCGCAAAGTGCACAGCTATTTCATGCGCAATGAACTGCCTACGGCCGAGAAGCTACGCAACGACGTGATCAGCGACACTGACATGGACATGCCGACACAGTTTGCTAAACACACTAGCGCTGCGAGCAAGCGAAAACCGAAACTGGAACTGAAATCGGCTGCAAGCTGCCGGACTACTTGCGTAGTAACCCAAATGTGCGGAGGCCTCGCCTCCGTAGCCTTCGCTCCAATGTCAAGAAAAGCTGTCGCCGAGCGACGCTCCTGTCGCCGCGCTGTGACCGAAACATGGCGCGCCACGTCATCGCTTCCGCGCATGCGTGGACTACCCACCCGGAAAAGGTTCAATGCCATATCACCCTTTTCTGGTCTGCTGTGCGTGTGCCGTGCGATTTCAAGCACCATTGTTATCTTGTCAGCAGGGGGCGCTTCCTTTGTGGTCAACCTCTCCCAGCCCCTCACGTCAGTGTTCATCCCTAACCACATCGTTACCAGCGCGTGCGTCCAACTCTGTAATGCAGGAATGGATTACAGCTCCCACTGTCCATTCACGGAATAAGCCACGCCGCTTTGTGGCCGCGTTTCCTTGTCTGGGAGCGGCAGCCAACCTGGAAGCTTCCTTCGTAGCTAGCTTTTCGCAGCCCTGCCATGAGCTAAAGGGTGTAGAGTTTGCAAGCAGAGAGAAAAGTATGGAGAGTGCCGAGTTTGAAGACACCATTATACAGCGACAAATGTCTCCCCGTTTGTGAGGCTAAAGAAAGAAGATAACTTCTGACATGACGTTCTTCTTGGTAAATGCACGACGAGGCTGATGCAGGTGCGTTGTCAATGGCTGCGAGTCATGGCCTCGCCAGTGTCTTATTTACTGTTTTTGTTGTTGAGGGGTCTAACACGTAGCTACCCCGCATGTTGAACGTCCGCTACATATTTTCACAATTTGAATGCGTTGTACTTCTGGGTATGCTAAGAAATCTTTCATCCAAGAGCTGTAAAAAACGATGCACTTGGCGAATTGGTTTAGAAACAAACGAAACGCATGAAATGATCGCTCATATTTACTTTTGCACACAAGACAATAAAAACACGGCGTTCATGGCCATTTCTTTTTTTTTTTCTTTACAGCACCCAATAACAGTCGCACGCACCCGGTGTGCCACCCCCTTGCATATATATAGTCGAATACAACTTAAGAAGTCTGGAGAGGCTTCGCCAGATGCCGCGACTAAAGAAATGGTTTCGCTCATGCACTTAGCTATGCTCTCCGCAGGCGGAGTCGCCGGCCATCCGGCTCACGACGTCAATATTGGTCGTTATCCCGTTGTCAACAGTAGAAAACCTTTCTCATCGAGCTGCTACAACGGCATGTGAAACACCTCTATTCCGGTGGAATCACGAGTGTCCATACTCCATACGAAGTGTTTATGGTTTGGTTGCAAAGCCTAGGCGAAATATCGCTCATAATAATTCATGAAGGAAAAAATCAGGCAAGAGGCCCACAAATAAATGCAACATGAACGTAGTTTAAGGTTGATGTACAGGCTGATTTAGCAGATACAGTAACACAGCATAACAATCAGTTACGTATGTACGACCGTTGTACTTCAGTTTGTTTGCCTCATCATTTCCGCGCTGTCAGACATTTGCACGAAGAATACTGTAAGACTTTTGTTGTCGCCCTACGGCGGGCCACACACGGAACCGAACCGAAGCCAACCCCGCCACGTGTGACTCCGTGTATCGGCGACCTGGCCAGGATCGACAAGAATTCCTGCCTTCGTGGAAAGGCAACGGGCTGGAAGACAAAAGAAGCGAAAGCTGTTTCTCTCTCTCACTCCCCTTCTCCGTCGATCCTTCTCGTCCTCCCGACAGTTCAGCTTCGAGGTGCGAGCCGTCTCGGCATTGTCGGGAGAAGGTTGAAAGAAGAGGCAACCTTCGTCTGTGTCATATTCGGCGGCGGAGGGAGCCGCCATTTTCCCTTGCCGCGTTCGTGGTCCCCCCTCTCAAGACAACGACGCCGTAGCAGTCACCAAGAAAAAAACCGTTCGGCGAAGCCACGCGCCAGAAATGAAAAGTGTGTCGCCTTCATCGTCGCTCACGGTTACCTGGCCTGCTGAGAGTCGACGGAGACGTGCGGATGGGAAGGATCATCGTACGGTTCGCCGGCGTGTCTTCGGTTGCCGCTGGGGGCCTCCCCTCTCTTCTAGCCCGTGGCGCCCTCGTGCCGTAATGCTCGCTCAATCCCGACGGACCGAGAGGGGCGGTCGTGATGCTCTTATTTTCAGCGCATACTTGATGGCTTGCTCGTCTTTATCTCCGCAGCGTGTCCCAGGTAAATTGAGGCTGTCGCGGTTGATTGGTTATACGACTCTTCGGCATTGCCACGGTAGTGCTATCTTTCGGTAGCGCGCTCCGCTTTCCGGTCGAGCGGAGAGGTTGATTTCGGCTTTCTAACGCAGTCTTCGTTGCGTATCCTTTTTGTCGGTTCGCGCTCGTATGGAACGCAGAGGGCCCATAGTTACAGCACGTGCGGAACGTTCCCGCAAGTCACGGCTGCGAAACGCATCAGTACATTGCAGGAACGTTCGTGTGTTTGCGGAGCGTTTTCACTGAACTTGGTCAGCCAGGCGGCGCCATCGAGTGCCTACATCAGGCCACCATAGCTGTTGGTCGTTCAGAGATCCGGCGTATGACCGTCTGATGCTATGAAAAAAGATGAGGAAAGATATCAAGGACAACACGCGCGACGAAGCACTATGATTATAGTCCTACGATGACGAATGCGCGTGCGACCACATGTATTGCGACTGCTGCGCTGGCGCCCCTTGCGAATGACGTCGCGTGAATACCTTCCGTATACTGATGTGATCTGAAAATCGCTGAGGGACTTTAGGTTTAATTGCACACCATCTAGGTGTTGGACGATTGAATACATTTTCTGGGGAACGCAGAATTGCCGACGTCGCTGACACCGTGACTTGAGAGTACTTCATAGCTGAACAGTGTTTTCTGGCTATGTATGAATCATAACCCGTTTTCCAAAAGTTGTTGCCATGTCAAAGAACTATTCGTCAAAAGCGGCTAGTCCGGATATACAACCAAAGCGACCGGCAGGTATCAAATCTAAGAATCCGGTCATAGGATTACTACTCGGAACATAGAGGAACCTAGCCGCACCGCCATGATCCTAAGTATAAGTTCAGAGTTTGATTATACCTGCAGTTAGTCGTTTTGATGCGATATCATAAGCGTTTACTGGAGGGTAAATTGTGGCCACCAAACGATGGAACGCTTGCACTGCGTAGACTCATGGACACTGTTTGTCCGAGCACTTGCGTCTACGCTACATAGGGTACGGCCTGCCAACACGTGTATTGCAACTTCATATTGCACACTTCATATTGCAAGCCTAATTAATTTCAGATGCCACATGTCGCCGTCTGACAACAATCCAAGGGCTCTGCACCGCGAAGAAAATGATTGCAGGTGATAAGTAGTGCCAAATATTCAACGCGATTGCGTTCATGACTAAAGAGTACATCACACATCTACGTGTTGAAAAGCTGCTGCCCCAAACAAAAACGATTAATTTAAGCGTATATTTCTGCGAACATGATCGATGGCGATGCCATGGGAAATTCACACCTTGTGGCCTCCTTTCGCCACTACGCCTTTGTCGTGTCAAGAGTTTCGAGGCCGCGCATCGCTGGACAAGTTAAACGCACACCTGAGCAACGGATTCAAAACGTTCGCAAGAGTGCCTCAATATGAAGGCAGAGCGGTTTTATATACAATATGCGGAAACACGCGATTGTTTCCGAACCATGTTGTGCGTACGCTGCCTGGTCGACACGAGATCCCACATACCGCCGACGCAGATGGAATGCTAGACGAAATCAGAGGGGCGCGACCAACTGTCTGGATAAGAGGGTGGGGAAGGAGACAGTGCTTGTTCACAACCTCCTCCTCGCCCCCGAGACTCATACGCACACAAACGCACTCACTCCCGTGCACCACACATGCACACACAGAGACACGCACACTTCAGTGCCTTGCAGTGGTCCGCGCACGCTACGCGCTCGGGCGGACGCGATGCTCCTCTTGGGCAGCCTGCTGTGACCACCTCGGCAGGCCCTGTTGGCACATCCGCACACAACACTGTCTGTCCGCGTGCCGCCGCATCCACACCGCAGCGAGGAAGGGACCGCCAAGCAAACACGAATGCCCCCTCCCCCCCTCTCGTTCCTTCATCTGCTTGCGCGAGATAGTCACGTACGCCGAACAGGTTTCCTGCAGCACTGCTGAATGGCGTTGACCTGTGTGACACTGGGACCTTTTCGTGCCGCCAGCGTAAAGCGCGGTCTTCCAGCACAGTGTCGCCGCCTACGTCGGAGGTAAAGGCGGCAACAATGACATTGAAACAACGCTGGTTACGGCATTAAACAGCCGTAACCAGTGGCTGGGTTCTGCCGGATCGCGTCCGCGGGCAAAGCGATGCGTAGAGCAATTTTCGGCGCCCTTCGACATCGCCGGTGCCTCTCTCACAAGTGTCGCGATACTCGGCGGCGGCACTTTCCACATATAGTTGTGCGCCTTTGTCTCGTGGCGTGGAGATCACGGTAGCGCTGCTATCAGCTTTTGCCCTTTTGGACTCGCTATGTGACCGACGCTTGTCGTTCGCTCGGAGAAAGAAGAGCGGGAATTGAAGGCGCACCTACGCACACAGAAACACAAATGGACGCTAAAACGACGTGAAGCCGCTGCCGCGGAACGTGCAGCCGCCGCTGCTGGCTTCGCTGGCTTCCGTCTTCGCAGTAGTACAAGGGGCCAGATTTTTTTTTTCTCTTGAACATATGCCTATCACCTTATGGCAAAAGAATGATCTGCTGCTGATTCGAAGGACGCGGGATCCAACCCGGCCGCGGCGATCGCATTTCCATGGAGGCGAAGTGCCAGAGGTCTGTCTATTTTGCTATTACTGTATTAGAACAGAAACTTGGGCTAGTTGGCGGTTCATCATTCTTTTTCCTAGTTGATAGCAGCGAGTCCTCCTCCCCCCCCCCCCCCCTTCCCCCGAAAGCTGTCTGCAGCCAAAGTGCTTTTGCACTGCCTCCGGGATCGCCCTACTTTTGACCAAGCGATGATGTGAAGTGACCTTATGTTGACGCCACTGATTTTGGAGATCTGTGATGTCATAATGACTTCATTTGGTGAGGTTTTCATATGACTACTTTTGCGCAAAGCTCGTGATAACGCCGACGGTCACTCTTGACACTTGATGAGGCATGTAAGGCTTTCGCCTTGAAACCGGCTAATCGTGCGTATGACAACATTTAGTAATACGTGCTCCTCCTCCTACTGTCACGTGCGTGTGGCGTCGTGCACTCAAGACACAAACACCACCACGTGTGTCGCGAGGGTTCCAGTCGTGCGAGCGTCGTGTTGTCAAAGGCGCGTGCGTGGCGACTTAGAAAAGAAAACCACGCCGTCTCTGGCCTCGTTTCGTGACACTGCCATGAAGTAAGTGTGCGATCCGAGAATGAGAGAAAAGAAGCAGATAAAGAACAGCAGCAAGGGAAAAAAAAACAGATAAAAGGACGAGATGGCGTCAGCGGTCGTAACAGAGCCATGAAAGTCAGCGTAAAAGGGAACGGCAATTTCAAGAGCGAGAGTTCGAGCGCAAAAATTGGCGCAGTCGCCGTAGGATCATCATTTCACTGCAGACCCTCTGAAGCGTTTCGAGGCGTTCGATCAAAAGCGCACTGCCCGAAAGTGGATTCGGGTATGGAGGTCATCAACCTGAACAACGGTTATGCAAGGCACTGAGTTTCGGAATGCAGGGCTACGGCTTGATGGTCGCTGCTGTTATTTGGGTCTAGAAATTGGTCTTGAAGGGGTCTGGTTACTTTTATTCTCAATTTCATGCGTTGTTTGTGGAAATAATTACTAGCGGGGTGTGTGGGTTCAGGTGTAAGGGTTCACTCCGTACTCAGGCACTGTGTGAAATCATGTATTAGGCGTGTTTGTCACTGCGCAGCAGCTGTGTAGCTGAATTTATCTGACGACATACTGCTGGATTAGTTACGGCTAATCGAGAAGCACTATGCAAGATACCGCCAGGAGTGTCAGTCAGGCGAGTAAGCACTAGGATAAATTTATAGATAAAGCAGGTGGGCAGCTTCTATATAGTATAATCTATCTTGATCCCAGAAACGAAGGTCTCCACGGTAATCAGCCGCCAGAACTGTTCGGGGCACCTATCAACGATTCATTGTACACTTCACATGCACATGAGTGCGTGCGGTTTGTTTCCACGACAACAACTAAAAACCATACCAAGGTTCCCGAAAAACCCTGACCGCACTGTTTTGACAGAAACTCAGACTGAGCGTACGTTTCATTTTTTGTTTGTTTTTCTTTCCTGATTGTGCCTGCTTGGTGTTGTGCTTAATATGAGCAACACTCTAAGAACTTAGGCACGCTATTTTCTAATAAGCATGCTTTTCAAATTAGGCGCCTATGCTCAGCTTCGCAGGGGGCACGGTTGAATTGTCACTAGTCTCTCTAACCAATTACCGATCATCCATAAAGCAAAAACCACAGTGCAAACAACTTGCGCTGAGTGTTCCTCTCGGCAATCTTCCAAGCGATCTCACCATTATGCTCGAATTCGCAGCACTGTCGCCCGTATAATGGTCTATTATATTGCATTTATTTCGACGTGCTAGAGCAAAGCGTTTAGCTAGATTGCTGGGTATCATCGGGCGCCCTCTATGGCGTAACACGCAGACCATCTTCAATATTTCCTTTCAGTGGTCTCGCTAATTCTGTATTTTTCTTGCGTTTCCCTTTTCTCTTCTTTTCTTGTTGAATGGCGCAACCATCTCGAGGGGTACACATCCTAAGGAGCTGCTGTGTGTTTGCACTTCGTAACGCGGTCAAGTGTGGTCTGACCACTTCTGTACCTTTAAGCGTGTCAAGTAGCTCTGGGGGCAAGGAGGAGTGCCGAGCGCTGTTTGACTAGTAAAGATGCCGTTGAACGTCAGATCAACGGCTTTGAGGAACAGGTTTTGCGGCTGCCTGCCTCATAAGAGACCTGGAAGAAGGCTCAGCAGGAGATGGGATAAACCTCTGGTTATGTAGGCACTTACATTGGATGTCGTAGCCTTGCGTTGTCAGTTGCGTCACGTGATCGATTGTGCCGCAACATGTCCAATAAGAAGGTACCAAACTTAAGGAGGATATGAAAGGAAAGTGAAGACGTACATTTACGATGCAGTTCCAAACTAAGCTTCAAGCGTCTGAGTCAACGCGAACGGCCCAAAAAGTCAGGCGATCACAGATGACGTCGTTATGACTTAGAGATCGACGGAGACTGTGACGTCATCATGACGTCGCGTAACATGACGTCATTGCATGACATTTTCGCTTAGTCAATGGTCGGCAGTTGCCGGAGGCTGTAAAACACCACGAGACATGGGCGTAGCCGGGGGGGGGGGGGGAGGTTAGGGTGTAAACACCCCCCCCCCCCCGCCCGAACTTTTTCACTTGTGCATGCGTATACATGCAGGCAGACGTCAAACGCACGCCCAAACATGCATTACGCAGGTTGACCATCCCTTCCTCCCCCCTCCTCCCCCTTCGAAAGACATTTGAGGCTACGTTACTACAACGAGTGGTGCAGAAAGATTCAGGCGGGAAGGATCGACAAAATCGACTGAAAAGAAAAAGATGGCATTGTCATTTCGAGCCCTCTTAGTGAATGCATCAGGGCCCGTGTGACTTTTTATACTTTCCATGTTGAAGGCCCCATGTTGGGGGTAACGTGGTGAACCTATCAAATTTGAGCGCTTGTTGGGCGTTCTTTCTTTTTTTTTTTTCGTTACAAACGCTAAATGTCGTGAGTGGGTCAGCGGAACACTGTTTACACAAAGAAAGCCGGTCATGCCGCATTGGCCTTCTCTTGAATCTGTGGTAGAGGGTCGGAGTACTGAAACGGACCCCTGAAAAGTACGTACTGACGCCTCAGAATGTAGATTTCTAACGCCAATTCAAGCTTGTCATGGGGGCCGTGACACCGTAAGATGAGCGAAATCGTCAGCGCAATAGATGAAGGTACAGCGCATATGACGAAGTTGGTGAGGCGCGGAAAATATTAGACGATCAAGGCTTAAGGGTGTACGTATGGTTGAGAGCAATGCTAAAACAAGAAGAAACTTACGGATGCGAGCACCATGGCAGCCTCGTCTAGCGTCCAGGTCCTAATATCCGCCCTCATTTTTGCGTATGTCGATCTTTTGTCTCATATGCCATACGTTCATGCCTACTCACTCAGCTTAGGTACAAAATAATGCCTTTTAAAACACCACACACTACAGCTACGACCTTTAAAACAAGCCATTTGGGTTTGACGGCGTCCATGCATTGCAAACGACAGCATATAAACAAACAACGGCTCGGTTCACCCACCACTAAGGGCTCCAACGTGCGTGACCGTAACGAATGCAAATCATACGAGACAACAAGGCAAAGCCAAGAAATTATGAATAGCGGAAATAATTTGAAGTCGTGCTCCATCTCGGTGCATGTAGTTTACACAGTCACGGACATGACCGCGCCGTGTGCGTGCGTGGGTGCCCGCCCACTCCAAATTACGGTGACGAACTAAAGTTGAGTGTGCTGTAGTCTTTCTGCGTTGGCGCCCGAACTTTTACAAAGCCAACGTGACTTTCGAGACCCGTGACGCACGCGACGAAGCATGGACCCCGAGATCGTGCACTTATCAGGTCGTTCCGTAGTTTTCTGCACCAGCTCATTTTACAGGTCATGTTAATTTCGCATCCCGAACGTTTATACGCCCCTGCAAATTCCCAAAGTGTGAACTAACAACAGGTGGCATCTTCATTACCATTTGACTTTAAAATATTAAGGAGAAACGTCAACGGAAATTTATATAAGGAACCACACTATGTATTGTATGACCCAGCACGTTAATATTCTGATATATGGCTATCCTGTACAGTATTTCAGGTACCTTAAATTGCAGGACGACATAGAAGAACTGTCTAGGCCACGCGAGGTAATGATCATTCCGGACTAACACTTTGCATAAAAATGCATGGAAAATGGGGATGCGCAAGAAATCCACGTCTATTGTTCGTATTGCTTTCCCAAACATTGCCAAAACGTAACCATTAAGAAAATAACGAACAGTGTAACGTTGTACCACAAACAGTATTATCATTACTCTTTCAAGCATAGCGTGAGACTGCTAATACCAGTGCGTCAAAATAAGCTCTGCAAATTTCTATCTGTGAAACTGCCCACCCATGTGCTTTTGGTTATCTCTATGGCAATGGGTATGTGATGTATAGCATACAGAATACAGGTACTATTAAGAGGCTGCAAATTCCTGCCACTGTCCCTCAACCACTAGTCAAAGTCGAATCCATCTATAGATATGACGTTAGGCATATCGAGGGAGCAATCGATTTCTCAAAATCTAAGTTGCACATAAACTACAATGAATTGTTGAAGTACGTTTATGACTGAAGCAACGGTTATACGCTTTGCATAACTATACATACCATAACTGCAACTATTAAAGAAAACACGCAGTTGGTGTTCTCTTATCAATTATACTTCAGATGTAGCATCAATGCCCATAGACTCACCCTCTTTGTATATATGGAAATCTGATTGTTTAGAAACTTTTACGAAAATAGCATATGCAAGCACCTTTGTGAACCTAGAACCCGAAGTTTGTGTCCTTCTGCATTCTTTTGCCCTCTATTCGCAATGTTTTTTACACACTGTCGGTAGACATATACATAAAATGTTGACTCCCACATTTATATAAAGCTCTGTGTTATATCAGCCGCTTCCGTGTTTGAAACGTGAATAGATCAGTGCTGCAATTATAACCGCTTTGTTGAGATATTACCTTTGACAGCGGGCCGCATATATATCAAAGACAAATTGCGATCAGATGATTTACTTTCACCATATTTGTGCATACCGATACGCACATAGGTGACGAAGAATAGTGGGACGAAAGCTGCTTTTAGAGAGCTCGACAAGTCCCCACAATACCATATAGAACAGAGACAGCAAAAACGATACAGCAAATGTTCATGTAGCGCCCATAACAGTCATAAAATTCCGTTCACATCAAACATAGAGAATACGCACAAGCTCACGTATCAGAATGCATGGTGCAAATGGGACCGCCATGAACAAAAGCATAGGCCTTAGCGATGACACTGTATGCAATTTGCAGCCATAAACCGGGGCATGCGAGTTGGAGGATCATTACAGAGCGCCGACTGTTTGCCGAGCGTTCTCTACGCTGGGTGTGTGTTTATTGGAGGTCGAGGCGAAGAAGTGGTGATTAGGTGAACCGCACGGCGCAGGTAGCTTCTACATAGTTATTAGTGATTTTGTTATCTTTCATGGTCACTACATATCCACGCATCGCTTCAGTTCACTACACGTTGTGGCGCATTGCGTGGGTCTTACGACAGTCAGTTAGTTGCCGAAGCGGATCGTGTTATATGCATTCATACTCAAGGGGAACACAGAGAAATCGATAGAGGGAAGAGGCCTTGGTAAAGATGACGACATAGCCGTAACAATCTGCTATCTTTCGCGTCCAGATAATGAGCAGGTTATTGTCTTTCGTGAGCGTAAACGTACGGATATGTACTACGTGATCATTACAACACAAATAGATGCGTAAACTGTACCGTATCGCACGCTGGAGTTTGGCGATGTCTCTTCCGCTAGGTTCTCATCCTTACTGTTTTCTTCCAGCTTCTGGTCATTCCACTGTCGGCATGCAATACGAATTGTTTTGAACAGAACGTTCTTCTCTTTTCTTTGTGTTCTTTTATATTCCTTAAGCAGAAAATGAAAGGTGAGATTCGGTATGAGGCACGCTGCGCTCAGAGAGCGTAACAAAGAGAAGTTCATTTGGAAGCTAAAGATGGCTTGTCGACAATGCACATCAACAGGCGCTCCTTCCCTGTGTAATTACTTCATCTCTTTTGTGTATGCGTCATCTATTCAATTCTGTATACGTTGTCACAATATTTAATGTCATAGCGAATAGACGTCTTCTTTGCTTTTTTATCAGCGTAGTTTAATAATTATGCCTAGCCTTAGCTACACTAACGGAAGCACCACACTATTTAACTCAGTTAAAGATATTTCTTCAATCTTGTATATTTGCTATCTTTTTCGGTGATAGGTAGATTTTTGAGGAAAGAGGAAGTGGATATAAATGTATTAGCTTCTTCTTTTTTTCAATGTCGCCTTTGAGCGCCAGTGCTTGTGCGTCAACGTGACGTCACATATTTCATCGTAATACATCGTATTCGGGTCATTGTGGGGCGCTAACTTCAATATTTTAGTGTCCCGAAACAAAATTTCTAGCACTTTTACCCCATGAACATCGTTGATTTCATAGCACACTGGTTCTGCGAATTCAAAATGGTTTCGCCACCTTGTCTGTTGCTTCTGCGTCTTTTCTATGTCACCATCTTTCTTTTCGCGTTGAGGATGACCTTCTTCTTTGTGTATATTATAGAAGTGTAATCTAGCTTCGTAATACAACCAAAATTATTTTTTTCTCTGTACTGTGCAATCATCTTTCGTGTTTCGTGAGAAATCCAAGCCAAGTCGCGGATCTGCCCGAAATTGCAGCGAACAGCGCCATCTACCGCGTGCATCCCAGGTTTTCCTTTAACGTTAGGAAAACTTACCGGACGAAAGGTAAATCAACAAGGCCCAGAGATGCGCGTAGCGAAGGCCCACGAAGCTTGCGCACACAGGCAACCATTCTTCACGGCGAAAGTAGGATGCTCCTAAAACGCTATACGTGCAAACTGCGCCACGCTATCTTGGTAGATCCGCGTACACGGAGACTGGCACACGCGAGGGCGGGAGCGTAATACGTGCTCCAGACGCCGCCTCAACGAGCACGTCACGTTTATGCGCTGCCGTGAGCTTGGGTGAGAACAACGCAACTTCTCAGTACCGCACGTGGTAAGTAGCTCAAACAGGAATGCGTGAACGCACTGCCTAGTGGCTGAGAGCGGCTGTGGCTTTACTGTCCTAATCTCGATCGAGGACGTGGGTTCGATTGCCGGTCTTCGAACTTGTGATACAAATGGGTGCCACAAATCTGGGTCCTTCTCCTAGGTATGAACCCCGGACCAAGGCGAACTTTTTGTCAACTATAGAAAGCTCTTCTTTCTGAGAAATCCCTGTAGATTTCCTTGTAGCTTTGGGCTACAAATGGATAGTTGTCAAGTTTCCACTTCATCATGTAGTCAACACTGACAGAGTGTCCTAAATAAACACTGAACAAATTTTGCCCGCTTGATGTCATAGGACAATAATCTTTTTGGTGGCGTTGGTGATGCTAACGACATTACAGCGTTTTTTTTTTTTTTTGCCAAGGACGTTTGCTTTCCGCTGCCAGCAGTAACGTCTGCTTCATGTCTCCCAGTCTGGCCCATTGACTTATCCAGTGATCGAAATTCCAAGAGTATTTCGCTGTGCAACGAACGTAGTGCACTGCTAAACAAAAATTGTCAGGATCTCCGTAGCATAGAAAACGAGCATCACGAAGCGTTGTTTCGTGGCCTGAGAAATACTACCACACCTCGCTTAGAAGCAAGAGGAATGCGGCATAGAAAGTAACGCACTGCGCAACCCCTTCTCACTCCCCCTCCCTCCCCCCTTCACCGCTTGACCTCCTTAACCCACGCACGTCAGTGCCTACGCCCTCGAGAAGTCCGGCCGCTCGTCCGTGCTTGACGGCACGTAGTACCAACTCCACCTGGGCGACGAAAAGGGCAGACCAGTAAGTGTTTACGGGTTGCCTCTATCACACCATTCACAGTTACCGAAGGAGGGTATTCCTGTCGAAAGAGTATACGATAGGAAAAACAGCAAGAGAGAGAAGGAAATCACAAGACAGACGCTCAACTTACAAGCGATATTTGTTAAAGCTGTACCTACACGATTTTCAGACATCGCGAAAGGGACATTTTTCGTTTCCTTGGTACTCAGTGTTAACGCTCTGCACACACCGGAGTCAGACAACACGTGTAACATAGTTTACTTTGATTTTGAAGTTTTCTTCGCTGAGCATTTGCAAGCCAGCCCCACCGCAATGTATATTATGCCGACGATTCAACACAGTTCCACTGAGTTTGCCAATTCTGCGTTCTGCATGCAGTCTAAATCCCGTAATTCACTGTCGGGGTCGCTGGACGACAATTCACTCATCGTTGTTTATGTGCACCACGAGCAGATGACAGATCTACCGCTAGTACGCCGCGAGTTGCTGTCTCCCTGTGACGTCACACTGCGATGATACGTCACTGAGAAGCCGCCCCCTCGATATCGAAACCGAAAGTGTTTTTTAAAGGTAGAGGTATTAAAAATATTTTCTATGCATTCCCAGCCACCACAATACTTTTTTTAGGGTACTCGACACCAGTGCTTTTATTTAGAGCAACAATCCAAAAATATTTACAATTCGTGTCAGTACTCCTTCAAGGCGAAAGCCTTAGATGCCTCATCAAACGAGAAGAAAATTGACCAGCGTCCCGAGTCGCTGGCGTCGGCGTCCAGCGGCGTCGGCGTCAACACAACTGATGCAAACACATCACGTGATAAAGTCACCATATGACGTCATCATGACGTAACAGACCGCCTAAATTTGTGACGTCAATGCGACGTCACATCAGGTGGCGGCACATGATGCCGTCATTACATGATATCGTCGCCTGGTCGAAGGCGAGCCGATCACGAAGGCAGTGCAAAAGCAGCTTAGGTGCAGAAAGCTTGCAACGCCTCCCATCCTGGAGGCAGTGCAAAACCACTTCAGGAGCGGAAGGCTTTAGGTGGGTGGCGGCCCTGGCGGGGCAGGACCAGCACATCGACTGAGAAGAAAAAAGAAGATGGCTTTCTTCTTTGGCTCCTCTTAGGCGAATGCAATAAGGGGTCCTGTGACTTTTTGGAATTTTTTTCGCATGAGCGCGGACTCGCTCATGTGCAGCCAAACCTATCACAAGGCGTTACCATGACGGACCAACATCGCTAACAATAAAAATTTCCTTATCAGAGCTGTTTAGTGACTGCCACTTTAACTATTGAGGAACACTATTTTTATATCTGTCAGCTCTACCGAGGGAACACAGATGCATGTGGTTGAGTGCACACCGATCTTCCCAATTTCATTAATCTCTCTGGCCAGTCTGTGTTTAGCCTTGTATATAGGTACGACTAAACTGTGGAATGCACCCACACTGTTCGCAGTGCAAAGACAAGTGCGTGCCGCATGCAATGTTGCGCCAACGAACCGTCTCAACAGACCACCTTCTTGAGGGTATTCCTGTTAACGCCAGGATTACGAAAGCGTGTTTGCTGCAGTTATGTATGGGCGCAAGTCAAGGACCTCGTAAAAATATAAAATAAAAAAGAAAGGAAAGCCAGAGAACATTCAGCGATGGTGATGGCTTAGGGCTTTAGGAATCCGCTGGAATGCAGTGCTAATCATTATCTATGGCATTAAATAAACTAATCTTCAATGTTCATTCGAAGGTGTGGCCGCCACCTTGGCTCAGTGGTTGCGGTGCTCGGCGGCTGACCCGAAAGACGCGGTTTCAATCCTGGTCGCGCCGGTTACAATTCGATGTAGGCGAAATGCAAGAGGCCCGTATACACTGTGCAATGTCAGGGCACGTTAAAGAATCTCAAGTGGTCGAAATTATCCGGAGACCTCCCCTACGGTGTCCCTCATAGTCTGAGTCGCTTTGGGACGTTAAGCCCCATAAACCGACCTACCATTCGAAGCAAAGCTCTTGGCACTAAAGCGTTATTTGGTCGTGTCATGCGGCCTGCCGGTACATTGAAGCGAAAATTCATGCCAGCCAGAGTGGAAGGTTCAAGAAGTACTCGTTTTCACAAAATGGTTAGGTGGCATTCCTCAGGCCACTGGGAAATGTAAAGAAGCCTATAGGCTTCTTTACAGCAAGTGTCGATATAGAAGTATGGCGTCACCATTAGATGGCACCTAACAACGAGTGGCTGGCACAGCCGTAGGTTGTCGATATCTGTTCTTAATGGTCTGTAGTTCGGGCCTGTTACTTATACACGTATCGCAGTGTATTCGAGAATAAGCATTTACATCTAGTGTCGATATAGACGTATGGCGTCACCAGTAGTCGTCATCGACTAGATGGTACCTAACAACAAGTGGCTTGCGCAGCCGTAGGTTGTCGACACCTGTCCTCGATGGTCTAGTTCGGGTATGTTACTTATACACGTGTCGCAGTGTGTTCGAGAATAATTTCTCGTGCCCGCTTGCATTCGAGGATGTATTAGCAGCCTTCAGATTATAGTCGTGCGATCTACGCGGTGAAGAAGAACCAATCACAAAAAAAAATTCCGAAATATGTATGTGTAATGATAATCCGCTCATAAGAAAGCATTGACCCGTCGCAGAAAACAAAAGGCGAAAGCAAAACAGTGAACTGCAACAGCACTGGGCAAATTAAGGGTGAACACGCGATCGCGTGGTCACGTTCCGCGAAACTACAGGCAGCGCAGCTATATCGTGTCCTTACAGCGCAGTAACGTGTAACGTTGCGCAGACACGGTGATGCCTGATGCATGGCGTGGCACTGTGGGCTCTTCTTCAACTTTCGTGTGCGGGTAATGTGCGATGCATGGAAGAGAATTCCGCTTTCGGTAGAATATCGGCATCATGGCGAAGGCAGACCTATGTTTGTGTATAGTATGTAGAACATGTCACGTGGTTTTACTTATGAGTTCTAACAATACAGAGCATTTAGTAGATTCCTTGTACTTGTGCTATGTATGCATAATGATTGGCTAGGCAGGTCAACTTGAACTAGAGGGTGATAGTATTTTGAGGCCAGAAAAGGCGCTTGTATCTGGAAGGTCGCTATTTATTTACACAATAACGCATCGTTTTTCTTAATCGTGTCATATCTCTAAGAGACTAGGTGATAACCCCTCTGGGATAATACAAGCACAAAAAAAATATCACGGCACTCTCAGAGTGGTTTTTTTTTATTTTTATGGAACTTCCGTATTGTTGGTGAGATTATGAATCTGATTTCACCTCTGTATTCAAATTTAAACAAAGGACCACCCGTAAGCAAACACGCCTGCCAAGGAAAAAGAGCGCCGCAAGATATCTAGGTCACGATGCTTCCTTACGGATGCACGTGACGGAAATTGGGTCCTCGCAAAACAAAAGGCCGCGCGTCTTCCTCGAGAGTTCTGCATGGGGCACTTGGTGGATGCAAATTGTCGGGCCCACGGGCGTATGCACCACACGCGAAGGCACGGAGACTTACGTAAAATGCGAGCGGTTGCGCATACACAAATGTAGAACAAGCGAGCACGGACGAAGCCAAATTTGCAATTCGTATCCAGCTGTCGAGAGTGGGCAGCTGCGCTACCGGTCAGCCGCTCTCGTTCAGGAGTCAGGCTTCTCCGTGAATACCGGGGCAACAAGAACGCCGTGAAATAATCATGAACGCCTAAACACAAACACCGACAAAACTTTGAGCAACGTGTAAACATCCTATTTTCACAGAGCCTATATAGCGCAGCGTCCTTGAAAAAAATTCATCATTTTACGTGACTTCCTGCATGATGACAAGCTCGCAGAAAAGGACATTTCCGATATCGACAGTCAAAATGAAACATTCATTTAAAGGAATAAGACGGGATACACCTAGGAAAAGACAGGCGAAGGGAAAGAGCAATCAAAATTATTCTTGAAAGAACATCATAATATATACACGAGCCAGACACGCGCAGCGACGTTTCGCGTGTCACATCACCCCAATCGGCCTCTTCCAGTGCACATTTTAGTTCAAAAAACATTCAACGAAGCATGAAACAACTATAGCCCAACAACGAGTTTTACTGGGGTACGTAACCTTCCTTATACAGCTCGCTTGAAGTTGTGCAGACCTCGAGCGGAACACTATCACACGCAGCGCCCTCCGCAATCGCCTCAACACTTCCCCACGCACCCCGACCTCAACCAACGAAATAGAAAGACTGTAATCCTCGATAAATCCTTATATAGGGTCTATGTCAGTCACATATCTCCCTGATCCAATATCTGTGATCCCTAACGCGATGATTAGGGCGGCGGGCATCCTAAGTGGGTCGGACACGCATCGGTTACGGTGAATGTGTACGTCTTCTTTAAGCGTCAATATTAAAATGTGCCTAAATCTCACTACGTCAGCAAAGGTCAATGGTCCGAGCTCCGGGACATTCAGCACATTTAGCTAACCATCGTGCGAAACAGCATATTTAGTCAAATCACACTGTCTGGGAGTTGCTTGCTGAATGCAATTTAAAAAAAAAAGAACGGTAATTCACTGCAGGCGTAATGCACATCCGGCTTTGACGTCTTCTATGACTTTCACGTTCCTATGCCGACGCCCGCACGGCATCGGAGGCGGACGAAAACAATTTCTTAATTCTAAGAAAGTTGTTCTTCATAAAAAAGGTTTGCGCTCTCCGCTGTTCAGAACTCACGGCTACCCCAAAAAAGAACTTGGCGGCCAGGTGAATCCCGAAATCAGTTGTTGCTTTCTTTATTCTGTGTCTGCGTTTTCCCCCCCTGAGCGCGGGATTTCACACAGTGGAATAGACTATACAGATGCTTCATTCTGCTGATCTCCGACGCGCTTTAATTGTGTAGTCTAATAACCTGGGACCAGAGCAGGTATACGTGAGCGAATAATTAAAGAAACAGTATCCCGTAACACCTCCCGCTTTATAGAAGACAATAAATAACGGAAATCCTCACCACTCAAGTCTCCTGGACCTGCCGGGGCCACTGCGCGCCGCACAGCTCTGAGACTTACATGTACCATCTCCCTAGCCTTCACCTGTTACTGTTCGTCTTAATTTGCACGTACCTCTCAACAACACACACTAGACAAAGCCAGGCTTTACGGAGGTCCGACATGAAGGGAACCGAATTTCGTTTTCCGAGGAGATAATTAGTAGCTGTATTTATACAGCGCTGACAACTTTCTCTTGCCCCACATACCAGGGGTGAAAAATTGACCGTCCCTCCTCCCACAGTGCAAACATCCGGAGCGGGACATCACACCCCTCCATTTTAACGAAGCCCACGCCGCATCCTCTGCGTGACCTTCGAGGGGTAGCTTTCACCACTGAATACAGACAACAGGTGGCGCAGCCCGGGCTAAATTGATTTCCTTCAGTCAAAAAGCCACAACACCAGTCCGGCGCCAGACCGTGTTCTTATCTCTAGTTCACTGCAGAACGGCTGAGGGTCCCGCGCTTGAGCAACGCCCTCTGAAGTATAACGCCATATCCGAAGTCGCTGAGGCAAGTGGCTGTTCGTTATTTCTCCTAAAACTGAGCGACGTGAATTAAGCGGAATATCGCTAACCACTTCGTAACGAAAGCCCGTAACTATTCTGATGTCGCTTCAGCGCCACGCTTAACAGAACGTCAAGAAAAGTCACTCTAAAATAATCGAAATCTTCAGCCGATTATATAGCGTTGAATCGTTAGCGTCTGCTTAGGAAACTCTGTGCAAATTGGAAAGAGCTACGATGCGCAAATTCCATCCTTGTTGGACAGTTAAACTGGCAAACAAACCTGACGTACCAAGAGAGGGCGGATTAGGACTTCTTCAAATACGTTCTTATTAACTGCGTAGGAGACTGTATACGTTGTCCCAGAGCTTTCTCTCTTCTTGAGCTGGTCAGTTAGCAACCTGCAGCGTAAGTAGCACTGAACACAATTAGTGCGACGCAGCGTAAAAGGGGGCCGGATTGACCTAATTTCCTGTGGCAGGCAGCGCTTCACCGAAGAGAGTCCCCTGCCGCCGTCTCTAGGAGCCATCGTACCCCCCCCCCTGCCACCCTTCTTACTCCATTGCTTTTTCATGTGGCCGCGAGTCGCCACCAGACGAGATTGTATCCTCTTGCAAGTCCTATTAAGGAGCAACGCAAGATGATCACAATCTCCACTATGCGACCGTGCTTCAGCACCGAAACGAGATGTTATCTTCCTTCCCAATAGATGCCGCCCGTCTGTTCTGAATGGAACCGCCCACACGGACTCATTACAGTGTGCCGGTGCTCTCAGCACCGACGGCACGCGCGCTCCGTAGATGATGTCAGAGGAGGCGGATCTTTGATGAAGCACGCTCGTGTGCTCGCGCATTAACGAATCTCCGTTGGCTGTCGAAAGTGGAGCCTTCTAATTGCTCCTCGGACACGGTGCCAGTGTCGTGTTGTATTTCGAGCTTAGAGGGAGGGGGGGGGGGTGGACATGGAGGGCAACAGTCACGTTTCAGGGCGCCTGCGCTGCTATTAAGAGGCCCGACCCCTTGAGATAACACAATATAAAGAAATGTTGGGGGAGGTGGCGTCCGTGTCATTGTGTATTAGGGCCTGGGGTACTCTGACATCACAAGATAAACGACCACGCTGGCAATCAACGAAATCGAAGCGTTATGGTGCGGGCGTGCACCGTTACAAAGAAAAATCTTCACAGGTGTGTTGACCTGTGTTCCCAGGCCTGTCGTTCTCTATGGCCTCCGGTGTGGAAACAGAATGAGCCTACAATAAACGGCATTTGCGCTCTTAGTATCCCCCCCCCCCTATGGTTCTCTATATAGTAGAACCGGTCACTTATTCCCTTCTCTTGATTAAAGGCTCCCTGGTGAACAAACACGCACGATTCGCGCATTAGTTCGCCATCATTACCACGTCACATGCTCAAGCAATGAACCAGTCGTGATCTGTGTTCCGTTCATTCATTATAGCGCTGGTGATGTTTGCTTATTCCGAAAACATGGATCAGTGTGACCTTCCAACGTGTTGTCTGTAGAAATCAGCCGCGCCATTCCTTCAATTATTATCACCGACTGGCTGACTCACTCACTCAAGTTCGCTAAGTCACTGACTCACTAGTAGACGCATAAAAATATCGGCGTTGCTCATAGCAGAGGGAGATACATACTACATATATATATATAAATATATAGAGAGAAATAATGAAGAGACTGCTTTGCCAACAAACAATCAACTACGAATCGTACCTACGAAAAGAACGTGTTACTATAAGCACCCCCCACCACCTTTACAAATATAAAAATGTGCACACGCGCTCAGCATACCTCCAGGTGCGTGTACTGGGGCGTCGGGGGTAACAGAATACGTGAACTGGCTCGGCAGGTGCGGGGTTAACTCCTACAAGTCGTCTTGCATAAGTTGGTTCACGGTTAATCCATCACCGCAGCGGGACTCCCTAACTGATCAGAACACGCGAAGCGTTATTGATGCCAATGCTCTTCTTTCGTGCTCGCGTTTGCGTGGTAGATTGCGCATGCGTTACGCATTTTGCCCGCCCAGTTCTGCCGAGTGAGCGAGCGCGTTTTTGGCATTGTTTCTCTCGCGTCTTCAGAACGAGAGATGTTCTTGTTTTTCCCGTATTTAGGGCATCGCGTCGGTCCATCGTATTCGAGAGTGCCCGAACGAGCGGTCGCCCGGAACGTCTGTAAAAATCGGAGGGCAGCCTCTCAGGCAGCCTTGAATGTGGCGCACGCGGCGTTGTCATATAAGCCATCTTTCCTCACCCACTCGGTAGCCCGATCGAGTTTGCGTTAGCTGGTTAGTCAATGTAAACGCAATCGAGACGACCTCGCGTTTTATCGGAGAAGGACTTCAGCGAAAGTGAGATGTGGTGCCTTTTACGCAAGGAGGTGCTCGTCTCATTAAAAGTGTATCGCGCTTATTCACCTACTGTCAACATTTGTAACAGTCTGTCTACTCACGAATGACGTCAGCGCAGCGCATGCCATTGTAAATAAATATGCTCGGCCAGCTAGAAGACTGTAGGATTGGGCGTCTTTCGTACAACATGATTATGAGTGCAAATCGGCGCAACCAACCGGAGGGGACAGAAGAGAGGACATAGAGCGCTCCTTCGGCGCTCTGTGTCCTCTCTTGTCGGTTGCGTTGATTTGCACTCATAATCATCTTGGACAGTTGTATTTTAACTCTGGGCCTGTCGCGCCGAATCCTAATGCTCTGTAACCACTATGACACAGGGTATACGTCTCAACAGGCGGAGTAGGACACCCTAATAAATATCCCGGGTGGTAGCAAGCGCGCTGAGACGCGTGGCGATTTTTCACAATGCTGACGCAGTGTAGTGCAATCACCGTTCAAGTGCATATACGCTCAGATAAGTACTGTCAGAAACACTTCATCAATGGCGAATTACACGATTAGCAGCATTATAGAAGGCGATCACGTGCTCCGGAGCGCCGCAGTGGGCTTCTCCCGCGAGTTTATCTTCTAGGTCAATGGCTCTCAGCCATGGATGTTTCGTGGACCCCTTGTGGAGCGGTGGAAGCGATTAGGGACCCCTTGCCGTGACAGAAAAGGGGAGGGGGCAATGAATTAACGCGAAATGGAGCGGCAAATAGGCACCTTTAATTTATCCCTGGTGAAGAATTGTCGAACTAAAATGCCGCGCCAATTCGACCGCAACAGCTCGTCAGTAAGCTGTGCGGTCTGCAGCCGCATTCAACCTGTTTCTAGCTATGTTTGCTCTTAAAATATGCAAGCCTAGATAAAATATGCTCGCATGCATATGCCGTACAAAACTGCAATATGTCCATCTAGCGGAAAACATATCAAGCCAACGTCTCCTTTTATGGCCCCCGAGATGGCGGGCGTGCGGCGGCCCCACCATCTCGGAGGCCATGCTCCTTTCTAGAGGAGGCGTTGATCAAGCAAACAGCAAACATTAGATAATGTGCTGCCTTCTGTGAGGCATTGTGAGAAATATGTCTCGACTCTAGCTCAGGGAAGTGCTTTAGATCGAAAACCTGTACCAGTGCCTGTACCATTACTATAGGTACATAACGCGCGCGCGTGTGTGTGTAACAACACACATTAATAAGTATGCACTTAGTGGTTAACGTGCGCACTGGGGGCCGGATTACGCTGTTGCGTTCAACTCTTATAGGTGAAGCTTAAGGGTCCCCCGAATTTTCTTTTTTTTTTTTTGAAGATGAGTTTCGCGAACCCCACTTTAGAACCAATGTTTATTTATTTATTTATTTATTTATTTATTTATTTATTTATTTATTTATATACCTCAAAGGCCCCCCAACAGAGGGCTTTACATGAGGGTATGGGTAAACATTATAGGGTTAATAAAACGATGATTCTATGGTATTTCTAAATTTATCCGTGTTGTAATGATGAATGACACTTGGGGGAAGGTCGTTCCAGTCCCTGGCTGCCTGAGCGAAAAAGGAGTGATGGTGGGCTGTGGTGCAAGCAGGAGATGGTAGCATGGGCGTCCGGAGGGGGGTGCAAGGGGGGTCGGCTGCCCCCCCCCCCCCCCTGGAATTTCGGATAATATCTTTCTATGCAGTAGCAATAAGCTGCACACGTTCGTTAGCACACAAAAGGTGCGCATATCCGTGTGAAACGGCCTTCAGGATTACCAGCCAACTTTGCACGTTATTACATATTATTGACTAACCTTGCCGGTCAAGTCACGGTAGTGAACACCCCCCCCCCCTCCTCCCCCCATGGATGCACCCTCCTGGAAAAATTTCTGCGGACGTCCTTGGATGGTAGACGGCCTTGTGGTGACTTGTGCGGGCTAAAGTACGATGAGCTGATTGAATGGGAGAGTTATAATGAAACGTATGATACATATTGTGATACAAGTACAGTCTAGAAATCTTACGGTGTTGGTCAAGTTTATGTAGACCTGCTTTTCTTTTAAGGGTAGTAACACTGCTATGATATGAGTAATCTGAGTAGATGAATCTAGCTGCTCGGTTTTGAACTAGTTCGATGGACTTACCTAGGTTAATTTGGGGTGGGCCCCAAATGGTGGATGCGTACTATAGTTTTGGTCGAATTAGTGTTTTGTAAGCTAGTAATTTGACTAGTGGAGGGGCAAGATGCAAGTTAAGACGAAAGTAACCAAGAACTCTGTTAGCATTGTTATCTATTTTACTTACGTGAAAAGACCAGTTTAGATTTTGTGAGACGTTAACACCGAGATATTCAATGGAACTTAGGGAAGAAACTATGGAGCCATCAATATTATGGGCGATTACGTCACGCTACAATACAACCTCCGGGAAACGAAACCGAAACAAACTGGCCGTTGTAAAGTCGTTATATTGCATTGTTCGTGGCGCCGTGAGGCTCGTTAGTACTTTTTTCACCTAATCACCGACGAGTTACTCGATTATTAGCAGCATAGAAGGCAATCCTGCGATCCGGAGCACCGCAGTGGGCTGCTCCCAAGGGTTCATCTTCCAGGTGGTCCCGTCACGCTAGAATACAACCTCCGGGAAACGAATGCGAAACTGGCCGTAGAAAAGTCGTTATATTACATTACTCGTGGCGCTGCGAGGCTCGGCAGTATTTTTTTTTTTTTTGGTTTTGTAGTCCCAGTCCTTCACATAAATAGTAAAAAAAAACGCATCAGTACCCCTTTGACGCTTGCGGCGACGCGGCTGTTAGCGTTACCGTCGCTCTCGTACGCCCCTATGCGAGAGGGAGAGAGAGAGAATAAACGTTTATTAGCCATTTCTATTTGCAACTAAAGCGGGTGGGGCTCTTCGTTCAGTGCTCCGCTGGCTATAGCAGATGCAAGAAATGCTCTTTTCTGTTGTTCTCCTACGTGAATTTGGTGTTTCCTATTACACAACCTACCGTTTTTTCTTTCACTTCTCTGAGTCATGCTTTCTTTCCATTCGCTGTCTTCTCTATCTTACCTATTTCTTTCTTCCTCTCCTGTGCGCGCTTAATGAGTGCGTATTTATCGTCAGCAACGTGAAGGAACGCCACTGTAGCCGCTTTAAGGATACAGCCTATTTTTGAAGAATAGTAGGGCAAATCATAAAATGGTGTGCCACTTTGGTTGCCCTTGCTTCTCGGAGCGGTGCTACTATATTTACGCTTGTCGACACCTTGGCTTCGTTCACGTACGGATACCGTAACTATCGCCTCGTGTACGAGTTCAGATCACGTAAGGGCTGGTTTTGTAGACGACCGTTTGGGGGCGCTACGTTCTGGTGCCGTCCATGCGCTGAGTGCAATTAGGGAGCTTTCGAATAGGGGCTCCAAAGATTTGGGGCCCCAAAGCCCTTTGCGTGTGCTCGCTTTGGGTCAAGCAGGAGCTAACAGTTTTCGGATCGGGTCTGCGGCGATTTGGACACTCCCCCTATTCTAGGTCACTCTAGTCTTGGTCAAGAGTCGTCGTCGCTCCAGTGGGTGCCGTCACGTCTGTTTGACGCAAAGCCTTTGGGGCAGGCTTTGGCGCTCCCGCTATATTCGAGAAATAGCGTCCCCAACGCAAAACCCCAACGCTGTTTGGGTCTTGCGCATGCGCAGTTGCCTCGACGCTGCTTCTTTGGGGCCCCAAAACGATTGGGGCACCTATTCGAGAACTCCCTATTATCTCTCAACAAGTCGCGGTGGCGTCGTCCGTCTACCCCTGCGACCAATCGCAGTTTGTCTGTTACGTGCAGCGATGCTGGGAGATCCGAGTCGGCCGTGTCACGTTACGCAAGGGTGGTTCCACACAGAAAGAACAAAAAAGAAAGAAAAAGCCGGGCGAGAGTCATGATATGCCGGCATCATCCTCCCCTCGCCCTATATTAGGCCCATTTAGCCGCTCGGCGGCTGCCGATCGCACTTGGCCCACTTCGATTTCGATCTAGACTCTCTTTTCTCTATTTTTCTGTCTGTCTCTGTTTTTTCCTTCCTTTTCTCTGGGCGTGCGAGTTGATCTAGAATAACGCCGGGTGCAGTCGTCTCCGTTTCAGACGAAAATGTTAGGTTTCAGCACCAAAGAGCAGACTTGCCGGTTTTTCTTTCTTTTTTAATTTTTTTAGATATTGACTCGATGGCATTATTCCACCCGGATTCTGTTACGTGGAACGGTCGATGTCCGATAATTTCTGACCGGAATAAACAGAAAGAAAAGAATAAATCACACGAAAGTGCACAAATATAAACAAAGAAATGAAATAAAACACTTTTAAGAAAAATAAAATGAAGCGTACAATAAGACGCGCCAACATATATATACTTCAAGAAGAATTTTAAAAATGCAACTATGTCGCCAATGATTTTCAATCCTGTGATCGAGTTTCGTTGCTATAATTTTTTTCTTTCTACAAGCTCTTCGCGGTGGCGACGGGATCTTTATTTCAATGCGGATGCTAGCAGCGAGCATTCGTGTTGGTATGGGCATTGTTGGTGTTGAGACATTGTCTGCTAGGTTGTAATGGACTGCTTTTTTTTGCATTCTTTCACAGCTCTTTTTTCGTTGCCATCTACATAGTAGTTCATCAGAGATTTCCTGTGGTTAACGTCCCTGTCTATCGTTTACCTTCCTCTCTTTCTCTCGCTCTTTCGTAAAAATTGAGGCGAATTTCCCTCATGAATTACATCAAGCATTAGCTGCTCATGCCATGCTCCGGTATCTATAGTTATCAACAGTAGACAAGATAGGTGAACAATAGACAAGAGTAAGTACAACATGTGCAGGGGCCGGTTACTTCTTAATTAAGGTCCGTGCCATGCGCCAGCAACACCAGCCAACGATAGCCAACCGTAGAAAATACGAGCCGATAATAGATAAGCCACCCATTTGAATACGCAACAGTTTGGCAAGATTAGCTAGCACATGCTGATATGAAATCGCCGCCTAAATCATAGATGATGGTATTAAATGAACAAATACTGGACAACCCAGCTGCTTAGAGACCGTTATCACCGGGTTTTTTTTTTTTTTTTCGTTTCTTTAGGCCTCATCGTAGTGGCAGCTCAAGCGGCTTTTCTTACTTTAGAGAGCTTCTTCAAAAGATACAAGAAAACGCAGACAGTTGCACCGACAGCACGTCTCCAAAATGCCGTCTCTCAGCAACCTAGATAAAAACGAATCCATAGGGAAAGAGAAATCCCACTGTATGGGACACCCACATAAACTCTTTTACGTTCTCGTGAATGAAGCCTGCTCTTCTGACGCAACCTTCTACGTTCAAATCCTTTTCTGTCCATTTATGTCGGCGTGGAGTTCGTTTTGATGTATTTTATTCGCTCGAGGACAGAAAAGGCACTGGTGTGGCTGCCCAGATGAAATGAGATGACGACGAGAGCCGTTTCTTCAGAACGACCCATTGTTGGTGGGTCCCATTTAGATGCGTTGGGGAAAACGAAATCGAAACGACTTTGGCCCTGTCGCACTCGAAAGTGAACGACCCGAGGAGCTTTCGTCGGTCCCGGCGGGTCAAGAACCTGTGACGCAGTGCAATGTGACAATAGACCTCTCCCTGTTTGCAAACAGTGTGACGTCACTGGCAGTGTCCCGCCCCCAAGTCCTGCCTTCGGAGCAGGTGCTGGTTGGCAAGAAAGTTCCGCCGGTGGGATCTCTCTGCATAGCAGCACTGCGTGTGTCTGCGTTACTTCGATAGATGTTTTTGCAAATTGCTATTTTCTGAACTCACAGCTGTTAAAAGCAAAAGTCACTGCATATAATGAACGATTCTGATTTGCTCGTCGTGGATGACAGCCATAAAAAAAAAATCTTATGCTAATCGAAAGCGAACGTTGTACATTTTCACGACGACTGGTGTTTGAGAAATATTAGCATGGCATGGATGTGAACGTATTCCATTTCCGTCGCGAAATCTGCAGTGCAGTTTTAAACGATGTACAGCATTGGCGGCTACTGTGCGCGAGGTCACGGATTAGATTCTCACTCACGGCACAAAATTCTGATCGGAGATGAATGAAAAAAAAAAAGGAAACACTCATTGGCGTGCGTTCGGTTGACGTTAACAGATCCCCGTGAAAATTGAAGCGAAGGTTTCCCCTACAGCTTTCCTCATAATCCACTGAGCAGTTTTTAGATGTTAAACACAATAATTTATTTAAAAATAATCTCTTGCGCGGTTACTTCGCTGTATCTGATGCCTACAACGTGTTTCCATACTTACTCCTCTCCTTTAGACTTGGTACACAAAGTCGGAATGTCACTTCATAAATATCGAGCCGTAAACATAACCTAACTAGAATATGACAAACAGGAATCTCCACTGCTTGCATTAAGACGTACATCTTCAATAAAAGGCGATACGCGTATGGTTCTGGGTATTTGCCGTGGTAAACCGTACATGCATGTTCGGCAATGCTAAAACACGCTGGCAGCTCATGTGTAGTCTCACCTTTCAGCCCGGACATCATGCACGTTTTATTGTTTTTTGTGCACGCAGCACAAACACTGAGATGTACGCACTCGCAGATCATCGCGTCAAATAAAATGTCCAATCCTGATGTTCCGTCGACAACCGGCCACTGCTAATGGCCCTGTTAGACACAACGCGCGCCAATGTTTTCGCAAACAAGATGCATCATTATTCACACAGCACACACCACATGCCATATAGTCAGTTTCAACGTCCGCAAAGGTGAACCGATATCGTCGCTGCCTTTCAAGGCACACTACACGCCACAGTAAACGTGGCACATTTTCGAAGACGATGCCGCTGTTCCTCGCACAGACCACCACGCGGGTTCACTTCTCCAAGTTAACAGCCACAACGTGGTAAATTTTTCTTCGCGCAGTCCACGACACATTTATATGCTCTTTGACACATACCACAAATAATGCTGGAACCGAAAGATGAAGGAAAAGAGTCAAAAGAAAAAAAAAACGTGCGCCAAACGCTGTGCGACTGTACCACGCTGAGCCGGCAGCGGGAGTGTTTTGCCAACCACCGCCGTTGCACGTGCGCCGAGAGGTCACGTGACCTGACGTCACGGAGCGTGAGTGACGTAGGTCGGTAGAGGTCTATTCTATGAGCGTGACAAATCTTCGTGTAGCGTTGAAAGGGCAAGTCATTCGTAACAAAAGTAATCGCTGTCAGCACGGGTATGTATACGTTCTGGGCTCAGGGCTAGCGGTCGGTCACAGCCCTCAGCACGAACATAGATAAAACCAGAACAAACATGAGAAGAAACGCCTTTACTAATCAGAAGCCACGGACAGACTGCCAAGCTGTCCTGACGAGGGCGAGTGCACCGAGCGTGAGCGCGCCCCAGGGTGTTCTTCATCCTCTTCTGTTCTTCATCCGCTGCCGGCAGCCAACGCACCCACAACGTTTATGTCACTGAAGGTCACAAAGGTGACACTGTTAATAGCAATAAATAATGTTCAATCTATCAACAAGCCTTCAGACCACTTAAGATCATTCCACTATTCTAGATTTCGTCACTCTGAATGACCAGATATAGCGCACTACGATGGGCGTAAACATAAACCTAACGTTAGCAAAGCCTCAAGATTAGCAAAGAGCCTCATCCTAGCGAACCTAGAGGTTAGTGCCCGAGTACACGAAAACGTATACGTATTCTCCGTGAATGCCAAAAATCTATCTGTTCTTACACGCTTGTTCTCCTTTGCGACAGCACCACCGTCTTTGTGTTTGCGGGTAGTTCACCATCTTGCGTCTTCTCGTGAGGAGTGACGCAACGAACGGTGTCACGGGTTTTCCTCTGCTCGTCCACCATTAGCGCAAGCAAAGCGGCCGTTTAGAAAGTCGGAAAGAAAACCGTTAAAAATGCACAGCACGAGCGAGAGCCCGAAGTATCGTTCAGCCACTGCCGATGGCGTGGACATGCCCATACGGTTCAGGCG